>NC_091284.1:643355257-643658288 GCF_032444005.1 Ranitomeya imitator
ATACAGTATGTGCTCAATTTCTTTCCCCTTTAATTTTCTCCAATACGATCGATGGTGCACTACGCTGATCATATTCCGTGTTAAAATTTTGTTAAGGGAAATTTTTATTTTTATATATTTATAAATTTTTGATTTTTTGATCTGTGCCCCCTCTGTCTGTGCCTCCTGTGGCCTTAGCGCTCTGCTCAGTATTGCACATCGTAAATCAGAGTTCATGTGAAAATACTGCAGAAATAATTTTATTTCTATTAAAAAATTTTGCAGTTACATAAATAAGTGAAACATATTACTCATCAGCATTAGGAATCAGCACTAGTGATGAGCGAGTGTATTCGTTGCTCGGGTTTTCCCAAGTATGCTCGGGTGATCAAGTATTTGTTAGTGTTCAGAGATTAAGTTTTCATCGCCTCAGCTGAATGATTGACAGCTACTACCCGGCCTGAGTACATGTGGGGGTTGCCTGGTTGCTAGGGAATCCTCACATGTCAAGCTGTCTAGTAGCTGTAAATCATTCAGCTGCGATGATGAAAACTTAATCTTCGAACATTAACAAATACTCAGAGATCACCCGAGTGTGCTCGGGAAAACCCGAGCAACGAGTATACTAGCTCATAACTAATCAGCACAATTATTCGGAAAACGTTTTCCCCAGCATTTTTCCTCAAAATTGGCAAACTGTAGTCACAAGCTGTTTTAACTTTGTCTAAGATATTGGTGCTGTATGATACGCTGGTGGGACATGTTTTATGGGTAAGACCAGCCCATCTTACCCATCGGATGCCAGATGCCACAGCTCAGGTACCCCCTGGCATCCAATGGGTAAGACGGGCTGGTCAATTTTTTCACATGCACTATTTGCACTTTACTTGTAGCCTTGTGGTACATTCATAATACTGACAAGCCCTGCATGGTCTTTAGCCCAGTTTTACAGGTTTATTCTTTGAGGTTATCCTTTTTTTCCCCCTTTATGCATATATATGTGTGGGTACTGGGAATGCTCTCATGTTATGGATAGCCTTCCACGCCAGATTTTTTGCATCATTTGCTATCAGACCTGTCCAATAGTTGTGGTGTCATTTTTTGTATATTTCATGTGATTTTTCATATATTTGTGTGCCTTGTTTGTGCTATATAGTTAATAAAGAGTGTTATATTTTTACAGCAATTTTTCAGGCATTCATTGCTATATCTTTACTAGTTATCTTTGGGAATGTAAAGCTCCAAGGTTTTTTCTGTATGTTTTCTATGTTCATTAATTTTGTGGATTTTCTGTGTTATTCCCGCTATTCTATGCATTTGGGAAAAAACGCACAAAAAATGCACCAAAAATGTGTCAAAAAAGCGTCAAAAACTCATCTAAAAAGCTATCTTCTAGACAGGCCAGATGGTCTTTGTTTGCCTTTAGGCTTAGTTTTCCTATCACATTCAGGCCAGGGTCAAAGAATGTGAAAACTGCCAAATTATCATGCAGTCTTGTTTCATTTTCTGATCCAGAGCCTCCATCCTCCATTATTCCTCAGGGTATTGTGGTTTCTATGCTAATCTCGAAGTTGGAATAGGAGATTTGTAAAGTCCAGGTAATTGCTCTTTCCGCTACTCCAGTGTCCAAATTATTTATGCCTGTGTACCTAAGATTGCTTTTGTTATGGGAATTTCATGATTCCATCTTGAATTGTCTTCCTGGGGCTTACTGCTGCATGGAAGGCAATTGCTAGACTTTTTTGGTGGCTATCCATGCATAATGAAGCTTGCGTACAAGTTAGTCAGTTATAACTGGCCAGGCAGGGAATTGGCTCCATTGCCAATCCAAGAAAGACCATGAGTTCTTTTATCCATAAATATCATCATGGATTTGCCTATGTCTGGTGGGAAAACTGCTATCTGGGTAATAGTTGACTGATTCAGTAACAAGCTCATATTGTTCCATTATCAGGATTACCTAATGCAGAGACAGTCAACAGATTCTTTTTCTCATATTGTAAGGTTACGTGAGATCCTTCTCAAAATTGTATCTATGGGAGTGCAATTTATCTCTTATTTTTTTAAAGCTTTTTTTTAGTAAACTTGGGATTGAATTGTCATTTTCATCTGCTTAACAACCTGAAACCAACGGTCAGACAGATGACAAATCAATTTTTAAAAGAAATTTTAAAATGCACTGTGGCAACCTGACAGGAGGTCTGGTTTTCATTTTTACCTTTTGCTGAGTTTGCATTTAACAGTCGAGTAAAGAATTCTACTGGAACCTCACCGTAATTATGGTTTTCATCCCCATTTTGGTGAATTTTCTAAAATTAGTTCTAAATGTCCTGGAGTGATTGCTGTGCAAAGACTTGGGGATGTCGGGAGGGAGTTTTATAAGAATATTGAGACCACTCAGATTTGCCAGTAACAGAAGGCTGATAGACGACGTTTGGTGGGTCCTGTTTTTAAGATTGGGGATAAGGTTTGGATGTCATCTAGCAATATTAAACTTAAAGTGCGGTCTGCAAAGTTGGGTCCAAAGTTTATTGGTTCATATGAGATCCTGGAGGTGGTCAATCATGTGCCATAAATCCCTATTAGAGAAGGTTGTTCCTCTTGGCAGTGTCACCTTCATGCCTGCCTCCTCCGATTTCTGTCGATAGTGTCTTGGAGAATGAGGTTCAGAGGGTTGTGGATTCTTATTTAGTCTGAAATTCCCTCCCTCCAATATCTTATTACCTGGAGGGGATACTGACAAGAGGAAGGATCCTGGGTCCCAGCTCAAGATGCTAAGGCTGAGCGGTTACTCAGGGTCTTCCATCTTAAGTTTCATCGGAAAACTGAGGGTCCGGTGGCCCCCTAGAAGAGGGGGTACTGTAATGAATCCATCAATCAGCTAGTCTGAGATAGATACTGATCTGTTATGATCTGGTGGCCTAGGAGCAGCATGTGACGTACTCTGGAGAAGGTGGTACCTGTACTGACCGCAGACCCTGAACCTAGCACCGCAACTAGAAGTAGCCGTGGGATGTACCCAACACTCCCCAGACACCTCGACACAGCCTAAGGACTAACTTCCCCTAAAGATAGAAATGGGAAAACTATCTTGCCTCAGAGAAAATCCCCAAAGGATAGACAGCCCCCCACAAATATTGACTGTGAGAAGAGAGGGTAATGACATACGCAGACTGAAATCAGGATTAGCAAAGGAGGCCTTTCTAGCTAAAAAGAAAGAAAAGAGAACTATGCGGTCAGTATTAAAACACTAGAAAATATCCACCACAGAAAATACAAAACTCCACATCTGACTAAAGACATGGAGGGTATATCTGCATCTCCAGAGATACAGCTTGGCTGCAAAAAATCCTAACACAGACAAAGCTGGACAAGACAAAACATGAAAATGCACATAACTATAAGGCCCACAGCATGTGGACAGCAAAAACAAAGCCAGAACTTATCTTTGTTGAA
This sequence comes from Ranitomeya imitator, assembly GCF_032444005.1. Classification (NCBI taxonomy): domain Eukaryota; kingdom Metazoa; phylum Chordata; class Amphibia; order Anura; family Dendrobatidae; genus Ranitomeya; species Ranitomeya imitator. The sequence goes on from NC_091284.1 coordinate 643,358,693, forward strand.
AATAACAGCAAACAGGAGAGACCAGTCAGGGATGTGAATCCTCCAAAACCAATGGACAACTGGCACTGACTAAAGGATCAAGCAAGACTAAATAGCCCAGTCCAAATTGCAATTTGTCCAAGTGGACACACCTGATAAATGCAACGATCCAAAGACAGCAGGCACTACCACTCATAACCACTGGAGGGAGCCCAAGAGCAGAATTCACAACAGTACCCCCCCTTGAGGAGGGATCACCGAACCCTCAACAGAGCCCCCAGGCCGATCAGGACGAGTCAAATGAAAGGCACGAACCAAATCGTCAGCATGAACATCGGAGGCAACAACCCAAGAATTATCCTCCTGGCCATAACCCTTCCATTTGACAAGATACTGAAGCTTCCGCCCTGAAAAACGAGAATCCAAAATCTTCTCAACCACATACTCCAACTCCCCATCAATCATCACCGGAGCCGGAGGATCAACAGAGGGAACAACGGGCACCACATACTTCCGCAACAAAGATCTATGGAAAACATTATGGATGGAAAAAGAGGCTGGAAGGGCCAAACGAAAAGACACTGGATTGATAATCTCAGAAATCCTATAAGGACCAATAAACCGAGGCTTGAACTTAGGGGAAGAAACCTTCATAGGAACATGACGGGAAGACAACCAGAACAAATCCCCAACCTGAAGCCGGGAACCAACACACCGACGACGGTTAGCAAAACTCTGAGCCTCCTCCTGAGACAACACCAAATTGTCCACCACATGAGCCCAAATTTGCTGCAGGCTATCAACCACAGAATCCACACCAGGACAATCAGAAGGCTCAACCTGCCCTGAAGAAAAACGAGGATGAAAACCAAAATTACCAAAAAAAAGGCGAAATCAAGGTAGCAGAACTAGCCCGATTATTAAGGGCAAACTCGGCCAATGGCAAAAAAGCCACCCAATCATCCTGATCAGCAGACACAAAGCATCTCAAATAAGTTTCCAAGGTATGATTAGTTCGCTTGGTTTGGCCATTTGTCTGAGGATGAAATGCAGAAGAAAAAGACAAATCAATGCCCAGCCTTGCACAAAAGGCCCGCCAAAACCTAGAAACAAACTGGGAACCTCTATCAGACACAATATTCTCCGGAATGCCATGCAAACGAACCACATGCTGAAAAAACAACGGAACCAAATCAGAAGAGGAAGGCAATTTAGGCAAAGGTACCAAATGAACCATCTTAGAAAACCAATCACAAACCACCCAGATAACCGACATCCTCTGGGAAACCGGAAGATCTGAAATAAAATCCATAGAAATATGCGTCCAAGACCTCTCAGGGACCGGCAAAGGCAGAAGCAACCCACTAGCATGGGAACAACAAGGCTTGGCCCGCGCACAAGTCCCACAGGACTGCACAAAAGAACGCACTTCCCGCGACAAAGAAGGCCACCAAAAGGTCCTACCAACCAAATCTCTGGTACCAAAAATCCCAGGATGGCCAGCCAACACAGAACAATGAACCTCAGAAATCACTTTACTAGTCCATCTATCAGGAACAAACAGTTTCCCCACTGGACAACGGTCAGGTTTATCAGCCTGAAATTCCTGAAGAACCCATCGTAAATCAGGGGAGATGGCAGAAAGAATCACCCCTTCCTTCAGAATGCCGACCGGCTCAAGGACCCCAGGAGAGTCAGGCCAAAAACTCCTAGAGAGGGCATCAGCCTTAACATTCTTAGAACCCGGAAGATACGAGACCACAAAATCAAAACGGGAGAAAAACAGGGACCATCGAGCCTGTCTAGGGTTTAGTCGTTTGGCAGACTCGAGATAAATCAGATTTTTATGATTGGTCAGTACCACAATACGGTGCTTGGCCCCCTCAAGCCAATGTCACCACTCCTCAAATGCCCACTTCATAGCCAACAACTCCAGATTTCCGACATCATAATTGCGTTCCGCAGGCGAAAACTTCTGAGAAAAGAAGGCACACGGTTTCATCAAGGAACCATCAGAATTCCTCTGAGACAAAACGGCCCCTGCCCCAATCTCAGATGCATCAACCTCAACCTGAAATGGAAGAGAAACATCCAGCTGACGCAACACAGGGGCAGAAGTAAATCGGTGTTTAAGCTCTTGAAAGGCAGAAACAGCCACGGCGGACCAATTCGTCACATCAGCGCCTTTCTTCGTTAAATCGGTCAGAGGTTTAACCACACTGGAGAAGTTGGCAATGAAACGATGATAAAAATTAGCAAAGCCAAAGAATTTCTGAAGGCTCTTCACAGATGTGGGCTGAATCCAATCATGAATGTCCTGAACCTTAACCGGATCCATTTCTATAGATGAGGGAGAAAAAATGACGCCCGAAAAAGAAACCTTCTGCACTCCAAAGAGGCACTTAGACCCCTTCACAAATAAAGCATTCTCACGGAGGATCTGAAATACCATCCTGACCTGTTTCACATGAGACTCCCAATCATCGGAAAAAATCAAAATATCATCCAAATATACAATCATGAATTTATCAAGATAACTCCGAAAGATATCATGCATGAAGGACTGGAACACAGATGGGGCATTAGAGAGTCCGAATGGCATCACAAGGTATTCAAAATGGCCTTCGGGTGTATTAAATGCAGTTTTCCATTCGTCACCCTGCTTAATACGAGCAAGATTATGTGCCCCTCGAAGGTCAATCTTAGTAAACCAACTAGCCCCCTTAATCCTAGCAAACAAATCAGTAAGCAAAGGCAAAGGATATTGAAATTTGACCGTGATCTTATTCAAGAGGCGATAATCAATACAGGGTCTCAAGGAGCCATCCTTCTTGGCAACAAAAAAAAAACCTGCTCCCAATGGTGAAGAAGATGGCCGAACATGCCCTTTCTCCAAACACTCCTTAATATAGCTCCGCATGGCGGCATGTTCTGGCACAGACAGGTTGAAAAGTCGGCCCTTAGGGAATTTACAACCTGGAATCAAGTCAATAGCACAATCACAGTCCCTATGCGATGGAAGGGAACTGGATTTGGGCTCATCGAATACATCCTGGAAATCTGACAAAAACTCAGGAATTTCAGAAGAGGGGGAAAAGGAAATTGACATCAAAGGAACGTGACCATGAACCCCCTGACAACCCCAACTAGTCACAGACATAGATTTCCAATCTAACACCGGATTATGTACCTGTAACCATGGAAAACCTAGCACAATAGCATTATGCAAATTATGCAACACCAGAAAATGACAATCTTCCTGATGGGCTGGCGCCATGCACATGGTCAGCTGTGTCCAAAACTGAGGTTTATTTTTAGCCAACGGTGTAGCATCAATGCCCCTTAAAGGAATAGGGTTCTGCAAAGGCTGCAAGGGGAAACCACAACGTCTGACAAATTCTAAGTCCATTAAGTTCAGAGCGGCGCCTGAATCCACAAATGCCATGACAGAAAATGATGATAATGAGCAGATCAAGGTCACAGATAACAGAAATTTAGGTTGTACAGTACTGATGGTAACAGAACTAGCGATTCTCTTTGTACGCTTAGGGCAATCAGAAATAACATGAGCAGAATCGCCGCAGTAAAAACACAACCTATTCTGACGCCTGAATCTTTGTCGTTCAGCTCTAGACAAAATCCTATCACACTGCATAGGCTCAGGGCTCCGCTCGGAGGACAACACCACAGTGTGCACAACTCTGCGCTCGCGCAAGCGCCGATCAATCTGAATGGCCAGAGACATAGAATCACTCAGACCAGCAGGCGTGGGGAACCCCACCATAATATCTTTAATGGATTCAGAAAGACCCTTTCTGAAAATTGCTGCCAAGGCATCCTAATTCCATGTAGTCAATACAGACCATTTTCTAAATTTCTGGCAATACGATTCTGCCGCTTCTTGACCCTGACACAGGGGCAACAAGGTTTTCTCTGCATGATCCACTGAATTAGGTTCATCATACAATAACCCTAGCGCCTGAAAAAAGGTGTCTACATTAAGCAAAGCAGGATTCCCAGATTCCAGGGAAAATGCCCAATCCTGAGGATCACAACGCAGCAGGGAAATAACAATTTTAACCTGCGGAATGGGATCACCAGAAGAACGGGGTTTCAGAGCAAAAAACAGTTTACAGTTATTTTTAAAGCTCAAAAATTTGGACCTGTCCACAAAAAACAAATCAGGAGTAGGAATTCTAGGCTCTAAAACCAGAGTCTGAACGATATAATCGGAAATACCCTGTACTCTAGCAGCAAGTTGGTCCACACGAGAAACCAATTCCTGAACCTCCATGCCAGCGCCTAACGCCTGAGCCACCCAGAGGAAAAGAGAAAAGGAAAGACACAACAGACTACAGAAAAAAAAATGGCTCAGCACTTTCCTTCCCTTCTTCTAAGATGCGTTTAACTCATTGTTGGCCAGTTGTACTGTTATGATCTGTGGCCTAGGAGCAGCATGTGACGTACTCTGGAGAAGGTGGTACCTGTACTGACCGCAGACCCTGAACCTAGCACAGCAACTAGAAGTAGCCGTGGGATGTACCCAACACTCCCCAGACACCTTGACACAGCCCAAGGACTAACTTCCCCTAAAGATAGAAACGGGAAAACTATCTTGCCTCAGAGAAAATCCCCAAAGGATAGACAGCCCCCCACAAATATTGACTGTGAGAAGAGAGGGAAATGACATACGCAGACTGAAATCAGGATTAGCAAAAGAGGCCTTTCTAGCTAAAAAGAAAGAAAAGGACAGAGAACTATGCGGTCAGTTTTAAAACACTAGAAAATATCCACCACAGAAAATACAAAACTCCACATCTGACTAAAGACATGGAGGGTATATCTGCATCTCCAGAGATACAGCTTGGCTGCAAAAAATCCTAACACAAACAAAGCTGGACAAGACAAAACATGAAAATGCACAGAACTATAAGGCCCACAGCATGTTGACAGCAAAAACAAAGCCAGAACTTATCTTTGTTGAAAAGAACAGCAAACAGGAGAGACCAGTCAGGGATGTGAATCCTCCAAAAACAATGGGCAACGGGCATTAACTAAAGGATCAAGCAAGACTAAATAGCCCAGTCCAAATTGCAATTTGTCCAAGTGGACACACCTGATAAGTGCTGCGATCCAAAAACAGCAGCACTACCACTCATAACCACCGGAGGGAACCCAAGAGCAGAATTCACAACACTGATCGCAGTGCAATTTGGTAAAGGGGCAGGCTGAAGTTGTCACTACTTTGATTGGCAGCTCTGCATCCAGTCTGGTGCAGGGTGCATGTTGAGATATCAGTGTTTTGATTGACCGCTCAGTTGTCAAATCTGAGACTATGAGGTGCTGGGCTGTCTCCAGGTCTTCATTGTCCCTTGTTATTTTTCTGGCCACTTAACAGAAATGTTAGCTTCAGACCTCTCCACCCATCTTGAAAAGTTTCCCCCTCTTATATACTAATATGCCGCAAAAAGGATGTTGATATCACTGATATAAAAGGGTTAATGTTTTGCCTTTAATTGCCTTTGCCTTTAATAGCTAGAATTGCCAGAATGGATTCTTATGACGTTGTTGTCTGGTAGTCTCGTCTTCAAGGATTGTAAACTTCCTATCTTATATGTTTTCAATAGTAAGCAAACAGCATGTTCTGGGTACATGGGAAATAACGGTCAGCATGACCCAGAGTAACAGGGAGAGGGCTATATGAATTATATTGAGAGTTACATGTGTTGTAAATGGTAAAAATACTGCCTCTTGCTTCATTAGATCAGATAAAGTGACTTTGCTCACAGCACGGGTGCAGTTTACTTTTTCTCCAAGCGTGTTTGTCAATGAAGGGTGTAACCACCTGATTTGGCCTCGCTGGTGATCTGGCATGTCTGACATTGGGTCAGAACGCAAACAGCTATGACAGTTCTGGCGTCCAATGTGGGGCGTCGTAACCAGACTATTTGGAATCCATATGTGGGAGCTTTCTGGTAGATTGGACATACAAAACCCAGCTGCAGCAAAGTGAGAAATTTATTCTTACACTTTGTTTTGCACTTGCAACTCTTTGGATCTCTCCATATCTCTGGGTAAAGGATGCGAACACGATTCAAAGAACCTACATCACCAGTGAGTTTTGTGTTTTGTCTGTTTATATTTGTATGAGAGTTGAATAGTAGAGTAATAAAATAATAATCGTCACCTGTAATATCTGTCAATATACTAACTGGTTGTGTACTGTGTAGTACAGAACTGGGATAGACTATGTGTTGTTTTGGTCATTTTGGAAAGGCAGTGCATCATATGAAGCTGTATTTTGTATAGGGCTGTGGTTTCTGTTGCTTGGCCTTGGTGCTCTGAGTGTCAGTGGACACTGCTGTAGTTACATAAGTTGTGTTAATTCCAAAGTGCAAAATAGGCAGGCTGTGCGAATCCTTGTATGTATGTCTGAGAACCTATGAATAACATGATGTGAGTCATTGAGTATAAGGGATATAACTAAATCCCTAATTGATGAGGGGTTCCGTTAGGTGTGGTCCTCTGTATGTGACAGAGGATATTATTCAACTCAATTTGAGCTGAATCAGGCAGAGTGATTGAGATAAGGGATTTTGATTCTTCTTTTTTTTCTTTTTCTCTTCCACTTTTCTGTTGATTTTACAAGAAGAAAAATCCCTGAATGAGCACATATGAATGAATACTCACAGAAGTATCATTCATTATCCAATTGCTGATGAGGGTCCAGGATGGGTGAGTTGTGGACATTTTTAATTTACATTTAATTTACATCTGAGATTCAGTGAAACCCGTGTTATATATGGTTTGAGATTGAACAGGTTTCTATATGTGTTGTGACCTGACGCGGTCAGGATCAGATTATTCAAATTATGCAGTGATCTGTCCATATAGCGAAAATGGCTTTGAATCCCAGAAGATGAAGGTTTTGTAGAAATTAGGTCTGAGAGCTGCTGCATTCTGTTTCTGTGTGAAGGACACTACATTTCTAAAATTCTGACGGGAGGGGTGAATTAAGCCGCTGCGCGATTGCTTGACAGTTTCTCCTTTCTGTGTGGAGGGATGCTGTGAGTTCTTTTCTCCGCTGAGTGCCTGATGGGAGGGGTAAATGTATTCTATGTATATTCTGTCCTTGGTGTAGTGCAACAGTACTGCATTGAAGTAAAAAGATACATTGTAAGTTGAAGTATGGAAGTTGAAGGTAAAGTATGGTGCCTATTTTTAGAAGGAAACTTGTAAGTGATTGTTTGGTCAGTAGTGTGATTGAAAAAATATTCACTTACTTCAAATTGAGTGATTGATATATAGCAACAAAGGAGGAAGCCAACTGCACTGCTGATCTAGTAGTTTAGAGTCCTAACACATCTGGGCCTTCTTACCTCAGTCAGCTGGTTTTCGTTGTGGGTGAAAGGCAGGGAGCCTCCCCATGATCCATGAAGCTGGGCTAGTAGATTAGAAGCCTAACACATCTGGGCCTTCCTATTCTAGTCAGCTGATCTAACAGGTGAGAGGCAAAGAGCCTTCTGGTTACATCCTGTAGGTTACCAGGTAAAAGGCAAGGAGCTTTCCCGCTACACCTCGACAAGCTTACTCTTACTTGCTACGTGTGGCCTGTAGACAAGGTCCAGGCACTAGAGATGAGCGACTTTTACTTTATTCGGATCGAGTAGGGTTTTGCAAAACCCAACTTTGTCAAAAGTCGGGTCGGGTGAAATCGGACGATTATTGCGAAAAGTCGGGGGCCGACTGAAACACGAAACCCAATTCAAGTCACAGGGTAATCAAAGACGGCAGTGAGTGGAGGACAGGAAAAGACCTACAGGGCCCATTTTAATGACAAAAACATTGGAAATGTGCTCCACGATTGTTAATGCCATCCAGTGCACATCTTGCCACATGTATGCAGTCCTTGAGCAGCCGATCGAGGGTGCATACTGCTGTGCAAGATGTGAGCACGTTGTGCATTTGGAAACCCAGATTCTGACTCTAAATGTGCAGCTGGCAACACTGAGATTCATTGACAATATGGAGAGGAGTCTTCTGCTCACGGAGCAGACGCTCAATGGGACAGATGAGGGGGGGATGGTAGGATGGAGCTGCAGGACGGTGAAGTAGCAAGCTGGGTGACAGTTAGGAAGCGGGGTAGAGGGAAGAGTGCCAGGGAGGCTAGTCCTGATCTGGAACACCCCAATAAGTTTGCTAAGTTGGCAGATGAGGGGGGTGCCAGTACAGGGGTAGCACTGCTGCAGCCAGGCATGTCCTCTGAAAGCCGGGGGAGTGACTGCTCCAGTAAGGAGGGAAATAGGAGAGCAGGGCAGGCCAGACAGATGCTGGTAGTGGGGGACTCAATTATTAGGGGAATAGATAGGGCAATCTGTCACAAAGACAGGGATCGTCGAACGGTGTGCTGCCTACCTGGCGCTCGAGTCCGACACATCGCTGATCGGGTGGACAGATTACTGGGAGGGACTGGTGAGGACCCAGCGGTCATGGTGCACATAGGCACAAATGACAATGTTAGAGGTAGGTGGAAGGTCCTTAAAGATGATTTCAGGAAATTAGGCTGCAAGCTGAAAGCAAGGACCTCCAACGTGGTATTCTCCGAAATACTGCCTGTACCACGTGCCACGCCAGAGAGGCAACGGGAGATTAGGGAGGTTAATAAGTGGCTCAAGAATTGGTGTAGGAAGGAGGGGTTTGGGTTCCTGCAGAACTGGGCCGACTTCTCAGTTGGCTACAGGCTCTACGCTAGGGATGGAATGCACCTCAATGGGGAAGGTGCAGCTGTGCTGGGGGAGAAAATGGCTAGAAGGTTGGAGGATTGTTTAAACTAGGGATTGGGGGGAGGGTATTCAATTTATAGGAGGGGAAGTTAGTGCAGACAGAGACCTGGGCACAAATAAGGAAGTTGGGGGTGGCGGTGGCATGGGGGGTGGGGTTAGAACAGTTAATAATTTAAGAAAGAGTAGAAGTACAGAGAGGAACATCAAGTGCATTTATACTAATGCCAGAAGCCTCGCCAACAAAATGGACGAATTAGAACTAATGTTGTTGGAGCTTAATTTTGACATGGTGGGGATATCTGAAACGTGGCTGGATGAGAGCCATGACTGGGCTGTTAACTTGCAGGGCTATAGTCTGTTCAGAAATGACCGTACAGATAAGCGAGGGGGTGGGGTGTGTCTATATGTAAAATTGTCCTTAAAACCCATCCGGCGTGATAATACAGGTATAGGTGAATTTAATGAAAATGTAGAATCCCTGTGGGTGGAGATAAGGGGAGGGGGAAAAAATAATAAATTACTGATAGGGGTTTGTTATAAATCTCCAAAAATAATGGAAGCAATGGAGAATATCCTCGTAAAGTAAATAGATGAAGCTGCGACTCAAGGAGAAGTCATTATTATGGGGGACTTCAACTACCCTGAAATAGATTGGGGAACAGAAACCTGCAGTTCCAGCAAAGGTACTCGGTTTTTGACAACTATGAGAGACAATTACCTTTTACAACTGGTTCAGGACCCAACAAGAAGGGGGGCACTGCTAGACCTAATATTAACCAACAGGCCAGACCGCATAGCAAATATAAGGGTTGGGGGTTACTTGGGAAATAGCGATCCCAAAATAATAAGTTTTCATGTATCCTTTAAAAAGATGTGTAATAGAGGGGTTACAAGGACACTAAACTTCAGGAGGGCAAATTTCCAACGGATGAGAGAGGATCTTGGTGCAATTAAATGGGACGATATCGTGAGACACAAAAATACACAAAGAAAATGGGAGACGTTTATTAACATCCTGGATAGGACCTGTGCACAGTATATACCGTATGGGAATAAACATACTAGGAATAGGAGGAAACCAATATGGCTAAATAGAGCTGTAAGGGGCGCAATAAGTGACAAAAAGAAAGCATTTAGAGAATTAAAGGAAGTAGGTAGTGAGGAGGCATTAAATAAATACAAAAAATTAAATAAATTCTGTAAAAAGCAAATCAAGGCAGCAAAGATTGAGACAGAGAGACTCATTGCCAGAGAGAGTAAAAATAATCCCAAAATATTCTTTAACTACATAAATAGTAAGAAACTAAAAAATGATAGTGTTGGCCCCCTTAAAAATAGTCTGGGTGAAATGGTGGATGAAGATGAGGAAAAAGCCAATATGCTAAATTACTTTTTTTCATCAGTATTTACACAAGAAAATCCCATGGCAGACAAAATGACTAGTGTCATTAAATGTCACCTGCTTAACCCAGCAGGAAGTGCGGCGGCGTCTAAAAATCACTAAAATTGACAAATCTCCGGGCCCGGATGGGATACACCCTCGAGTACTGCAGGAATTAAGTACAGTCATTGATAGACCATTATTTTTAATCTTTAAAGACTCAATAATAACAGGGTCTGTACCACAGGACTGGCGTATAGCAAATGTGGTGCCAATATTCAAAAAGGGGGAAAAAACTGAACTCGGAAATTATAGGCCAGTAAGCTTAAGCTCTACTGTGGGTTAAATCCTGGAGAGAATTCTAAGGGATGCTATACTGGAGTATCTGAAGAGGAATAACCTCATGACCCAGTATCAGCACGGGTTTACTAGGGACCGTTCATGTCAGACTAATTTGATCAGTTTCTATGAAGAGGTAAGTTCCGGACTGGACCAAAGGAACCCAGTAGATGTAGTGTATATGGACTTTTCAAAAGCTTTTGATACGGTGCCACACAAAAGGTTGATGCATAAAATGAGAATAATGGGGATAGGGGAAAATATGTGTAAGTGGGTTGAGAGCTGGCTCAGGGATAGGAAACAAAGGGTGGTTATTAATGGAACACACTCGGACTGGGTAACGGTTAGCAGTGGGGTACCACAGGGGTCAGTATTGGGCCCTCTTCTTTTTAACATATTTATTAATGACCTTGTAGGGGGCATTCAGAGTAGAATTTCAATATTTGCAGATGACACTAAACTCTGCAGGGTAATCAATACAGAAGAGGACAATTTTATATTACAGGATGATTTATGTAAACTAGAAGCTTGGGCTGATAAATGGCAAATGAGCTTTAATGGGGATAAATGTAAGGTCATGCACTTGGGTAGAAGTAATAAGATGTATAATTATGTGCTTAATTCTAAAACTCTGGGCAAAACCGTCAATGAAAAAGACCTGGGTGTATGGGTGGATGACAAACTCATATTCAGGGGCCAGTGTCAGGCAGCTGCTACAAAGGCAAATAAAATAATGGGATGCATTAAATGAGGCATAGATGCTCATGAGGAGAACATAATTTTACCTCTATACAAGTCACTAGTTCGACCACACTTAGAATACTGTGCACAGTTCTGGTCTCCGGTGTATAAGAAAGACATAGCTGAACTGGAGCAGGTGCAGAGAAGAGCGACCAAGGTTATTAGAGGACTGGGGGGTCTACAGTACCAAGATAGGTTATTACACTTGGGGCTATTTAGTTTGGAAAAACGAAGACTAAGGGGTGATCTTATGTTAATGTATAAATATATGAGGGGACAGTACAAAGACCTTTCTGATGATCTTTTTAATCATAGACCTGAAACAGGAACAAGGGGGCATCCTCTACGTTTGGAGGAAAAAAGGTTTAAGCATAATAACAGACGCGGATTCTTTACTGTAAGAGCAGTGAGACTATGGAACTCTCTGCCGTATGATGTTGTAATGAGTGATTCATTACTTAAATTTAAGAGGGGACTGGATACATTTCTGGAAAAGTATAATGTTACAGGGTATATACACTAGATTCCTTGATAGGGCGTTGATCCAGGGAACTAGTCTGATTGCCGTATGTGGAGTCGGGAAGGAATTTTTTTCCCCAAGGTGGAGCTTACTATTTGCCACATGGGTTTTTTTTGCCTTCCTCTGGATCAACATGTTAGGGCAAGTTAGGTTAGGCTATGGGTTGAACTAGATGGACTTAAAGTCTTCCTTCAACCTTAATAACTATGTAACTATGTAACTATGTAACATCAATTCTTATTTCTTAAGCTTGTCAATCTTAATTTACTTTATAATAATAGTTAGGCATTAAAAACTGGGGGTCATTTGGCTAAAGTTGTGGGAGGGTAGGGCTGGATCAAGATTTTTGTGGGCCCAGGAAACGCGGAATACGTCACAGCGGTGGAGCAGGGAGATGTAAGTATTTCAACTTTGCAAGTGCTGTGATCCAGAGCAAACAGGGGGACCCACTCGTTGGCACTGGCACAGGGCCTCTCATAGTACGGCGGTGTGTTTGACGGTGGGTGGCGCCTCCCACTGGCAGAGATAATTTTGCTTACTATGAGGGGCCCTGTGCCAATGACGTCACCAACGAGTATGCCCCCCTACCTGATGAAGAAACCTGCACTTTCATCTGCACCTTCCTCTTTGCTCCCGTGTAAGGTGGTATAGTATGCGGCAAAGGGAACCTGACTTTAAGCAGGGTCAGATTCTGGCTGTGTAGAGTGCAAGGGTAATGTAGTGGTCTGGGTCAATGTACCAGCAGACTCATCTAGCAGTGGCTGGGCAATGGGCAGAATGAGGAGGAAACACATATATAAGCCCAAATAATAAAGTAGGCTAAATGCAGTTCAAAATTGGTAACAGGACTAAACAGGCGGCATTGCTTTGTTCAGTGGAGGACAACTGTAATGAGTGGCAGACACAGTTAGTAGGCCCAAATATTAAAGTAGTCTAAATGCTGTTCAAAATTGGCAACAGGACTAAACAGGCGGCATTGCTTTGCTCAGTGGAAGACAACTGTAAGGAGTGGCAGACACAGTTAGTAGCCCAAATAATAAAGTAGGCTAAATGCAGTTCAAAATTGGTAACAGGACTAAACAGGTGGCATAGCTAGGTACAGGAGAGGGCTCCTCTGCTGAGTAGCAGGTAGTAGGCGCAAAGTATTAACTGGTCTAAATGGAGGCCAGGGCCCCTGTATATTTTAACTATCATCTATCATTTCAACAAATTTGTATTGGCAGTGCCATTGAAGGATTTAACAGCACAGACTACACAGTGGTGGAGCAGGGAGAGGTAAGTATTGCAAGTGGTAGAGCACTGTTTGAGCTGGGGGGAACACTCTCTCATGGGCGGTGGTACTGGCACAGGGCCCCTCAAATTACCACGGTGTGCCTGACGTTAGTTGTGCACCACCACTGTCAGAGACACTTCATTGTACTATGAGAGACCCTGTGCCAGTGCCATCGCCCAAGAGTGGGCACACCCACCTGTCCAGGCAAATGGCACTCGCACGGGTACTTGCGCCAGGTGGTGACAACGGCCCTGTGGGGGGAGTCAGCCCATTTAGGGAGGTATAAAAATGGCCTATGGTGGACATTCAGCAGCTGCAAATGGAGGAATTGGAGAAGTCAGTAAGAGGAGACCAAAAGCAAGACATTTTTCAGGCAAGCTACAGTGGAGCAAAAAAGTATTTAGTCAGTCAGCAATAGTGCAAGTTCCACCACTTAACCCCTTTATCCCATATGACGTACTATCCCGTCCAGGTGACCTGGGACTTAATTCCCAGTGACGGGATAGTACGTCATAGTGTTTAATGCGACATCGCGACTTAAGTCGCGGTGATCGCATTAAATTTCCGGCGCCATCTTACCTGGAGGAAGATGGCGCCGACATCCCCGGGCATGGCTTCGCCCCCCAGGCCTCTGGATCGCTGTGATTGGCTGTTCAATTCTGAACAGCCAATCACAGCGTTCCTCATTGTTTCAGCCAATCGGAGCGGCTGAAACAATGAGGTCGCAGGCTAGGATCGAGTACCGATGTACTCGATCCTAGGGCCGGTGCCTGGCAACGCCAGGCACCGGCAAAACCCCCCCGGATTGGCGCGATCGCCGATCGTATCGATCGCGCCAATCGCAGGGCACAGCGGCGGTATTACCGCCGCTGTGCCCTGCTGTACTGGCCTGGATCGGTGCTGCAATAGCACCGATCGTAGGCCAGAGCCTAGTGCAGGCCCAGCAGGGCCTGCAGAGGCTGATTGGCGCGATCGATGCGAACGACGATCGCGCCAATCACCGGGCACAGCGGCGGTGTTACCGCGCTGTGCCCAGCTGTTCCCTGCCCGGCTTTTCCCTGCCCGGCTTTTCCCTGCACCCATACCCTCTGCCCCCTGCTGTAGCGGCCTGGATCGGTGCTGCCATGGCACTGATCACAGGCCAGTGACTAGTGCAGGCCCAGCAGGGCCTGCAGGAGCTGATTGGCGCGATCAACGATCGCGCCAATCACAGGGCACAGCGGCGGTCACGTTGTGACCGCTGTGTGCCCTGCTGGTGACCTGGCAGTGACCTGCCTAAGATCGGAGGGATCCTAGGCAGTTGCCATGGTCACCAAGCCCTGCAGGGATTGGTGGGATCGATGTTATCATTCGATCCCACCAATGACAGCTCACAGCAGCGGTGTGACCGCTCTGTGACCTGTCTGTCACCTGCAGGTGACCTGTGTGACCGCTCTGCAGGGGTCCTCACTCTAGCTGAGGGACTCCTGCTGAGCGGTCACACAGCCAGATCTTGTCTTGCTGGGCCTTGTGGTGCTACAGAAGCCTGTAACACCACAATCCCCTGCGATACAAAAAAGCGGAACAAAGAAAACCAAAGAAAGAAAACCAAAGAAAGAAGAGAGACTACAAAAGGTAAGTGCTAACAGCCCCTACCCAGTCTCATTTCACCCACCCATCCCCCCTTCCACCCACCCGTCCCCCCCTTCCCCCTCTTCCCCCCCTTCTTTACCCCCTCCGTCCCTCTTTGCGCTGCCTCCGTGCGCACGTTTAGCAGCCGCCGAGCGTTGATTGGTGACGCAGTTCACCGATCAACACTCGTGCTCGCTTTTTTTTCAGCAGCCCCCTTTGCCCAATTCCGTACACCCATCCCGCAGCCACCAAACTTTGATAAGTGACGCAGTTCACTTATCAGAGCTTGTGCCTGTCGTTTTCCTTTTTTTTTTCTCTCCCACATCTCCGTGCGCTCACCCCGCGCGCATCTAACCCGTGCTTTCCTTTTTTTTTTTCCCACATCTCCGTGCGCTCACCCCGCCGCGTCTAACCCGTGCTTTCCTTTTTTCTTTTTTTTTCTCCCACATCTCCGTGCGCTCACCCCACCGCGTCTAACCCGTGCTTTCCTTTTTTTTTTCAACCACATCTCCGTGCGCTCACCCCACCGCGTCTAACCCGTGCTTTCCTTTTTTTCCCCCACATCTCCGTGCGCTCACCCCGCCGCGTCTAACCCGTGCTTTCCTTTTTTCTTTTTTTTTTCTCCCACATCTCAGTGCGCTCACCCCACCGCGTCTAACCCGTGCTTTCCTTTTTTCTTTTTTTTTTCTCCCACATCTCCGTGCGCTCACCCCACCGCGTCTAACCCGTGCTTTCCTTTTTTCTTTTTTTTTTCTCCCACATCTCCGTGCGCTCACCCCGCCGCGTCTAACCCGTGCTTTCCTTTTTTCTTTTTTTTTTCTCCCACATCTCCGTGCGCTCATCCCACCGCGTCTAACCCGTGCTTTCCTTTTTTCTTTTTTTTTTCTCCCACATCTCCGTGCGCTCACCCCGCCGCGTCTAACCCGTGCTTTCCTTTTTTCTTTTTTTTTCTCCCACATCTCCGTGCGCTCACCCCACCGCGTCTAACCCGTGCTTTCCTTTTTTTCCCCCACATCTCCGTGCGCTCACCCCGCCGCGTCTAACCCGTGCTTTCCTTTTTTCTTTTTTTTTCTCCCACATCTCCGTGCGCTCACCCCACCGCGTCTAACCCGTGCTTTCCTTTTTTTTTTTTTTTTTTCCCCACATCTCCGTGCACTCACCCCGCCGCGTCTAACCCGTGCTTTCCTTTTTTCTTTTTTTTTTCTCCCACATCTCCGTGCACTCACCCCGCGCGCATCTAACCCGTGCTTTCCTTTTTTTCCCCCACATCTCCGTGCGCTCACCCCGCCGCGTCTAACCCGTGCTTTCCTTCTTTTTTTTTTTTTCTCACATCCCTGTGCACGCACCCAGCAGCCGCTGAACTTTGGTAAGTGACGCGGTTCATTTATCAGAGCTCTCGTGCCTGCGGGTTTTTTTCACATCCCCGTTCACACACCCAGCAGCCGCCAAACTTTGGTAAGTGACGCGGTTCACTTATCAGAGCTAGGGCTTGCTGTTTTATACTTTTCTTTCACAGGTATTTTTTTTCCTTTAGCTTTTTGTTTTCAGAGTAGTTTGCACCAAGCACTATCCCCCAACACTTACACAGTTACCAATAAAGTACACTCAAGCACCACACTTACAAAAAAAATGTCCCGCTCGTCCCGTTCGTCCCAACGGCGCTATTCAGTGGAGGAGGCATATGCTTTCCTTGCCTCCGACACTGATAGCGAGGGAGAGGATCCCACTTTTCTTTATTTTTCTGATTCTTCCTCATCCTCTTCCCACTCCTCATCTTCCTCCTCCGGCCCTGCGGAACCGCCACGCAGACACCGCAGGACAGAAGATGAGGCTAGGCCCACCATTGCTGAAGACGAACCAGCACACCCCACTGCGGATCCCATATGGACCAGGCCCCCCGAAAATTACGAGCTACTGATTCCTGATTTTGTGGCAGAATCAGGAATCAAGTTTGACACCACCGGCCTCACAGAACTAGACTTTTTCAAAGTCTTTTTCTCTGAGGCTTTCGTTAACCTCATGGTGGAGCAAACTAATCTGTATGCTCGGCAATTTTTGGCCCAAAACTCGGGTTCATCATATTCTAACTGGTCTCCTGTAGACGCAGTTGAAATGATGCAGTTTTGGGGCCTGGTCCTCCATATGGGGATTCTGAAAAAGCCTGAACTTCGGCAATATTGGAGTGTGGATATTTTATATAACACTCCAGTATTCAGAATGGTCATGACCCGGACGCGTTTTGAGGCCATCCATAAATTCCTGCATTATTCCGATAATGCACGGTGTCCCGCACGAGATGACCCCAACTTTGACCGTCTGTTCAAAGTTCGGCCGGTCATCGAACACTTCAACAAAAAGTTTGCAGAAGTGTACGTGCCTCAAAGGGACATCTGCGTGGATGAGTCCTTAATTCATTTTAAGGGGCGGCTCGGATTCCGTCAATACCTGCCCAGCAAGAGGGCCAGGTACGGAATCAAACTCTACAAGCTGTGTGAGAGTACCTCAGGGTACACCCACAGCTTTAGAGTCTACGAGGGGAAGGACAGCAGGATTGAACCGCCTGAGTGTCCCCCTGTCCTGGGAGTGAGTGGGAAAATAGTGTGGGATTTGGTGCACCCACTGCTGGATAAAGGTTATCACCTCTATACCGATAACTTTTATTCCAGCATCCCACTCTACAAATCTCTCTTTGCGCGAGGTACCGTTGCCTGCGGTACTGTCCGCAAAAATCAGAGAGGCCTCCCAAAGACGCTACTTGGGCAGATTCTCAGAAAAGGTGAGAGCAAAGCCCAATGTAGCGACCACCTGCTGGTTGTCAAGTACAAGGACAAAAGGGATGTCCTTCTGTTGACCACCATACACGGTGATGGCAGCGCCCTCAGCACTGTTCGGGGTACCTCTGCACAGGTCTTGAAACCGGACTGTGTACTTGGGTACAACAAAAACATGGGGGGCGTTGATCTCTCCGATCAACTCCTCCAACCGTACAGTGCTTTGAGAAAGGCCAGGGTGTGGTACAAAAAGCTGTCCGTGCACATCGTACAAATGGCAATGCTCAACGCTTTCCTGCTGTCACGATGTGCACGCAACACCGATACGTCGTACCTTCATTTCCAAGAGGTAGTGGTTAAGGCCCTGATGTTTGGCACGAGGGAAGGAGCGGGCCCCAGTACTTCTGGAACTGAAGGTGCACGTATCGTACCAGGCCAGCATTTTCCTGGGGTGGTCCCGCCAACTGAAAAAAAAGGTAAGCCGCAAAAAAGGTGCCGAGTGTGCTACAAAAGAGGAATTCGAAGGGACACCATCTATCAATGCGACACCTGCCCCGACAAACCTGGCCTGTGTATGAAGGATTGCTTTAAATTGTACCACACCTCCATGCACTACTAATTTACTTTCCAGGAAATAGAATAATTCCAAAGTTGGCACATCTAGGTTCTCTGGGGGTCTACTTTCCAAAATGTTGTCACTTGTGGGTTTTTTTCCTGTTTAGGCACATCAGGGGCTCTGCAAACGGAACATGACGCCCGCAGACGATTCCATCAAAGTCTGCATTCAAAAACGTCAGTACTTCCCTTTCGAGCCCCAACGTGTGCCCAAACAGTTTTTTCCCACATGTGGGGTACCAGCGTACTCAGGGCAAATTGGACAACAACTTTTGTGGTCCAATTTCTCCTGTTACCCTTGGGAAATTAAAAAATTGGGGACTAAAAGATCATTTTTGTGGGCAAAAAATAGGATTTTTTATTTTCACGCCCGGGCGTTATAAACTTTAGTGAAACACTTGGGGGTTCAAAGTTGTCACCACACATCTAGACAAGTTCCTTAGGGGGTCTAGTTTCCAAATTGGGGTCACTTGTGGGGGGTTTCCACTGTTTAGGCACATCAGGGGCTCGTCAAACGGAACGTGGCGTCCGATCTCAATTCCAGCTAATTTTAGCTTGAAAAAGTCTTATGGCGCTCCTTCCCTTCTGAGCCCTGCCATGCGCCCAAACAGTGGTTCCCCCCCACATATGGGGTATTGTCTTACTCAGGACAAATTGGACTACAACTTTTATGGTCCAATTTCTTCAGTTACCCTTGTGAAAATAAAAAATTGGGGACTAAACTATCATGTTTGTGGAAAAAATACGTTTTTTTATTTTTACGCACGGGCGGTATAAACTTCTGTGAAGCACTTGGGGGATAAAAGTGCTCACCACACATCTAGATAAGTTCCTTAGGGGGTCTAGTTTCCAAAATGGGGTCACTTGTGGGGGGTTTCCACTGTTTAGGCACATCAGGGGCTCACCAAACGCGACGTGGCGTCCGATCTCAATTCCAGCTAATTTTAGCTTGAAAAAGTCTTATGGCGCTCCTTCCCTTCTGAGCCCTGCCATGCGCCCAAACAGTGGTTCCCCCCCCACATATGGGGTATTGTCTTACTCAGGACAAATTGGACTACAACTTTTATGGTCCAATTTCTTCAGTTACCCTTGTGAAAATAAAAAATTGGGGACTAAACTATCATGTTTGTGGAAAAAATACGTTTTTTTATTTTTACGCACGGGCGGTATAAACTTCTGTGAAGCAATTGGGGGATAAAAGTGCTCACCACACATCTAGATAAGTTCGTTAGGGGGTCTAGTTTCCAAAATGGGGTCACTTGTGGGGGGTTTCCACTGTTTAGGCACATCAGGGGCTCACCAAACGCGACGTGGCGTCCGATCTCAATTCCAGCTAATTTTAGCTTGAAAAAGTCTTATGGCGCTCGTTCCCTTCTGAGCCCTGCCATGCGCCCAAACAGTGGTTCCCCCCACATATGGGGTATTGTCTTACTCAGGACAAATTGGACTACAACTTTTATGGTCCAATTTCTTCAGTTACCCTTGTGAAAATAAAAAATTGGGGACTAAACGATCATGTTTGTGGAAAAAATAAGTTTTTTTATTTTTACGCACGGGCGGTATAAACTTCTGTGAAGCACTTGGGGGATAAAAGTGCTCACCACACATCTAGATAAGTTCCTTAGGGGGTCTAGTTTCCAAAATGGGGTCACTTGTGGGGGGTTTCCACTGTTTAGGCACATCAGGGGCTCACCAAACGCGACGTGGCGTCCGATCTCAATTCCAGCTAATTTTAGCTTGAAAAAGTCTTATGGCGCTCCTTCCCTTCTGAGCCCTGCCATGCGCCCAAACAGTGGTTCCCCCCCACATATAGGGTATTGTCTTACTCAGGACAAATTGGACTACAACTTTTATGGTCCAATTTCTTCAGTTACCCTTGCGAAAATAAAAAATTGGGGACTAAACGATCATGTTTGTGGAAAAAATACGTTTTTTTATTTTTACGCACGGGCGGTATAAACTTCTGTGAAGCACTTGGGGGATAAAAGTGCTCACCACACATCTAGATAAGTTCCTTAGGGGGTCTAGTTTCCAAAATGGGGTCACTTGTGGGGGGTTTCCACTGTTTAGGCACATCAGGGGCTCACCAAACGCGACGTGGCGTCCGATCTCAATTCCAACTAATTTTAGCTTGAAAAAGTCAAATGGCGCTCCTTCCCTTCTGAGCCCTGCCATGCGCCCAAACAGTGGTTCCCTCCACATATGGGGTATCAGCGTACTCAGGACAAATTGGACAACAACTTTTGCAGTCTAATTTCTCCTGTTACCTTTGGGAAAATAAAAAAATTGTTGCTAAAAGATCGTTTTCATGACTAAAAAGTTACATTTTCATTTTTTCTTTCAACATTGCTTTAGCTCTCATGAAGCACCAGAAGGGTTAATAAACTTCTTGAATGTGGTTTTGATCAGCTTGAGGGGTGCAGTTTTTAGAATGGTGTCACTTTTGGGTATTGTTTGCTATATAGACCCCTAAATGTGACTTCAAATGTGAGGTGGTCCCTAAAAAAAATGGTTTTGTAAATTTTGTTGTAAAAATGAGAAATTGCTGGTCAAATTTTAACCCTTATAACTCCCTAACAAAAAAAAAAATTGTTTCCAAAATTGTGCTGATGTAAAGTAGACATGTGGGAAATGTTAATTATTAAGTTTTTTGCGTGACATATCTCTGTGATTTAAGGGCATAAAAATTCAAAGTTCGAAAATTGCGAAATTTTCTAAATTTTCGCCAAATTTCCATTTTTTTCACAAATAAACGCAGGTAATATCAAAGAAATTTTAGCACTATCATGAAGTACAATATGTCACGAGAAAACAATGTCAGAATCGCCAAGATCCGTTGAAGCGTTCCAGAGTTATAACCTCATAAAGGGACAGTGGTCAGAATTGTAAAAATTGGCCCGGTCATTAACGTGCAAACCACCCCCGGGGCTTAAGGGGTTAAAAAGATGAGAGGCGTCTGTAATTTACATCATAGGTAGACCTCAACTATGGGAGACAAACTGAGAAAAAAAAATCCAGAAAATCACATTTTCTGTTTTTTTAACATTTTATTTGCATATTATGGTGGAAAATAAGTATTTGGTCAGAAACAAACAATCAAGATTTCTGGCTCTCACAGACCTGTAACTTCTTCTTTAAGAGTCTCCTCTTTCGTCCACTCATTACCTGTAGTAATGGCACCTGTTTAAACTTGTTATCAGTATAAAAAGACACCTGTGCACACCCTCAAACAGTCTGACTCCAAACTCCACTATGGCGAAGACCAAAGAGCTGTCAAAGGACACCAGAAACAAAATTGTAGCCCTGCACCAGGCTGGGAAGACTGAATCTGCAATAGCCAACCAGCTTGGAGTGAAGAAATCAACAGTGGGAGCAATAATTAGAAAATGGAAGACATACAAGACCACTGATAATCTCCCTCGATCTGGGGCTCCACGCAAAATCCCACCCCGTGGGGTCAGAATGATCACAAGAACGGTGAGCAAAAATCCCAGAACCACGCGGGGGGACCTAGTGAATGAACTGCAGAGAGCTGGGACCAATGTAACAAGGCCTACCATAGGTAACACACTACGCCACCATGGACTCAGATCCTGCAGTGCCAGACGTGTCCCACTGCTTAAGCCAGTACATGTCCGGGCCCATCTGAAGTTTGCTAGAGAGCATTTGGATGATCCAGAGGAGTTTTGGGAGAATGTCCTATGGTCTGATGAAACCAAACTGGAACTGTTTGGTAGAAACACAACTTGTCGTGTTTGGAGGAAAAAGAATACTGAGTTGCATCCATCAAACACCATACCTACTGTAAAGCATGGTGGTGGAAACATCATGCTTTGGGGCTGTATCTCTGCAAAGGGGCCAGGACGACTGATCCGGGTACATGAAAGAATGAATGGGGCCATGTATCGTGAGATATTGAGTGCAAACCTCCTTCCATCAGCAAGGGCATTGAAGATGAAACGTGGCTGGGTCTTTCAACATGACAATGATCCAAAGCACACCGCCAGGGCAACGAAGGAGTGGCTTCGTAAGAAGCATTTCAAGGTCCTGGAGTGGCCTAGCCAGTCTCCAGATCTCAACCCTATAGAAAACCTTTGGAGGGAGTTGAAAGTCCATGTTGCCAAGCGAAAAGCCAAAAACATCACTGCCCTAGAGGAGATCTGCATGGAGGAATGGGCCAACATACCAACAACAGTGTGTGGCAACCTTGTGAGGACTTACAGAAAATGTTTGACCTCTGTCATTGCCAACAAAGGATATATTACAAAGTATTGAGATGAAATTTTGTTTCTGACCAAATACTTATTTTCCACCATAATATGCAAATAAAATGTTAAAGAAACAGACAATGTGATTTTCTTGATTTGTTTTTCTCAGTTTGTCTCCCATAGTTGAGGTCTACCTATGATGTAAATTACAGACGCCTCTCATCTTTTTAAGTGGTGTAACTTGCACTATTGCTGACTGACTAAATACCTTTTTTGCCCCACTGTACGTGTCAGCAGGGGAAGGTGGGGCAAAATAATTCTACCTCCAGCCTTAGGTGCTATTGTGCTTTTGCCACTACCACCAGATGCACCACCACCACTACCACCACCACCATCAGTACCAGCTGGCAACCACCGCCCACGGCCTCTTCCACCAGACTTCCTCATTTTTTGGAAAATGTAACCAAAATAGCAACCATTATATGGTACTGTAAAACAAGGTAGAAGGTGTATATAAACTTGTTGAGAATTTAAATCTCCCTTTTTTTTAAGGAGACTGAACCAAAACTCAGGCCCAGTGTATAAAACAACACAATGTAAGTGGCAGAAAGTGGCTGGATGACATACGACAAACTAACAGGACTGCAGTATATCCACTTTGTGAGAATTTGAATTTCACTTTTTTGGGGGGAGACTAAACCAAAACTCAGGCCCAGTGCATAAAACAACACAATGTAAGTGGCAGAAAGTGACTGGAAGATATATGAAAAAATACAAGGACTGTAGTACAATTTCAATCTCCCTACAATGATCTCAGGAAAAGTATGGCAGCAATAAAAAAGAACTGCTGCACACAAAAGTGTAGACAAATAAACAAGATAACTGTGCAGAAAGGAGCAACATGATTTTTGCTTTTAAAAAAGCAGTTGGTTTGCACAGCAGCGTGCAAACAACAATGCAGCTATCAGGGAGCCTTATAAGGCAGCCTAATAAGCTACAGAGCTTATGCACAAAAATATAGCCTTCACTGTCCCTGCAAAAAAATGGTGGTGTTGGACAGTGGAAATCGCTACAGCACAAGCAGTTTCTGGGCTTAATCTTCCCTCCCTAACTATATCCCTTCTTCTGATTAAGCTGCAGCAATCTCTCCCTATGCTAAAATCGGCAGAAGTTAGATGGCGACCGGCGTGCATGCCCCTTTATAGCCCCTGTGATGCCGCAGAAAGCAAGCCAATCACGGTCATGCCCTTCCCTAAGATGGTGAGGACCAAGACCTATGTCATCATGCTGCGCACACTCTGCTTCCTCCTTCATTGGCTGAAAAATGGCATCATACGAAACAAGACTTTTGCGCGCAGATCGCTGACCTCATGGCCGATTCCACACTAGGATCGGGTCGGGTTTCATGAAACCCGACTTTGCAAAAAGTCGGCGATTTTTGAATTTGTCCGATCCATTTTGCTCAACTCTACCAGGCACACTAAAAGGGCATTTGCAGAATAATGGTGAGCTGTCTGAAGAATAAGCTGAAGCCATGGCAACTTGTTCCGTGTGCAGTCAGGGCCCCCTATGGGATCCAGAACAGCTATGCAGTTTGTAAAAGACAGAGAAGGAAAGGAAGCAGTGAAAGATGTGGGACCAATATTAAAAAAGGCATTTAACTGCCACTAGATGACCAGAGTGAACGTGCTCTGTAAGGTGAATTTTGGGCAAGGGGGCTGTGCTGGCACTTTATTTAATAAAAAAGGACCCCACATTGGGGAATTGGGCATTACATTACATTGAGCTTACTTCTTAACTTTGTCTCCTGCAATGTCTCCTATAACTGGCACTAAATCACCAGGGTTAACGTGCTCTGTACTGTTATAGACCACTGAATTTTGGGCAAGGAGGTTGTGATTGTGCTAGTTTATTTATTAAAAAAAGACCCCCCCATTGGGGAATTGTTTGTCAGCTCATGCCCTCCATTACAAATCTCAAGAGACCCCCACCCCTACATTGGTCCTACTTTTTAACTCTGTTTCCTGCAATCTCTCTTCCTTATCTCTGACCTGGGTGAATGTGTTCTGGACTTTTATAGGCTTCAGAATTTTGAGCAAGGGGGCTGTGATGGCAATAGTATATTTTTAATAAGGTACCCCCATTGGTGAAACCACATCCTTCTTGGCAAAGACTTCATAACATTTGTGTACCTTAAAGAGCTCACTGGAAAAGCTCCTTTATGTGTTGCCTTGCTCACATTTGACAAAATACACTTCGTATAAATTTGATAAAGCAATGCTGTTAATTTGGCTCAGTAGTTCATTACAAATATTTCTTTGTCCAGTAGATTAGTTTCTCTCCTTGAGAGCCATAACTTTGGCTGCCTCAAATGTAAAAATTGAGAATATTCAATTGGCGATTTGGAATCCAGGTTAAATTACTGTATATTGAATACATTCAGACAATCACATAGCTGCATTTCTTGTAAAACATTTACAGATGTGACAGACAATGCTCATAGTGACACAATCTTGAGAAATGTTTGTTTATTCACTTCATAAAAAGTTCTAAGCCTCTATATGTTTGCTGTTTGTCATTGTAAAACATTAAGGTTTACTGAAACTCTGACTGTGGTGGTTTGATCTAGATCCTTGTGGCTTTTATTTTCTAGGGGTTTATGGCCCCTCATCTAACTCCATGATATCTCAGTTTCATACAACCTTGAAAGCTGGCCACTTGAAAGGCTGGGTGAACCTAGAGATAAAAGATAGTGTAAATCACTATATAAGACCAGAGAAACATGACAGACAGATGCCAAAACTTGGGTACCTGTACATGTAGAGTGTGCTGATACCTGTATAATTGGGAACGCCCATGCAGTGTAGGTAATCTCCAAGGGGTTCTCTGTATTGGTGTTGCTTCTCTGATTTTCCAGATGGATGATGTTTAAAAGCCTCATGGTGATGATCTAAGTATACTGTATGTAGTTAATTTTCATATATACGTAATCACTATATTTATTTAATCCTTATATGTATTTATTCACCTGTGTATGTTAACATATACAAAAGTGTACGCACTCACACTATTCAATCATACTATTCCTTGAATTTTGTAGTTTGCAATAAAATTGTGTTGTATTGCAAGTATTACCATTATTTAAAGCCGTATCTGAACCTTACTGCTAAAAACATGGCAAATAAAATTGCCAAATTCTCCTTTAAATAATTCTGCAAAGAGGGAACCATCATACCATTAAAAAATACAAGTGGATTTTCATGGGCCCATCAAGTATGTGGGTTCCAAGGTGTATTGGGGTGCATATGACTATGGAGCAGGGCTGGCCTTGCTGCCAATGTGTAAATGTGTAAAGCAAAGGAGTACGGGAGGACAAAATGAATATTGTGAAGTGGATTTTCATGGACCCATCCAGTATATGGGTTCCAAGGTGTAATAGGGTGCATATGAATTGGTAGCAGGGCAGGACTTGCATTCAATTCAACATTTTTTCAGGAGGCCCCTTATGAAAGGGGTATTGTGGTGCGTCGTAATTCTTGGCAGCCCATCCACTCACAGCATAGGCTACAACAGCTTAGGAGACCCACTGTTTAATAATTTCCCTTTAAGAAGATTAATGCAGCCTCATGCACCAGTAAAAATAGGCTCTGTGAGAGTCCCTCCTTCATAAATGAAACAAGATGGGTCTGTTTATGTGTCACATACCACATGGCCAGCTAGGGTTATTAAATGTTACAATGACATTTCCCAGTTAATGCATTTGTAGTAGTTGAAAGCAATTTTAAAGTTGAAAAATGCTTCAAAAATGCTGCGTTTGAACTAAGCCTAAGTGGGGGAGGAAATTTTAGGTCTGGGGTTAAATATTTGGCCTTACAGGCAAGACATTAACCTGCAAAGGATGTACCTTAACATACTTCCCAGCAAAATCCATTTTGGTTGTGTTTTAGTGTGTTTTTTGTTGCACCAGGAAAAATGGCATGAATCTCAGAAAAAAATGTTTACAGCTGTGAACTAGGAGTCAGGAATGCTTCCAGGGGCAATCCCCATGATGTCCCCGTGTCATTTGAGCAGTGTTTCCATCATTTTCAGACATTTATAGACCTTAAAAGGACCCTCGGGGGGATCACGGTAAAAGTACTAGGGTCTCCCATAGACTTACAATGGGCTTATTGTTCTGGCCGAGTACCCGAGCATACCAATCTGCTCAACCCGAGCAACGAGCACCCGAGAATTTTAGTGCTCGCTCATCACTAGGGTTGAGCGAAACGGGTCGGCCATTTTCAGAAGTCGCCGACTTTTGGCAAAGTCGGGTTTCATGAAACCCGACCAGACCCCTGTGTGGGGTCGGCCATGAGGTCGGCGATCTTCTGAATCTGGTATCGGAATTCCGATTCCGAGTTCCGATATGTTTGCAATATCGGAAATCGGTATCGGAATCCATATCTAAGTGTAAAATAAAGAATTAAAATAAAAAATATTGCTATACTCATCCTCTGACGCGCCCTGGTACTAACCGGCAGCCTTCCTTCCTTAGAATCAGCGCGTGAAGGGCCTTAGATGACGTAGCGGCTTGTGATTGGTCACGCGACCGCCCATGTGACCGCTCACGCGACCAATCACAAGCCGCGACGTCACTGAAGATCCTTCAAGCGCTGATTCTTAGGAAGGAAGGCTGCCGGAAAGAAGCAGGGCGCGTCCGAGGGTGAGTATATTCCTATTAGGTATATACTCACCCTCGGACGTGCCCTGCTTCTTTCCGGCAGCCTTCCTTACTAAGAATCAGCGCTTGAAGGACCTTCGGTGACATCGCGGCTTGTGATTGGTCGCGCGAGCGGTCACATGGGCAGTCGCGCGACCAATCACAAGCCGCGACATCATCTAAGGCCCTTCACGCGCTGATTCTAAGGAAGGAAGGCTGCCGGTTAGTAAAAAATATGGATCTCAGGGCCTGAAGGAGAGTTTCCTCTCCTTCAGACCCTGGGAACCATTGGAAACCCAATGCACTGCATTGGGTTTCGTGTTTCGGCCGACCCGACCCCGACTTTTTATAGGATCGGCCGATTTCACTCGACTCGACTTTTGAAAAAGTCGGGTTTCGTGAAACCCGACCCGATCCTATAAAAGTAAAAGTCGCTCAACCCTACTCATCACTAATGCGTAGATCTCTTCTCTGGTTGGCTGGAAGCCTATCTGGTAAAATGTGCAAATGCTAAAACGACTGCAGACAAACTGATGAAAGAACTGATCTGCAGGTATGGTGCCCCATGCACACTTCATGGGAGAAATAATGAGGGAAGTCATGCAGGCCCTGGGAGTACAGCAAGCATTTCATTTACCATATAGACCACAAAGTAGTGGGAAAGTGGAATGACTAAATAGGACACTTAAATTGAAAATGTAAAGGCCATGGCAGACACAGGAAAGGACTGAGAAAAGTGCTTGCCTCTTGCACTCTTTTTGGTCAGACAAACTCTAAATAGGAGGATAAGCTTGTCTCCTTTTGAAGTCCTGTTTGGTAGTGCACCAAAGACTGGTCTGTGCTTCCCACAGATGCTAGAAATGCAACAAGGTGCTATGAAAGCCTGTGTCCAGGCTTTGCTTAATGTGGTGCATAAACATGTGTTCTCATCCATTCCAGATCCTAATGCCAGTGCAGATGTCATTAGCTGAATCCAGGTGATTGGGTGGTCATACACAGACACGTGAGAAGGAGCCTAGATCCAGGGTTTGAAAAGTAGAAAAAAACAAGGCATTCAACAAAAATGACTTGTGGATGGTGCTCAAGTAGGGTATCCAACCCCTAATCTAAGCAAAAATAAACTTGGCACTCAAATTGATGAAAGATGAGGACATTTCATTTATTTTGCATCCAGACAAAACAGAAGAAATAACTGAACTCTTTTGGTCTCTTTGGACCTTCACCAGAGTACCTTGCTGGTTCAGATGGATAAGACAGTGTGCTTCAAATAAGCTGGAAGGCTGATAAGAGGAAAATGCATGAATGCTATTTAAGGAGGCAAGATTGAATGTGACTAAATTAAATGTAGTGCGTCCATAAATGGCGACAGCTGTCTATGTAGTAGAATACTGGATGCTGCATGGGGCATCACTTCAGCGTGTTTTTTATAGGTAATCAACAAGGTAAATTTGTCACAAGTTCAAAACGTAACTTTTAATAAAAACTATAATAGCTATAAAAAGTCCTAAGGACCATTAATTCCCCAACACTCAAAACAATTAAAGCAACGCACAAATCAGGTATCAGTGAGTGCTCATATAAAGCGCCACAATTCCATATAGCATAGTGGAATTTTTCCCAAAAAATGTACATAAACCACCATAGCAAAAAAGCATTAGGCGCCAATAAACAATCGTCTTGCTGTCATTTTATAATATATTTCACATTTGGACAGAAAGAAACCGGCAAACTATTATTTCAGGCAACAAGTTTCAAATGATGAAGAGGAACAATCTCACCCAAGTGTCGTTCCTTCCTTCACAAAGCAGGGACATGCTGATCCAGATCCATATTTATAGGTCGAGGCCTCCAAACGTCCATACAATACCCCGCTATTCAGGTCTATGCAGGACCACAATCACAGCATTCCCCTACACATGTATCTCTCAACGCATTTCTCTTGGCTTGATCATCAGGAGAGAAACCATTCAGTACAAAATGTGGATACAATGTGTGATATCCATCACACAACAAGTGAAGGAGCGGCTTCTCCCCTGATGATCAAGCCAAGAGAAACGAATTGGGAGAAACACGTGTTGGGGAATGCTGTGATTGTGGTCCTGCATAGACCTGAATAATGGGGTATTGTATGGACGTTTGGAGGCCTCCCCCTATAAATATGGATCTATCTGGATCTGCATGTCCCCGCTTTGTGAAGGAAGGAACGACACTTGGGTGAGATTGTTCCTCTTTATTATTTCAGGCAACAAGTTGAAAATGATGGTTTGCCGGTTTCTTTCTGTCCAAATGTGAAATATATTATAAAATGACACCTAATGCGTTTTTGCTATGGTGGTTTATGTACATTTTTTTTTTTTTAAAAAGGGTTGTGTTTTTCCACTATGCTATATGGATAATGCTGGTTATCAAGAATAGAGGGGTCCACATGCTGAATTTTTTTAATTATTTAAATAAATAATTAAAAATTTTGACTACCAACCTTGCTATAGCAGACAGCTGGAGGTGGGTATTCTCAGGCTGGTAAGTGGCCATGGATATTGCTTCCAACTTAAAAATAGCAGCCATCAGCCTCACATAAAAGGCAAATCTTTTAGATGCGCCAATTCTGGCGCCTTGCCCGGCTCTTCACACTTTCCCTATAATGGTGACAAGTGGGGTTCATATTTGTGGTGTTGATGTCACCTTTGCATTGTCAGGTGAAATCAAGCCCACAGATTAGTAATGGAGAGGCGTCTATAAGACACCTATCATTACTAATCTATAGTTGTATGATAAATAAAGACACAGCAAGAATAAAGTCCTTTATTAGAAAAAAACAAACACACTTTTACTTTTTTATTTAAAAATAATAAACACAGTTATGCTCACCTAATGCCTACTTACATTGAATCCATCATCTCCTGGAAAAAAAAATACTATTTCCTTATCCCAGCCATTGTTCTGTCCCACGCTGTAGTCCATGTCTGGGGAATAAACGATTTTCAACTTGAACGGTGCCAAGATGCAATAGTCCAGGCTGTGGTGACTGAACTCTGAACTGCTGCTAACGCAGCCTCAGTGACTGGCAGTGACGTCATCAAGGTTACCTTCGGCCACTGAGGTCATGTGTTGTCATAGACCTAATGGAAAACCTAAGAATTAACTGGCTAGAAGGGCAAAATGAGCAATTGTAAGGACAAAGTTCTTTATAATATGGTGTTCACAGTATATTAAGATAATAAAAACTTTGAGAGTGCTTCTTTATCACTTACAGGTGTTTTTGCTCTTTTTTTGTTACTTAGCTATTTGTCTTTTTTGCTCAAAGATTTGGAAGCAAACATTTTCAGTTACAGCTTTCTATGCTAAACTGATTTTGTAGTGCTTATCTACAGTAGTAATCTCAGATTTAACATTCTGCTTCAGCGTACAATAAGTTATTAGGTAAAGAATACGAAACTTCTAAATTCATTTCTATCAAGCTTCTGAAAGATGTGTTGGCCATATGATTGTTAATGGTAATTGTTCATATAATGGTGAAGTGCAGTTTTATATGTTAATCACCAGAATCCTGTTGTGCTCATTTCCAGTTGTGAGATCTTTCAGTAAAAAAAAAAATCTGTTACTATCAGACATTTCCTTGACACTTTGAGTAAAAACTTAACTACTTAGAGGCATCAGTTACATTTCTACTGGATAGCCATTAAATATTTAATGCCTTAAAAATAGAAAGCTCTGCAAGCCACTTAAAGGTATCCTATGTAAGGTTAACCTTGTCATAAAGTTCTAAGGTACTAATGCACAGATTGTATGAAACCGCACAACAACATAATATATCAAGTATGGTGTAGGTTTCTATCTAAGGTACAAAATAACAATGGCATAATCAAACATTTATAACCAGAGAACAGCAAAGTAAAATAAGTAAGGTTTATGCCATTTCTTGATATTTAAAATTATCAACAAAATTTTTTTTTGCCAGAAGAGATGAGGGAATCTCCAAGAATTTGTTTCATTAGTACCTAAAAAAATTGCCGCTGCAAAAAAGGATAATGGAGGCAAGAATGTTGAATGATTTATATCTATGTAGTAACATGCTGCATTAAAATGAAATTTAATTCTATTTGTGAACAGAAATGTCTGTGCAAACCTTTTGAAAATATGTATTTTTTCCCTCCATTGCTCTTTGTACTTATTTATCACCAACTTGATGTACAAACATTGTCACTAATGACATTGGTACATGTCCCTAATTTTGCCAATAATCTAATTATTTTAAAGACATACAGGCTGAGTTACCAAGCAGTTTGTGTTAGTTTTGCTTGATATATTGTAAAATGTTTTCACAATTCATATTTACGCAAAAAAAATTGGGGGGGTGGGGGAGCATTTTTTACACAAGTCCTTGTCAGCTTTGCCAACTTTTTGAAAGTGGGCAGAGTTTGGTAAGAATGGGGCATAGCTGAGGAGGATGAATGAATTAATCAGAATTAATACCACAAAAATTATGTAAATTGTGAAAGACATATTTACCAGTCGATCAATGCATTTTGAGATGTGTCGGATGGCATCTGAAAAAATGCCCAAAATATATTAAGAGGTGCACAACTATTAAGGAATTTGATACATGTTTCTTCAACACTCACTATACAGATCTCAGTGTCATGCGTCTGAGTTCAATCCCTTGAGACTGTGCTTTGTGGTCATCTTCTCTGTCCGCAGAGCCAGAGTAGATACATCTTTTCTCTGGGTGTTTAGTGTAAGGGCCAGCGGAACACACCGAGTAAATATAGATGTTTTATTGTTATAGATGCATTCACAACCCAGGGTCCACCGTGAAGGAGAACCTGCTGCTAGGAAACGGTGGCACTGTATGGCGGTATGAACTAGCTCTGTTATTTCACAGAGTAGCCGTGAAAATAATGCACTGCGCCCTGTTAGACTTCACAGATGCACAGGCTAACTACCCAACTGAGAGCAGTCAGTGGTCATGCATGCACACAAAACTCCTTGCCGGAGGTGCCAGCATTCTAGGGGCTTATTTCAGCCAGGTCCATGAATACACACAAACACAATCTCCTCGCCAGAGGTGCCAGCATTCTAGGGGCTTATTTCAGCCGGGTCCCTGAAAACAATCTTACATGCTAAGCACATAACTTAGAAAGATACTAGCTTTAAATAGTGGCAGCAAGTACATGACCTTCCTAGAAGGACCAATGAGTGACTGCCACAGAGCCTGAGCACCTACAGGACCTTCCTGAAGGACCAATGGATTTAGCTGCAGTATTTGAACATATGACCCTTGATCTCCACTGAGAGATCTTACTCTGGGCATGCTCAGAATGAGAAAAGCAGGACTTAGTCCTAGAAGCGTCTGCTTGCCGCTGCCCAGCACTGGCTTCAATGACAGAAGCAGGAAAAGCAGCAGTAACTCTTTGTACAGAGTCAGACTGAGCAAGACACTGTGACTGACGTCTCCTCTTAGCAGGCTCCACTGCAGCAGGAGAAGTATGGGAGACCGCAGCGGAGATGACCTGAGATTCCCCTGTGCAGAGGCGGAAACTCGACCCCTAACTTTACCCCCCCTCCTTGGGCCTCGCTACTCTCGAAGGTGGCAATGAGCTGCGGAGCCTGAATGTGCTCAGCAGGCTCCCAGGACCTCTCCTCAGGACCATAACCCTTCCAGTCCACCAAATAAAATTTTTTGCCATGTACCGCCTTGCACCCCAAAATAGCGTTCACCTCGTAATCTTCCGTAGATGACTCAGAAAATCGGGACATGTATACGGGCCTAAGGAGGGACACATGAAAGGTGTCGGTGATACCAAGGCGTGGAGGAAGGGCTAGGCAGTAGACCACAGGATTAACCTGTTCGAGGACCTTGAAGGGACCCAAGTAGCGAGGTGCAAACTTAGTAGACTCAACACTCAACCTGATGTAACAGGCGGAGAGCCACACTAAGTCACCAGGAGCAAAGGTCGAGGCTGGGCGCCGATGTGCAACGGCGGAGGACCTCATTCTCTCCTTGGAGGCCCGGATGGCATCCTGAGTGCAGTCCCAAATGTCCCGTGCCTCTACTGCCCAGTCTGCCACCCTGGAGTCAGCAGACAATATGGGCATAGGCACAGGAACCCGCGGATGCTGGTCGTAATTAAGAAGGAAAGGAGTCTGACCAGTGGAGTCGACTACAGCGTTGTTAAGGGCAAACTCTGCCCACGGTAACAAGGATGCCCAGTCATCCTGCCTGGCAGAAACAAAATGTCATAAATATGTGACCAGAGTCTGATTGGCCCTCTCAATCAACCCATTTATCTCGGGATGATAAGCCGAGGAGAGATTCAACTCAATACTGACCAAACGACAAAGCTCTCTCCAGAACCGAGACGCAAACTGGGGACCCCGGTCACTGATAATCTTGTCCAGCATACCATGTAGGCGAAAGATATGCTTGATGAACAATGCTGCCAGAGCCCGTGCAGAAGGTAGCCGAGGCACCAAATGAACCATTTTGGAAAAATGGTCGGTGATCACCCAGATAATGGTGCAGCTACGAGACTTTGGTAAGCCTACCACAAAGTCCATCCTGACCATCCCCCAGGGCCTGTCCGCCACCGACAGAGGATAAAGCAATCCAGCTGGCCGTTGCCGAGGAGACTTGTTCTTGGCACAAGAGACACACACCCGAACATAGTCTGCGACATCACGAGCCATATGCGGCCACCAGTATGTCCTCGCCAGTAACTCAGATGTCCTTTTGGAACCAAAATGTCCACCCACCCTGGACGAGTGAGCCCAAGAGAGAACCTCTGGTCACAAACTGAATGGTACAAAAGTCTTGCCCGGAGGCACAGACTCTAGCAAAACCGGGGCCACAGTTCTCAGGCTCTCGGTGGGGACAATAAGCTGAGGCTCCTCTTCCTCCTCCATAGATGATACAACGGAGTGAGGGAGAGTGTCGGCACGAATGTTCTTCTCCCCAAGAAAGAAAATGAAGGGTAAAATGAAAGCGGGAGAAAAACAAGTACCATCTGGCCTGGCGAGAATTTAACCGCTGGGCTGTCTGCAGGTAAACCAAATTCTTGTCATTTGTGAAGACTTGGAAGGGAAAACGAGCTCCCTCCAAGAAATGTCTCCACTCCGAGAAAGCCAACTTCATGGCTAGCAACTCCCTGTCCCAGATGGAATAATTCCTCTCTGCTGGTGAGAAGGTCTTAGAGAAGAAGAAGCAAGGATGCTTCCAACCTTGATCTTCCTTTTGGAAAAGGACTGCTCCAGCACCAACAGATGAGGCATCCACCTCCATTATAAATGGCTTATCTACATCGGGGCGATGTAGGATGCCTTGGAGACCTCCTCAGACCACAATTTGGGATTTGCTCCCTTCTTGGTGAGGGCAACCAAGGGAGCTACCAAAGTTGAGAAGTGTGGAAGGAACTGGCGATAGTAGTTAATGAACCCCATAAAGCGCTGCACTGCTTTAAGAGAATGGGGTTTCTGCCAGTCCATCACAGCCTGTAGTTTGGCAGGATCCATAGCCAATCCCTGGGCGGAGATGATATAGCCCAGGAACAGTAAGGACTCCTGCTCGAACACACACTTCTCCGACTTGGCATAGAGGGAGTTTGCCCATAGGAGGTCGAAGACTTTGCAAACATCTCTCCGGTGGGAGTCAATATCCGGAGAGGAGATGAGAATATCATCCAGATAGACTACGACTGAGGTGGAAAGCATATCCCGGAAGATGTCCTTCACAAAGTCTTGGAAAACGGCTGGGGCATTACAAAGCCCGAAGGGCATCACCAGATATTCATAGTGCCCATCCCTGGTGTTAAAAGCCATCTTCCATTTGTCCCCCTCACGGATGCAAATCAGGTTGTAAGCACCCCGCAGATCTAATTTAGTAAATACCCTTGCTCCCCGAAGCCTATCAAAAAGCTCAGGTATCAGGGGCAAAGGATACTTATTCTTAACGGTGATGGCGCTAAGACCCCTATAATCTATGCATGGATATAGTTCCCCATTCTTCTTCTGCACGAAAAAGAACCCTTCCCCAGCAGGTGACACTGACTTCCTGATAAACCCTCTTGCCAGATTCTCTTGAATGCACTGAGATATTACCTCCATCTCCGGGAGAGATAACGGATAGACTCGACCCCGGGGAGGCTCAGCACCAGGCAAGAAATCAATAGGACAGTCATAGGGGCGATGGGGTGGAAGGGTCTCTGCCGCCTTTTTGGAGAACACGTCCGCATAGGACCAATATTGCTTGGGGAGAGAGGATAGATCTGCGGGTACCTCTGTAGTAGCAACCTGAACGCACTCCCTCTGACACCTTCCCCCACAAGATTCACCCCATCCCAAAATTCTGCCTGAGGACCACTCGATATGAGGAGAGTGGTACCGTAGCCAAGGTATCCCCAACAGGACCTCATCAATTCCCTCAGGAATGACGAGCAGAGATATAATCTCCTGATGGGATGGCGACATGGACAGAGTAAAAGGAATGGTCTGGTGTGTTATCTGTGAGGGCAGTGTCGACCCATTCACCACTCGTACCATTACTGGTTGAGCTAGCATTACCAAGGGTATTGCGTGACATTGGGCAAAGGCAGAAGACATAAAATTGCCCTCCGCCCCAGAAGCCACGCAAAGCTCTACCGAGTGGGAGGATGAGCATATAGTAATTGTCCCCTTAAAGGACAATTTGGAGGCAAACGTCGCCGTGTCTAGTGTACCTCCACCTACTACCACTAGACGCTGACGTTTCCTCGACTGCTGGGGACATCTGGTGGCAAGATGCCCTGACTGGTGGCAAACATGACAGACCTTGAGTGCACAAGCAGTCCTGGACTTAGATCCCGCTCGTGACACTTCCATAGCCTCATGTGACTCAGGGACCAGGACCGGAGATTCCAGAGGTTTGGCGAAGGTGGGAGGCAGCCGAAACCTCTGCCTACACTGGGCTCACTATAACCTCCGCTCGTTAAAACGGAGGTCAATATGAGTGGAGACAGCTATTAACTCCTCCAGTGTGGCAGGAATCTCCCTAGTGGCCAGAGCATCCTTCACGTGGTCAGCCTGCCCCCTCCAAAATATGGAAATAAGGGATTTATCTGACCACTCCAGCTCAAATGCTAGGGTACGGAAGTGGACATCAAAATGGCTGACCAAGGACAAACCCTGAGTCAATGCCAGCAGTTGGAGCGACGTGTCATGGGTGACTCGAGGTCCTAAAAAGACCTGTTTCAGAGTGCTCAGGAACAACGGAGCACTCTGCACCACATGATCGCCACGCTCCCACAGTGGCGTAGCCCATTCCAGCGCCCTGTCTGACAAGAGAGACACAATAAATCCCACCTTTGCCCGCTCTGTAGGAAAACGTGCAGCCAGGAGCTCGAGGTAAATAGAGCACTGACTCACGAATCCCCTACAAGATTTACTATCTCCAGAAAATTTTTCTGGCAGCGAGAGGTGAGATAATGTTGGAACAGGGGTGGCAATGGACAAGGTTGCTGCAGCCACGCTAGCAGCCTGTACAGCAACTGCGGTAACATCCACAGCTGAGGTTGTGCTCTTGAGAGCTGCCAACATACCCTCCAGCTGGATATACCACGAGGATTGCTGAATGTCCGCCATTTACTAGCCAGACCCTGGCGCTAGTATTCTGTTAGGGCTAGCGGAACGCACTGAGTAAATATAGATGTTTTATTGTTATAGATGCGTTCGCAGCCCGGGGTCCACTATATGGCGGTATAAACTAGCTCTGTTATTTCACAGAGTAGCTGTGAAAGTAAAGCACTGTGCCCTGTTAGACTTCACAGAGGCACAGGCTAACTACCCAACTGAGAGCAGTCAGTGGTCATGTATGCACACAAAACTCCTCGCCGGAGGTGCCAGCATTCTAGGGGCATATTTCAGCCAGGTCCCGGAATACACACAAACATAATCTCCTCGCCGGAGGTGCCAGTATTCTAGGGGCTTATTTCAGCCGGGTCCCTGAACACAATCTTACATGACCACACTGGTGCAAAGCACATAACTTAGAAAGATACTAGCGCATGGCCATGCAGCCATGCAAGCTTTAAATAGTTGCAGCAAGTACATGACCTTCCTAGAAGGACCAATGAGAGGCTGCCACAGAGCCTGAGCACCTACAGGACCTTCCTGAAGGACCAATGGATTTAGCTGCAGTATCTGAACATGTGACCCTCGATCTCCACTGAGAGATCTTAAGGTACCGTCACACATAATGATATAGTTAATGATATGTTGCAACGTCACGCTTTTGGTGACGTAGCAATGATCCCGCTAACGATCTCGTTATGTGTGACAGCGACCAACGATCAGGGCCCTGCTGGGAGATCGTTGGTCGTTGGGGAATGATCAGGACCATTTTTTTGGTCGCTTATCACCCACTGTCATCGCTGGATCGGTGTGTGTGATGCTGATCCAGCGATGTGTTCACTTGTAACCAGGGTAAATATCGGGTTACTAAGCACAGGGCCGTGCTTAGCAACCCGATATTTACCTTGGTTACCATTGTAACAGTAAACAAAAAAACACTACATACTCATGGAGCGCCCCCAGGCACAGGGCCACGCGTTACCGGGCCTCTCTGGTTCGGTTCTGATGCTGTCACGGTGGCTAGACCCGGTCCGCGACCCTGCTAAGGGGCGTCCAATGAAAGTAGTGAAGCAGTCTGCCAGGGGTTCATGACGCCACCTGTGGTGTTCGGTCAGGGTAACCGACGCTGCTATTGGGTCCACTGGGGTGATGGAATGGCAGCCGGATGGTATACCTTCCCACAGGTGAAGTATGTCCCCAGGGCTTCCCAGTAAGGTGGATGGTGATGGTGTGAGGTACAGTCAATAATGAGGACACAAGGTTGCAGTCTCTTTACCTCTTTACTGAAGGCTTCAGAATCCTCAATCCAGAGTACGTTTAACAGGGCTCTCAGAGACCGGCCGGTCCGATGGGCACATCCAGAGTTTCCTTCACAGATGGAAATCGTTGCCTACCAATAGCGCCTGTGTGTTGTAGTCCTATCCTGCTGAGCATTCGGAATAGTCCTCACAACTGCTGTTCTCGTTCATTCGTTCTCTACAGCGTTCTTTCTCTCTCTCGTTCTTTGGTTCCAGATGTTACTAGTTTCTAACGTCCCCCAGATATGTTATGGCTAGGACGCCACCCATTTGACGGGAAGGCTTGGAGGTCTTCTGGGACCCTAGAGACGCCCCTCTCCCAATGTTGCCCCCTATGTCTTCGTAGGTGTAGAAGGTAGACAGCAAACCTATGATTAACTGTCCAGCGGAATTTGAAGTAAGGCCTGAAGTCAGTTACTCCTACGGTGATCCGGCCACCGACTACGCGCCTCAGTAAGATGTTGCCTCTCTCTCTCGGCACGACTCTTACTGGCTCTCCTTTGTGCTTGATCTCGTTTACACTGTTCCACAATATCCTTCCCTTCTTGTCTCTTTCTTAGGATACCGCCGCAAGGTGTGCAGGCGCGGATCCGTAATGTTCTGTTCTGTTCGCTAGGCACCTGCCAGGTTCCCACGCCTGACAGGGACCCCCCTGTGCCTTCTCCTGGCAACACCCCCTGCCACGGGATGTTGCCTGAATCCAACCCAGTCAGCTTCTGACTAACTTCCTCCCCAGCCCCTAGTTTTACCAGTGTGAGGAGTGGCCCAATAAATAAAGCCTTTTTCTCCCCCTAGTGGCCGGAGTGTGAAGTGTAATGTGTTCTGGTGATACCTGGTCAGGAGAACTCCTTAGTGCCATCAGACGTACCGCTGCTCCCCTTAGCGGTAGAGTGCCATACTGCAATGACCAGGTCTCTGGGGCGCTGCACTCACATTCTGATGTCTGTCATGTCCCCGGCGTCCACAGGGTTAAAACTGCTTTCGGCAGGAGCGCTGCTAATGCACTGTGTCAGCGCTGGCCGTAAAGCAGAGCACACACTGTTACTGCCGGTGCTGACAAGTCAGTGCAGGGAAGCTCTCGGCAGCAGCGCGTGCATTAGCTGCGCTCTTGCCGAAAGCAGTTTTAACTCTGTGGACGCCGGCGGGGGACGTGACAGACATCAGAATGTGAGTATGTAGTGTTTTTTTTTACTTTTACAATGGGAACCAGGGTAAATATTGGGTTACTAAGCGCGGCCCTGCACTTAGTAACCCAATGTTTACCCTGGTTCCCCGGGTGCTGCATGGGGACTTCGACATAGTTGAAGACAGTTTCAACGATGCGGAAGTCGTTCCCCTGATCGTTGGTTACTGGAGAGAGCTGTCTGTGTGACAGTTCCCCAGCGACCACACAACTACTTACCAACGATCACGGCCAGGTCGTATCACTGGTCGTGATCGTTGGTAAGTAGTTTAGTGTGACTAAAGCTTTACTCTGGGAATTCTCAGAACGAGAAAAGCAGGACTTAGTCCTAGACGCGTCTGCTCGCCTCTGCCCAGCACTGGTTTCAATGGCAGAAGCAGGAAAAGCAGCAGTAACTCTTTGTACAGAGTCAGCCTGAGCAAGATGCTGGGACTGACATCTGTGCTGAGCAGGCTCCACTGTAGCAGGAGAAGAATGGGAGACCGCAGCAGAGATGTCCTGAGATTCCCCCTGTGCAGAGGCGGGAACTCAACCCCTAACATTTAGCTTCTGTTATCCTTGCTTCAATCTTTTTAGGATAACAGGTGTTTTTATTTACTCATTTGACTGACCTTTCTCCTTTTGAGTGTGGCTTTATATATTTCCTCCTGCTGGTATTTCCTGCTGGTGATGGTCCATCTGGATGTCCAGCCATACTGCTGTAGTTTGAGCCACACAGTGAAAGACTGGCTAGGATTTATCTCTTTGCTGTTAACGTTCTTTTCCTTGCACATATCTTCTATTTCTTTTTAAGAAGTAGGCAATGTATTATCTAACAGTACATATTTAATCCTTTATTTTGGATTTTGTGGTTCGTTTTACCCACTCTGGGAACTCTTCTATTTCAACACACTTTCCCTTCTGCAGATAATTTGCACTCTCTTCTTCCCTTAGGTTCCTTAGGAATAACATGAAGCTCTCAATGGCCCTTTAGACAGCATATATCCAAGTTACCAATGTCTAGTCTGTGGTTAGGGCTATCACAGCTCACACAGGAACCATTAAAGGGAACCTGTCACCTGAATTTGGCGGGACTGGTTTTGGGTCATATGGGCGGAGTTTTCGGGTGTTTGATTCACCCTTTCCTTACCCGCTGGCTGCATGCTGGCTGCAATATTGGATTGAAGTTCATTCTCTATCCTCCATAGTACACGTCTGCACAAGGCAAGATTGCCTTGCACAGGTGTGTACTATGGAGGACAGAGAATGAACTTCAATCCAATATTGCAGCCAGCATGCAGCCAGCGGGTAAGGAAAGGGTGAATCAAACACCCGAAAACTCCGCCCATATGACCCAAAACCAGTCCCGCCAAATTCAGGTGACAGAGTCCCTTTAAGGACTGTGGAGTCAGGATCTCCTGTCTGTTCAGCATCTAACAGGGTCAGTTGCAGTTTCTAATATGTTACCTATTTTCCCAACATGAGTTGCTACACTATCATAGCAATCATAACATATAGCAAATCGCCATACTGCTTAAAAAAAATCAAGAAAGTCTAATATTTTATTTGTTCAGAAACATTAAATTAATTACTTTATAGTATTGTTATGCTATTTTGTGCCGTATTACAGATTGATCTCGTAAAATGTCACCTCTCTAAATTCTAATATCCCACATGATTTAAGCATGGCGTCAATAGTAAAATTTGTTTAGGATGATGCTCGTATTCAAGTCTGATAGAAATAATTATTTCTGGATGACATAGCATTTCTATTAAAACACAAAGGGCTCAATTCATCAACACCTGTGTTTCTTATGGTCTCTATTCAGAAACCACTGATTCAATTAGAGGTGGGCACCTCTTAATGAATGTGGAGCATGTGACAAGTGACGTGGCATGCTTGCACTGGAATGAGATTTTTGGCAAAAGAAAGGTGTCCCACTCCGCTGAATTCCCATGCCACCCCAACTCTGCACATTTTGTCAGACTTGGGAGAAACTAAACTCTGAGTTGCACCAAAAGTTTGAGACTTTTCTAAACACTTTTACCAGAATTTTGTCACAAAATCTTTAATTCATCAGGTCCAATGTAGTGGGCCAATTATATGGATACACCTAAATAAAATGGGAATGGTCGGAGATATTAACTTCCTGTTTGTGGCACATTAGTATGTAGAAGGGGGAAACTTTCATGATGGCTGGTAACCGTGGCGGCCATTTTGGATCCAACTTTATTTTTTCCAATGGGAAGAGGGTCATGTGGCACTTGAATCTAATTGAGAATTTCACAAGAAAAACAATGGTGTGCTTGGTTTTAATGTAACTTTATTCTTTCATGAGTTATTTACAAGTTAATGACCACTTATAAAATGTGTTTACAGTGCTGCCCATTGTGTTGGATTGTCAATGCAACACTCTTCTCCCACTCTTGATACACTGATAGCAACACCACAGAATAAATAAATTTATCAAAAGTCCCAAAATATTTAGCACACCTCAGAATCATATTAATAAACCAAAAATCCCCCAAAATATCATCGGGGGAAAAAGAGGCATAAGCTATGTCAAAATTTTCTTTTTAAAACTAATTTTAATCAGTAAATAACATTAAAATACACAACAATAAGAAAAATGCAGGCTAAAGCTCACAGTACATATAGTTGGGAACATTAAATTATACCAGGTAGTATAATAATAGTAAGCATATACAGCCACTGAAAAGCATTATATTATACACTGACAACTGTATTTCTCAACCAATGAATAATGGATCAGCTGCTCTCCTATTGTCCTCAAAATGGCTAGTTGTAAATAAAATGCAAAATGCCTGGTAAGGTATGCGTATCACTAGATAAATGCGTGGCATGAAATTGCATAGTGCTCAATCAAAATGGGGCCCCTAACACCCTCTATAACCTGCCGTGTGAAAACCGCAACTGCCCAGTGCATCATGCATATTAGTAAACTGATATGTAGTGTATAAGCATTTAGTAAACTTACATAATCAGCTGTCCCGGTAAATCATGTTCCACAACGACCCCGACAGCGCCGTTTCACCTGACTGGCTTCCTCAGATAAGGGGCATATTGAGGACAATAGGTGAGCAGCTGATCCATTATTGTGTATTTTAACGTTAATTGGTTTTAAAAAGAAAATTTTGACCTAGCTTATGCCTCTTTTTTCCCCGATGATATTTTGGGGGATTTTTGGTTTATTACCACAGAAGAAATAGTAGCACAGGCTTCCAGTATCTGTTTGAGACGCTGCACATCTCGTATCTTCACAGCATAGACAATTGCCTTCAGATGACCCCAAAGATAAAAGTCTAAGGGGGTCAGATCGGGAGACCTTGGTGGCCATTCAACTGTACCACGACAACCTATCCACTTTCCAGGAAACTGTTCATGTAGGAATGCTTGGACCTCACACCCATAATTATCTTTAGGGTCACCTGAAGGCAATTGTCTATGCTGTGAAGATAAGAGATGTCCAGCATCTGAAACAAAGGATACTGGAAGCCTGTTCTAGCATTTCTTCTGCTGTGTTGCTATTAGTGTGTCAAGAGTGAAAGAAGAGGGTTGCATTGACAATTCAACATAATGGGCAGCACTTTGAACACATTTTACAAGTGGTCATAAACTTGTATATAAATCATGAAAGAATAAATGTTATTAGCCGAGTTTCCTCTGCTGCACAGGGGGAATCTCGATCAGTGTCTGCTGCGGTCTCCCATTCTGCATCGGCCGCAGTGCAGCCTGCTCAGTGGAGACGTTGCTCCCAGTGTCTCACTGAGACTGATACTGTGCAAAGGGTTACTGCTTCCTCTCCAGGCTCTGCTATTGTACCCTGCACTGATCTGCGGTGAGCAGGCTTTTCTGGGTCTAAGTCCTGCTTTGCACACACTGAGCATGCCCAGGGCAAGATCTCTCAGTGAAGATCTAGGGTCACATGCTCAGGTACTGCAGCGACTTCCATTGGTCCTTCTCACGGAAGGTCCTGCAGGTGCTAGGACTAAGTTCTGCTTTGCACACTGAGCATGCCCAGGGCAAGATCTCTCAGTGGAGATCTAGGGTCACATGTTCAGGTACTGCAGCAATTCCATTGGTCCTTCTTTGAAGGGTCCTGTACATGCTGCAGCTATTTAAGGCTCGCATGGCCACACGGCCATGCGCTAGTATCAAATGTGTTTTGGCTTATGCCAGTGGATACTATACCACTCAGTTCTATGTGGTGTGAAGCTGTTAGCATTGGGACTGTACACTCAGGCAGGCAGCTAGCATCAGTGGGGGCAATTAGCCTAGTTAGTGCATTAGTTTTGTGTACAGCACA
Source organism: Ranitomeya imitator (assembly GCF_032444005.1). NCBI lineage: Eukaryota > Metazoa > Chordata > Amphibia > Anura > Dendrobatidae > Ranitomeya > Ranitomeya imitator. The sequence goes on from NC_091284.1 coordinate 643,402,001, forward strand.
ACTCTGTGAGGAAACAGAGTTCGCTACCAGGGCACACGGAGTGAAACCTAACCCACATGTGAGCTCCGAGTCCTTCCGCCTTTACTTAGCAGCAGATATCTCTGCACGGTGGATCCCGGGCTGCGAACGCACCTTGTAGCTATCTACCTATTACTTGGTGCGTTCCGCTAGCTCTAACAGTATACTAGCGCCAGGATCTGGCTAAGTAATGGTGGCTGAACAGCGATTGCAGGGGTACATCCAGCTGCTGGAGGGCCAGTTGGCATCTCTTGAGTGTGCAACCTCGGCGGTGGATGATACCGCAATAGCTGTTCAGGCTGCTAGCGTGGCTGCAGCAGCCTTACCCACTGCCACCTCTGTTCCAACCCTATCTCACCTCCCTTTGCCTGAGAGATACTCAGGGGACAGTTAGTCCTGTAGGGGTTTTGTGGGCCAGTGTGGTATACACCTCGAGCTTCTGGCAGCATCTTTTCCCACTGAGCGGGCAAAGGTGGGATTCATAATCTCTCTCTTGTCGGACAGAGCGTTGGAGTGGGCTACGCCGCTGTGGGAGCGCAACAATCATGTGGTGCGGAGTGTTCCTCGGTTTGTGGACACTCTGAAACAGGTCTTTTTAGGACCTCAAGTCACCCATGATACAGCGCTCCAACTACTGGCATTGACTCAGGGTTCAACCATGGTCAGTCATTTTGCTGTTCACTTTCGGACTTTAGCGTCTTAGTTGGAATGGCCAGATAAAACCCTCATTCCCGTATTTTGGAGGAGGCTGGCTGACCATGTGAAGGAAGCTTTGGCTACTAGGGAGATTCCTGCCACACTGGAAGAGCTCATAGCTGTATCAACTCGCATATACCTTCGTTTTCAAGAGTGAAGGTTGGAGCGAGCCCAGTGTAGGCAGAGGTTTCGGCTGGCTCCCACCTTCGCCAGACCTTTGGAATCTCCAGTCCAGGCGTCCGAGTCATATGAGGCCACAGAGGTGACACGAGCAGGATCCAAGTCCCAGTCCGCTCGTGCACATAAGGTCTGTCATGTTTGCCGGCAGTCAGGACATCTTGCCTCCAAGTGTCCTCAGCGGTCGGGGAAACGTCAGCGTCTAGTGGCAGTTGGAGGAGGTACACTAGACACAGCGACGTTTGCCTCAAAGTTGTCCTTCAAGGGGACAATTACCATCGGCCCATCCACTGTTGTGAATTCCGTTCTGGAGCTCCCTCCTGTGGTTGCTAATGGTATTTTTGTGAGTTCTGCCCTTGGGCTCACTCTTGTGTTTTCGAGTGGAACTGCTGCTCCTTTAGGTAGCTGTAGCAGCTGCCTTCACTAATCGCCTTGCCTGGGTTTGTTATTTAAACCTTCTCTGGGCTTTAGTCCATGCCTGCTGTCAATGTTCTTGGTTGGATTTGGTTCTTTCCTTGGAATTCTCATATGGCCAGTCCTTGTCTGCAAAAGATGAGTTTTTGCTAGTTTTTGTTTGTCCATTTGTTTGGACACTATTGCTTTGCAAATATGTCTCTTTTTGTCCAGCTTGTCACTATGTGTTATTCAGGCTAGCTGGAAGCTCTGGGAAAGCAGATTTGCCCCTCCACACCGTGAGTCGGTGTGGAGTTCATTTTTGTAAACTCTGCGTGGATTTTTGTAGTTTTTATACTGACCGCAAAGTATCCTTTTCTCTCTGTCTATCTAGTTTAGTATTGGCCTCCTTTGCTGAATTCTGATTTCATTTCTTTGTACGTCATTTCCCTCTCCATTCACAGTCAATATTTGTGGGGGGCTATCTTTCCTTTTGGGGGGTTTCTCTGAGGCAAGATAGCTTTCTATTTCCTTCTTTAGGGGTAGTTATTTCTTAAGGTACCGTCACACTAGACGATATCGCTAGCGATCCGTGACGTTGCAGCGTCCTGGCTAGCGATATCGTCCAGTGTGACAGGCAGCAGCGATCAGGCCCCTGCTGTGCTGTCGCTGGTCGGGGAAGAAAGTCCAGAACTTTGTTTCGTCGCTGGACTCCCCACAGACATCGCTGAATCGGCGTGTGTGACACCGATTCAGCGATGTCTTCGCTGGTAACCAGGGTAAACATCGGGTTACTAAGCGCAGGGCCGCGCTTAGTAACCCGATGTTTACCCTGGTTACCATCGTTAAAGTAAAAAAAACAACCGCTACATACTTACCTACCGCTGTCTGTCCTCGGCGCTGTGCTTCTCTGCTCTGGCTGTGAGCACAGCGGCCGGAAAGCAGAGCGGTGACGTCACCGCTCTGCTTTCCGGCTGCCCGGTGCTCACAGCCAGAGCAGAGAAGCAGGGGTATTGCATAACACTGGGCGAAAGCGGATGACATAAAATTACCCTCCGCCCCAGAGTCCACGCATAGCTCTACCATAAGAGTGGATTGTTATGACCTGGTGGTTAAGAGGCCACACTGATATGACCTGGTGGCTAAAAGGCTGCGAGTTGAGTCCACTAAGTTTGCGCGTCACTACATTGGCCCGTTCAAGGTTCTGGAACAGGCCAACACTGTGGTCTACCGTTTGGCTATTCCTCCACGCCTTGGTATCACAGATACTTTTCATGTTTCCCTCTTAAAGCCCGTTCATTTGTCCCCATTTTCTGAGTCATCTGCCGGGACATCGGGTTCATCCACAGATGAGTTTGAGGTGAATGCTATCGTGGGGTGCAAGGTGGTACGTGGCAAGAAATTTTATCTGGTGGACTGGAAGTGCCACGGTCCAGAGGATAGAACTTGGGAGCCTGTGGAGCAAATTCGGGCTCTGCTGCTCATTGCAGCTTTTGAGCGTAGCGAGGCTCAAGGAGGGAGGGGCCCTAGGAGGGAGGTAATGTTAGGAGTCGAGTTTCCTCTGCTGGACAGGGGGAATCTCGATCCGTGTCTGCTGCGGTCTCCCATTCTGCATCGGCCGCAGTGCAGCCTGCTCAGTGGAGACATCGCTCCCAGCGTCTCACTGAGACTGATACTGTGCAAAGGGTTACTGCTGCCTATCCAGGCTCTGCTATTGTACCCTGCACTGATCTGCGGCGAGCAGGCTTTTCTGGGTCTAAGTCCTGCTTTGCACACACTGAGCATGCCCAGGGCAAGATCTCTCAGTGGAGATCTAGGGTCCCATGCTCAGGTACTGCAGCGACTTAAAGCTGTTAGCATTGGGACTGTACACTCAGGCAGGCAGCTAGCATCAGTGGGGGCAATTAGCCTAGTTAGGGCATTAGTTTTGTGTACAGCGTGACTCTGTGAGGCAACAGAGTTCGCTACCAGTTCACACGGGGTGAAGCCTAACCCACGCACGTGTGAGCTCAGAGTCCTTCCGCCTTTACTTAGCAGCAGATATCTCTGCACGGTGGATCCCGGGCTGCGAATGCACCTTGTAGCTATCTACCTATTGCTTGCTGCATTCCGCTAGCCCTAACAATAAAGTTACGTTAAAACCCAGCACACCATTGTTTTTTGTTAAATTCTCAATAATTTTGATGTGTTATATGACCCTCTTTCCATTAGAAAAAATAAAGTTAAATCCAAAATGACCGACTTCAAAATAGTCACCATGGTCACCACGCATCTTGAAGTTTCCCCCCTCACATATACTAATGTGCCATAAACAGGAAGTTGATATCAGCAACCATTCTCTTTTCATTTAGGTGTATCCATATAAATGTACCCTACATTTAAATTTGAAACTCAAACTTTCCTATTCTTTAATGGCATGGCAATGGGGACACATTTTTCTCCCTCATCACCTACACATGTACACATCTGTGCATAGTGTGCCAAAAAAAACTTCCAAAAAAGAGAGCATCAAATAGGGGACATGGGCGTTTCCCAGGTGGTACTGATTTAGCTGCTGCTGGAAATGGTGGTGTAGTTATTTGGCACAGGTGATATAATTTAGCAGGAGTCTGTAAAGAAAGGGGTCTAGTCCATTTCTGCTTTCACTGAAGAGCTTGAGGAAGGTGAGTTTCAATGTTCCTTTCATTTGTTGTTGTTGCTGTGTGGCAGACATTGTTGCTGTGGATTTGTGCTGGTGCTGTGGCGTGGTCCGGAGTCATGGGGACTCAGTATTGTAGCATGGGCATTGAGACACCAGGCCATCTGCCATCCGGCGCATTACCACTGAGGCGGTGGTTAGCACGTCTCTGCTCCACTAGCACAATAGGGACCCACTATGGGGTTTGCCGTGACGTGGCAGTGGGCTTCATACAGTCTGATCAGAATGTTAAACTAAGAACCTCATGTTCAGTTATACAGCTCTGGCAAAAAGTAAGAGACCACCATATCAAAACCCTGTCAGGGGCAGCCCAATCTCTAGACCTGAACCCCACTGAAAACCTCTGGAACTCTGAAATGTAATCAAGAGGATGATGGATATTCACAAACCATCAAACAAAGAACTGCTTACATTTTTGCACCAGAAGCAGTGAGAGATTGGTGGAAAGCATGCCAAGACACATGAAACATGTGACTAAAAATCATAGTTATTCCACAAAATATTGATTTCTGAACTCTTCCTGAGTTAAAACATTAGTATTGTTGTTTCTAAATGATTATGATTATGATTGTTTTCTTTGCATTATTGGAGGTGTGAAAGCCCTGTTTTTTTTTTTTTTTTAAATTGTGACCATTTTTCTCTATCAGAAAAAAAATACAAAAATTTTTGCTTGGAAATTCGGAGACATGTTGTTAGAAGTTTATAGAATAAAATAACAAATTTACATTTTACTCAAAAAATACCTATAAAGAGAAAAATCAGACAAACTGAACAATTTGCAGTGGTCTCTTAATTTTTGCCAGAGCTGTATATATTTTTCCCTAGCGGCATTAGATCAATGTATGTTTTTTGGAGGTGCTGTCCATTTTCTTTTTCAGTATATTGCACTGATGTTCAACCGTTTGCTAGGTTGAAGAATGAGTATATGAGAGGGTTAGTGCACATGGTCACTGAACCACCACAGCACATGTCAGAGGATGATGAAACACAGATGCCAACTGCAGCATCTTTCTGCAGTGTGCAGACCATGAAGGAGGGCAGGGAGAGGAGTGAGTGGAATATGATGTCGGGGATGATGAGTTTTTAGACACCACATGGAGTGATTATCATCCTAGTGACATGCTCAGTTCACAGTAGAGAAGGTGGGCATGCTGCTGCAGCCAAACAGCAAAAGAGGGAACAGGATGCAAAGGCACAGAGAGTGGCCCCTAGCCAGTATGTCCACTGCTACTTCCCATAGCGCAGCTGAAATAAGCACACCAAAGCTAGCCTAAAACAGCTCTCTTGTACCTCATTTCTTCAGGGAATGAGCTGACCACAAGCAATTAGCAGTTTGCATGCTGTGCCGTCAGAACCTGAAGTGAACCTGAGCACCATCAGCATTATGAGGCATCTGATTTCCAAGCATAATGTGCAGTGGAGTACCCACCTTAAAAAGCATGACAGATTTGAGCCTCCTCCTGCTCCCTCTTCAGCTATCATCCCAACCTTTTACCCTCTATCATGCTCAACATGACCAATTACCTCCCCACAAAGAGGTTATGACAGCACCACCACCACCAGTGTGACCGAGCATCTCCATAGTGTCCCACAGAAGTTTTCAGCTTTCCAACCACTAAACCCTTGATAGAAAGAGGAGATATCCCCCCACCCACAAGCCATTGTCCAAAACAACATTATTTGCAAAATTACTGGCCTTTGAGATGCTGCCATTCTGTCTGGTGGAGATGGATAGTTTTAAAAAAACTGAAGGAGGTGGCTGTCCCACAATATGATGTTGCCAGATTCCACTACGTTTCCAGGGGGGAGGGGGGCATTTCTGCCCTGCACACACATATTGCAAACAAAATATGGTGTGCACTTAGCAATGCCATTGTCATGGTTCCACACCTCAGTGTGTCTTGAATGCAGTTATTGACAGCTCTGCCATTCAATCTGGTATAGGGGTGTGCTGAGCTGTCAGTACTTTGACAGCTTTGCCATCAAATCTGGTACAGGGGCGAGCTGAGCTGCCAGTGTGTTGATTGCAAGCTTGACTATCCAATCTGAGACTGTAAGGCGTCGACTGTCTCCATGTGTTTATTATTCCAGTTAATGGCCATGCTTCTTAACTGAGCTGTGTCTCCCACAACTCTGCCAGATATAAATTCAGCTTGTGGGAGGTTTGTGCTTTCCTGTGCCTTGAGTTCTGCATGTTGATCTGTTGCCTGACCTTGGAATTCATTCTGACTGTCCGCTTGTTTAACCCCTTCAGCTCTGATCCGTTTTCCTCCTGTTATTCTGACCTCGGAATGTTACCTGACTATGCTTTTGTCTCTTCACTTTGTTTATGACGTATCCTCCTGGCTTTTGACCTCTGATTCCTTGACCAGTCAAATTTTCTTGGACACTCATCAGGAACATGTCGGTGTTGTATTAGAGACTGAAGGAGAACTCTGTTTGCTAAATTAGAGAAATGTAACATAGTAACATAGTAACATAGTTAGTAAGGCCGAAAAAAGACATTTGTCCATCCAGTTCAGCCTATATTCCATCATAATAAATCCCCAGATCTACGTCCTTCTACAGAACCTAATAATTGTATGATACAATATTGTTCTGCTCCAGGAAGACATCCAGGCCTCTCTTGAACCCCTCGACTGAGTTCGCCATCACCACCTCCTCAGGCAAGCAATTCCAGATTCTCACTGCCCTAACAGTAAAGAATCCTCTTCTATGTTGGTGGAAAAACCTTCTCTCCTCCAGACGCAAAGAATGCCCCCTTGTGCCCGTCACCTTCCTTGGTATAAACAGATCCTCAGCGAGATATTTGTATTGTCCCCTTATATACTTATACATGGTTATTAGATCGCCCCTCAGTCGTCTTTTTTCTAGACTAAATAATCCTAATTTCGCTAATCTATCTGGGTATTGTAGTTCTCCCATCCCCTTTATTAATTTTGTTGCCCTCCTTTGTACTCTCTCTAGTTCCATTATATCCTTCCTGAGCACCGGTGCCCAAAACTGGACACAGTACTCCATGTGCGGTCTAACTAGGGATTTGTACAGAGGCAGTATAATGCTCTCATCATGTGTATCCAGACCTCTTTTAATGCACCCCATGATCCTGTTTGCCTTGGCAGCTGCTGCCTGGCACTGGCTGCTCCAGGTAAGTTTATCATTAACTAGGATCCCCAAGTCCTTCTCCCTGTCAGATTTACCCAGTGGTTTCCCGTTCAGTGTGTAATGGTGATATTGATTCCCTCTTCCCATGTGTATAACCTTACATTTATCATTGTTAAACCTCATCTGCCACCTTTCAGCCCAAGTTTCCAACTTATCCAGATCCATCTGTAGCAGAATACTATCTTCTCTTGTATTAACTGCTTTACATAGTTTTGTATCATCTGCAAATATCGATATTTTACTGTGTAAACCTTCTACCAGATCATTAATGAATATGTTGAAGAGAACAGGTCCCAATACTGACCCCTGCGGTACCCCACTGGTCACAGCGACCCAGTTAGAGACTATACCATTTATAACCACCCTCTGCTTTCTATCACTAAGCCAGTTACTAACCCATTTACACACATTTTCCCCCAGACCAAGCATTCTCATTTTGTGTACCAACCTCTTGTGCGGCACGGTATCAAACGCTTTGGAAAAATCGAGATATACCACGTCCAATGACTCACCGTGGTCCAGCCTATAGCTTACCTCTTCATAAAAACTGATTAGATTGGTTTGACAGGAGCGATTTCTCATAAACCCATGCTGATATGGAGTTAAACAGTTATTCTCATTGAGATAATCCAGAATAACATCCCTCAGAAACCCTTCAAATATTTTACCAACAATAGAGGTTAGACTTACTGGCCTATAATTTCCAGGTTCACTTTTAGAGCCCTTTTTGAATATTGGCACCACATTTGCTATGCGCCAGTCCTGCGGAACAGACCCTGTCGCTATAGAGTCCCTAAAAATAAGAAATAATGGTTTATCTATTACATTACTTAGTTCTCTTTGTACTCGTGGGTGTATGCCATCCGGACCCGGAGATTTATCTATTTTAATCTTATTTAGCCGGTTTCGCACCTCTTCTTGGGTTAGATTGGTGACCCTTAATATAGGGTTTTCATTGTTTCTTGGGATTTCACCTAGCATTTCATTTTCCACCGTGAATACCGTGGAGAAGAAGGTGTTTAATATGTTAGCTTTTTCCTCGTCATCTACAAACATTCTTTCCTCACTATTTTTTAACGGGCCTACATTTTCAGTTTTTATTCTTTTACTATTGATATAGTTGAAGAACAGTTTGGGATTAGTTTTACTCTCCTTAGCAATGTGCTTCTCTGTTTCCTTTTTGGCAGCTTTAATTAGTTTTTTAGATAAAGTATTTTTCTCCCTATAGTTTTTTAGAGCTTCAATGGTGCCATCCTGCTTTAGTAGTGCAAATGCTTTCTTTTTACTGTTAATTGCCTGTCTTACTTCTTCGTTTAGCCACATTGGGTTTTTCCTATTTCTAGTCCTTTTATTCCCACAAGGTATAAACCGCTTACACTGCCTATTTAGGATGTTCTTAAACATTTCCCATTTATTATCTGTATTCTCATTTCTGAGGATATTGTCCCAGTCTACCAGATTAAGGGCATCTCTAAGCTGTTCAAACTTTGCCTTCCTAAAGTTCAATGTTTTTGTGACTCCCTGACAAGTCCCCCTAGTGAAAGACAGGTGAAACTGCACAATATTGTGGTCGCTATTTCCTAAATGCCCAACCACCTGCAGATTTGTTATTCTGTCAGGTCTATTAGATAGTATTAGGTCTAAAAGTGCTGCTCCTCTGGTTGGATTCTGCACCAATTGTGAAAGATAATTTTTCTTGGTTATTAGCAGAAACCTGTTGCCTTTATGGGTTTCACAGGTTTCTGTTTCCCAGTTAATATCCGGGTAGTTAAAGTCCCCCATAACCAGGACCTCATTATGGGTTGCAGCTTCATCTATCTGCTTTAGAAGTAGACTTTCCATGCTTTCTGTTATATTTGGGGGTTTGTAACAGACCCCAATGAGAATTTTGTTACCATTTTTCCCTCCATGAATTTCAACCCATATGGACTCGACATCCTCATTCCCTTCGCTAATATCCTCCCTTAAAGTGGACTTTAGACAAGACTTTACATAGAGACAAACCCCTCCTCCTCTCTGATTTTTACGATCCTTTCTAAACAGACTGTAACCCTGTAAGTTAACTGCCCAGTCATAGCTTTCATCTAACCATGTCTCGGTTATTCCCACTATGTCAAAGTTACCTGTAGATATTTCTGCTTCTAGTTCTTCCATCTTGTTTGTCAGGCTTCTGGCGTTTGCGAGCATGCAGTTTAGAGGATTTTTTTTTGTTCCAATCTCCTCACTGTGGATTGTTTTAGAAATGTTCTTACCTCCCTTCTGAGTATGTTTTCCTGGGTTGTCTTTGTTCGAGTCTAATGTTTTTCTTCCCGTCCCCTCTTCTTCTAGTTTAACGCCCTCCTGATGAGTGTAGCGAGTCTTCTGGCGAATGTGTGTTTCCCAGGTTTGTTGAGGTGTAGTCCGTCTCTGGCGAGGAGTCCATCATACCAGTAATTCACACCGTGGTCCAGGAATCCAAATCCTTGTTGTCTGCACCATCGTCTTAGCCAGTTGTTTGCATCAAGGATCCTGTTCCATCTCCTGGTGCCATGCCCATCTACTGGAAGGATAGAAGAAAAAACTACCTGTGCATCCAGTTCCTTTACTTTCTTCCCCAACTCTTCAAAGTCCTTGTAGATTGTCGGTAGGTCCTTCCTTGCCGTGTCATTGGTGCCAACATGTATCAGAAGAAATGGGTGGACGTCCTTGGAGCTGAAGAGCTTTGGTATCCTATCGGTCACATCCTTGATCATCGCACCTGGAAGGCAGCATACTTCTCTTGCAGTTATGTCCGGTCTGCAGATGGCTGCTTCTGTGCCTCTCAGTAGTGAGTCTCCCACCACCACCACTCTTCATTGCTTCTTGGCTGTACTTTTTGCTGTCACTTGTTGCTGTGTGCCCTTTTCTTTTTTGCTTGCTGGTATTGCTTCATTCTTAGGTGTGCCATCTTCATCCTCTACAAAGATTTGATATCGGTTCTTCAGTTGTGTGGTTGGTGATTTCTCCACGGTCTTCTTGCTTCTTTTGGTCACATGCTTCCACTCATCTGCTTTTGGAGGTTCTCTGACACTTTTTGCACCTTCTGTGACCAGTAGAGATGCTTCTGTTCTGTCTAGAAAGTCTTCATTCTCTTTGATGAGTTTCAAAGTTGCTATTCTTTCTTCCAGACCCCACACCTTTTCTTCTAAAAGGGCCACTAGTCTACACTTCTGACAGGTGAAATTGGATTCTTCTTCTGGTCGATCTGTGAACATGTAGCACATGCTGCAGCTCACCATGTAGGTTGTCACATCTGCCATGTTGCTCCTAGATCCTGCTGACTTGCTGTGTGTTTTCCTTCTTGTGTAATCTACTCAGCCAAGCTCTCTTGCAATAATGTCCTACAGGCAAAAATTACGGCGCGCGGTTTGGTGATGCTTTCGAAGCAGCTGGTCCCGGCTGTACCCAACGATCTTCTAGCTTAGGGAGACTTCGCTTCTCCCAGAAGGCACCTGGAATATGCAAATTAGCCTCCTGAAGCTTGAATCCCTGGTTTGGTGATGCTTTCGAAGCAGCTGGTCCCGGCTGTACCCAACGATCTTCTAGCTTAGGGAGACTTCGCTTCTCCCAGAAGGCACCTGGAATATGCAAATTAGCCTCCTGAAGCTTGAATCCCTGGTTTGGTGATGCTTTCGAAGCAGCTGGTCCCGGCTGTACCCAACGATCTTCTAGCTTAGGGAGACTTCGCTTCTCCCAGAAGGCACCTGGAATATGCAAATTAGCCTCCTGAAGCTTGAATCCCTGGTTTGGTGATGCTTTCGAAGCAGCTGGTCCCGGCTGTACCCAACGATCTTCTAGCTTAGGGAGACTTCGCTTCTCCCAGAAGGCACCTGGAATATGCAAATTAGCCTCCTGAAGCTTGAATCCCTGGTTTGGTGATGCTTTCGAAGCAGCTGGTCCCGGCTGTACCCAACGATCTTCTAGCTTAGGGAGACTTCGCTTCTCCCAGAAGGCACCTGGAATATGCAAATTAGCCTCCTGAAGCTTGAATCCCTGGTTTGGTGATGCTTTCGAAGCAGCTGGTCCCGGCTGTACCCAACGATCTTCTAGCTTAGGGAGACTTCGCTTCTCCCAGAAGGCACCTGGAATATGCAAATTAGCCTCCTGAAGCTTGAATCCCTGGTTTGGTGATGCTTTCGAAGCAGCTGGTCCCGGCTGTACCCAACGATCTTCTAGCTTAGGGAGACTTCGCTTCTCCCAGAAGGCACCTGGAATATGCAAATTAGCCTCCTGAAGCTTGAATCCCTGGTTTGGTGATGCTTTCGAAGCAGCTGGTCCCGGCTGTACCCAACGATCTTCTATCTTAGGGAGACTTCGCTTCTCCCAGAAGGCACCTGGAATATGCAAATTAGCCTCCTGAAGCTTGAATCCCTGGTTTGGTGATGCTTTCGAAGCAGCTGGTCCCGGCTGTACCCAACGATCTTCTAGCTTAGGGAGACTTCGCTTCTCCCAGAAGGCACCTGGAATATGCAAATTAGCCTCCTGAAGCTTGAATCCCTGGTTTGGTGATGCTTTCGAAGCAGCTGGTCCCGGCTGTACCCAACGATCTTCTAGCTTAGGGAGACTTCGCTTCTCCCAGAAGGCACCTGGAATATGCAAATTAGCCTCCTGAAGCTTGAATCCCTGGTTTGGTGATGCTTTCGAAGCAGCTGGTCCCGGCTGTACCCAACGATCTTCTAGCTTAGGGAGACTTCGCTTCTCCCAGAAGGCACCTGGAATATGCAAATTAGCCTCCTGAAGCTTGAATCCCTGGTTTGGTGATGCTTTCGAAGCAGCTGGTCCCGGCTGTACCCAACGATCTTCTAGCTTAGGGAGACTTCGCTTCTCCCAGAAGGCACCTGGAATATGCAAATTAGCCTCCTGAAGCTTGAATCCCTGGTTTGGTGATGCTTTCGAAGCAGCTGGTCCCGGCTGTACCCAACGATCTTCTAGCTTAGGGAGACTTCGCTTCTCCCAGAAGGCACCTGGAATATGCAAATTAGCCTCCTGAAGCTTGAATCCCTGGTTTGGTGATGCTTTCGAAGCAGCTGGTCCCGGCTGTACCCAACGATCTTCTAGCTTAGGGAGACTTCGCTTCTCCCAGAAGGCACCTGGAATATGCAAATTAGCCTCCTGAAGCTTGAATCCCTGGTTTGGTGATGCTTTCGAAGCAGCTGGTCCCGGCTGTACCCAACGATCTTCTAGCTTAGGGAGACTTCGCTTCTCCCAGAAGGCACCTGGAATATGCAAATTAGCCTCCTGAAGCTTGAATCCCTGGTTTGGTGATGCTTTCGAAGCAGCTGGTCCCGGCTGTACCCAACGATCTTCTAGCTTAGGGAGACTTCGCTTCTCCCAGAAGGCACCTGGAATATGCAAATTAGCCTCCTGAAGCTTGAATCCCTGGTTTGGTGATGCTTTCGAAGCAGCTGGTCCCGGCTGTACCCAACGATCTTCTAGCTTAGGGAGACTTCGCTTCTCCCAGAAGGCACCTGGAATATGCAAATTAGCCTCCTGAAGCTTGAATCCCTGGTTTGGTGATGCTTTCGAAGCAGCTGGTCCCGGCTGTACCCAACGATCTTCTAGCTTAGGGAGACTTCGCTTCTCCCAGAAGGCACCTGGAATATGCAAATTAGCCTCCTGAAGCTTGAATCCCTGGTTTGGTGATGCTTTCGAAGCAGCTGGTCCCGGCTGTACCCAACGATCTTCTAGCTTAGGGAGACTTCGCTTCTCCCAGAAGGCACCTGGAATATGCAAATTAGCCTCCTGAAGCTTGAATCCCTGGTTTGGTGATGCTTTCGAAGCAGCTGGTCCCGGCTGTACCCAACGATCTTCTAGCTTAGGGAGACTTCGCTTCTCCCAGAAGGCACCTGGAATATGCAAATTAGCCTCCTGAAGCTTGAATCCCTGGTTTGGTGATGCTTTCGAAGCAGCTGGTCCCGGCTGTACCCAACGATCTTCTAGCTTAGGGAGACTTCGCTTCTCCCAGAAGGCACCTGGAATATGCAAATTAGCCTCCTGAAGCTTGAATCCCTGGTTTGGTGATGCTTTCGAAGCAGCTGGTCCCGGCTGTACCCAACGATCTTCTAGCTTAGGGAGACTTCGCTTCTCCCAGAAGGCACCTGGAATATGCAAATTAGCCTCCTGAAGCTTGAATCCCTGGTTTGGTGATGCTTTCGAAGCAGCTGGTCCCGGCTGTACCCAACGATCTTCTAGCTTAGGGAGACTTCGCTTCTCCCAGAAGGCACCTGGAATATGCAAATTAGCCTCCTGAAGCTTGAATCCCTGGTTTGGTGATGCTTTCGAAGCAGCTGGTCCCGGCTGTACCCAACGATCTTCTAGCTTAGGGAGACTTCGCTTCTCCCAGAAGGCACCTGGAATATGCAAATTAGCCTCCTGAAGCTTGAATCCCTGGTTTGGTGATGCTTTCGAAGCAGCTGGTCCCGGCTGTACCCAACGATCTTCTAGCTTAGGGAGACTTCGCTTCTCCCAGAAGGCACCTGGAATATGCAAATTAGCCTCCTGAAGCTTGAATCCCTGGTTTGGTGATGCTTTCGAAGCAGCTGGTCCCGGCTGTACCCAACGATCTTCTAGCTTAGGGAGACTTCGCTTCTCCCAGAAGGCACCTGGAATATGCAAATTAGCCTCCTGAAGCTTGAATCCCTGGTTTGGTGATGCTTTCGAAGCAGCTGGTCCCGGCTGTACCCAACGATCTTCTAGCTTAGGGAGACTTCGCTTCTCCCAGAAGGCACCTGGAATATGCAAATTAGCCTCCTGAAGCTTGAATCCCTGGTTAGGTGATGCTTTCGAAGCAGCTGGTCCCGGCTGTACCCAACGATCTTCTAGCTTAGGGAGACTTCGCTTCTCCCAGAAGGCACCTGGAATATGCAAATTAGCCTCCTGAAGCTTGAATCCCTGGTTTGGTGATGCTTTCGAAGCAGCTGGTCCCGGCTGTACCCAACGATCTTCTAGCTTAGGGAGACTTCGCTTCTCCCAGAAGGCACCTGGAATATGCAAATTAGCCTCCTGAAGCTTGAATCCCTGGTTTGGTGATGCTTTCGAAGCAGCTGGTCCCGGCTGTACCCAACGATCTTCTAGCTTAGGGAGACTTCGCTTCTCCCAGAAGGCACCTGGAATATGCAAATTAGCCTCCTGAAGCTTGAATCCCTGGTTTGGTGATGCTTTCGAAGCAGCTGGTCCCGGCTGTACCCAACGATCTTCTAGCTTAGGGAGACTTCGCTTCTCCCAGAAGGCACCTGGAATATGCAAATTAGCCTCCTGAAGCTTGAATCCCTGGTTTGGTGATGCTTTCGAAGCAGCTGGTCCCGGCTGTACCCAACGATCTTCTAGCTTAGGGAGACTTCGCTTCTCCCAGAAGGCACCTGGAATATGCAAATTAGCCTCCTGAAGCTTGAATCCCTGGTTTGGTGATGCTTTCGAAGCAGCTGGTCCCGGCTGTACCCAACGATCTTCTAGCTTAGGGAGACTTCGCTTCTCCCAGAAGGCACCTGGAATATGCAAATTAGCCTCCTGAAGCTTGAATCCCTGGTTTGATGATGCTTTCGAAGCAGCTGGTCCCGGCTGTACCCAACGATCTTCTAGCTTAGGGAGACTTCGCTTCTCCCAGAAGGCACCTGGAATATGCAAATTAGCCTCCTGAAGCTTGAATCCCTGGTTTGGTGATGCTTTCGAAGCAGCTGGTCCCAGCTGTACCCAACGATCTTCTAGCTTAGGGAGACTTCGCTTCTCCCAGAAGGCACCTGGAATATGCAAATTAGCCTCCTGAAGCTTGAAGCTTGTGTTCTTTCTCTTCAGGAAATCTTTTTGGGGTTTATCTTGTCAGCAGAAGGGTTTAAGATCGAGCCTGGGAAGATGCAGGCCATAATTGATTGGGTTCAACCACGTGATCTTAAGGCTTAGCAGCATTTTCTGGGATTCACCAACTATTATAGAAAGTTTATCAAGAGGTTTTCGTAGGTTACTAAACCACTTACTGACCTTACACAAAAGGGGGCGAATCTCAAGGTTTGGTCGCCGGGTGCTATCATGGTTTTTTAAAGCTTAAAAGAGTGTTTGTCTGCACCCATTCTGATCTAAACTGATCTCCAAGAACTGTTCATTGTGGAGTGGATGCTTCGGAGATCGGAGTGGGGGCAGTCTTATCGCAGGGGCACAAAATGCTGACTAACTTTCATGCATGTGCTTTTCTTTCTATAAAATTTTCACCGGTGGAGAGAAATTATGATGTTGGGAATCAGGAGTTACTTGCTGTCAAATTGGCCTTTGAGGAATGGAGGCATTTTTTGGAGGGGGCGATTCATCCAGTTACGGTGATCATGGATAACATTTAGAATTTAGCTTACAATGAATCAGAAAAATTAAACCTTCTATGAGTTAAACTTTTAGCTATTACTTTCATGCCAGGGTTTAGGAATGTGAATGCTGACACTTTATCTCGTAGTCTAGATTCCATTTCTCCTCTAGAACCTCCATCCTTCATTATTCTTCAGGGTATTGTGGAGTCTATGGTAACCTCGGAATTGGAAGAGGAGATTCATAAAGTCTAGTCTTTGGCTCCTTCCACTTCCCCAGCCTCTAAATTTTGGAGAACTTTATGCAGTAAACTAGGGATTGTCTTGTCGTTTTCATCTTCTTATCACCCTGACACCAATGATCAGACTTAGAGGGCAAATCTGTCTTTGGAACAAATTTTAAGGTGCTTTGTGGTAGCTCGGCAGGAGGACTAGTCTTCATTATTACCTCTCGCTGAGTTTGCTTTTAACAGTCGACTAAATCAATCTATCAGAACCTCACTGTTCTTCTGTAATTATGGTTTTCATCTGCCTTTTGGTGAATTTTCTATTTTTTGTATGCCCTGGGGAGGAGGTCACCGTGCAGAGAATTGGGGATGTCTGGAGTTAGTTCAAAAGAATATTGGCAAAAATGAAAGGCTGACAGAAGACGTTTGGTGGGTCCTGTTTTTAAGATTGGGGGATAAGGTTTGGTTGTTTTCTAGGAACATTAAACTTAAAGTGCCGTCAGTGAAGTTGGGTCCAAAGTTTATTGGTCCTTATGAGATCCTGGAAGTGGTCAGTCCTCTGGCATTTAGATTAAAGCTTCCTCCATCCCTTCGCATCCCTAATGTGTTCTATGAATCCCTATTAAATGAGAATGTCCCTTCTGCATTGTCTCAATCATCCCAGCCTCTTCCACTTTCTGTAGATATGGCTTGGAGTATGAGGCTCAGAAGGTTCTGGATTCTCAGAGGGTCCATAATACCCTTCAGTACATTATCCACTGGAGGGGACATAGACCAGAGGAGAGATTCTGGTTTCCTTCTCGATCTAAAATTTCCTGGGAAGCCTGGGAGTCTGGTGACCCCTCTAGAAGAGTGGATGCTGGCATGGTTCCACCCCTCAGTGTATCTGGAATGCAGTTCCTGACAGCTCTGCTGTCTAATCTGGTATAGGAGTGTGCTGAAGCTCTCAGTACTTTGACAACTTGGCCATCCAATCTGGTACAGGGGCATGCTGAGCTGTCAGTGTATTGATTGACAGTTTGAATATCCAATCTCCATATGTTCATTATTCCAGTTAAATGCCATGCTTCTTAATTGAGCTGTGTCTGCCAGAACTCTGCCAGATGTGCATTCAGCTTGTGAGGTTTGTGGTTTCCTGTGCCTTAAGTTCTGTATGCTTGATCTGTTGCCTGACCTTGGACTTCGATCTGACCATCCACCTGTTTAACCCCTTCAGCTCTGATCCATTATCCTCCTGGTACTCTGACCTTGGAGTGTTACCTAACTATGCTTTTGTCTCTTACCTCTGTTTATGACGTACCCTTCTGGTTTCTTACCTTGGACACCTTGACCACTCTGACTCATGGCATGGCCATGAGAAGTGATTAGCGTCACAGTCATCAGTGGCAAGGTCCACATAGCAATCAACTCATGGACCAGTAAAGACGATTAGGGACATTGTATCACCCTAACTGCCCACTGGAAAAAAGTTGTGGCAGCTGGAACAAAGGCGGAAGACTTTCTAGCCTATTTTCTACCATCACCGAGGATTGCAGGACATTTCAAGGTCCATGTTGTCTCCTCCAACTCTGCTTGCTCCACCGTTCCCTTATCTGGATGCAGTAAGACCTGCCCCAGCCACTACAGCACAGCCAGTGGGACATGACAATGGGCTGTTCTTAAACGCCTCTGTTTTAAGGACTAATCCCACAACAACCAGGAGACATGGACGAGGCTCAAACAGCAGACAGATGAGTGGCTGGTGTCAGTGACCCTCAAGCCTGTTTGGTGGTGTGCAACTCAGGCCCTAGCCAGTTTGACGCACATCCCTTACCTGATGCATGTGCAGAACTTGGTGGTGCAGAGCTTTCTGAAAAACTACCCACATAGTGCATATCACAGCTGCTGCTGAAAGTGAGGGCAGTTTGTCGTACATCTTCCAGCCACATTCTGCCACTTACATTGTGTAGTGTAATACACTGGGCCTGAGTTTTGTTGCAGTCTCCCCCAAATAAAAGGGAGATTTAAATTGGCACTAAGTGGATCTACGTCACAGTTCTGTTAGTTTGTCGTACATCTTCCAGCCACCTTCTGCCACCTACATTGTGTAGTGTAATACACTGGGCCTGATTTTTGTTGCAGTCTCCCCCAAATAAAAGGGAGATTTAAATTGACATTAAGTTGATCTACGTCACAGTTCTGTTAGTTTGTCGTACATCTTCCAGCCACCTTCTGCCACCTACATTGTGTAGTGTAATACACTACGCCTGAGTTTTGTTGCAGTCCCCCCCCCCCAAAAAAAAAGGGAGATTAAAATTCTCCACAGGTTTATATACACCTTCTACCTTGTTTCACAGTACCATATAACGGATGTTATTTTGGTTAGATTTTTCCAAAAATGAGGAAGTCTGGTGGAAGAGGCCATGGGTGGGCGTTGCCAGCTGGTACTGATGGTGGTGTTGGTGGTGGTGGAGCATCTGCTGGTAGTGGGAAAAGCAAAATAGTACCAAAGGCTCGAGGTGTTGAGTCAGTGTAATCGTCTGGCTACACAAGGCCTCGAAGGCTCCCTTATCTGGGAGTAGGAAAACAGCTTTCAAAGGCAGAGCACCAGGAAAAAGTTTTGGCTTTCCTTGCTGACTCAGCCTCTAACTCTTTCGCCTCCTCTTCAGAAGGTTCGAAATCTAAAAGCAGCGAGTCTTCAGTGCTGTTCCATTGACTCAGATCACTACATTGCCCTCGCAATGTACTGAGCCAGAATCCGACCCTGATGAGACTATGGTGCCCCGTCCCGAACGCTATAGCACCTTACACTGTGACACAGAGGAAGGTGCACAAGACATTGAAGAGGAGGTGATAGATGATGCAGTTGTTGACCCAGATTGGCAGCTATTTGGGGAAGATGGTGCCGCTGCCAGTAGCTCAGAAGCGGAGGAGGATGATCCGCAGCAGCCATCTACATCGTAACAGCTTTCATCTGGCAGGCCTGTATCTGGCCAAAAATGTTTGTCAAATCCAAAAACAGTTTTGGACACTGTGGCCATCCGGTGAAAGTAGCACAGCGTGCAATGCATGAAAAGGTAATCCATAGTAGGAAGAATGCAGTGTACGCATTTTTTAACCAATATCCGAATGATCAGTGCAAAGTTATCTGTAAGAAGTGCTCAAAGACCTTTAGCAGAGGGAAGAATCTCCAAAGTTTAAATACAACGTGCAGATGTGGACATTTAACCAGCATGCACTTTCAAGCCTGGACTTACTACCAAATGTCCAGTACCGTTGGTGCACCTGCTCAGAATGAAGGTAGTCAGCAACGCTTCATTGCTTCCCTCACAATAAGCCCACCGATTAGGACACCACCACCAGCAAATGTGGAGGTATCGTCGCAAGGCCAAAGCAGTCAGGGAATCACAAGGTTCTTGGTAGGAAACACTGTAGGTAGGCCAACATAAAGAATACCATCACCAACCCTCTCTCAATCTGCCATGTCCACCACCACCCCCCGCTAGTTCCACCATATGCAGCTCTCCAGTCCAGCTCACCCTACAAGAGACTCTTGCTAGGAAAAGAAAGTACTCATCCTGTCATCCGCGTACACAGGGTTTGAACGCCCACATTGCTAGACTAATCTCGTCAGAGATGATGCCCTACCGGTTGGTTGAAAGCAAAGCTTTCAAAGCCCTGATGGCCAATGCAGTACCATGCTATGACCTACCCAGTTGACACTTTTTTGCGAGAAAAGCCTTCCCAGCCCTCCACCAGCATGTCAAAGACTGCATTGTCCATGCACTGAGGCAATCAGTCAGTAGAAAGGTGCACCTTACAACAGATGCATGGACTAGTAGGCATGGCCAAGGACGTTACGTGTCCATCACGGCACACTATGTTAATGTGGTGGATCCAGGGTCCACAGGGGACAGCCAAAGTGGGACAGTTCTGCCTAGCCCACGGTCTAGGAAACAGTTGGCTGTAGGCGTTCACCACCCCTCCTCCTCCTCCTCCAGAAGTGAAAGCTCGTCCACAGAGCGCAGTCGCACGACCACTCCATCCGCAGCTGCCAGTATTGCACATGAGGTGTCCCATTATGGAACAGCTAGTGGTTAGCGTCAGCAGGCTGTGCTACAAATGAAGTGTTTGGGTGACAACAGACACACCGCGGAAGTACTAGCCAAGTACTTGCAGCAAGAAACTCAGTCATGGCTGGGCAGTGTACATCTTGAGGCAGGCAAGGTAGTCAGTGATAACGGAAGGAATTTTATGGCTGCCATAGCCCTTTCAGAACTGAAACACATTCCTTGCCTGGCTCACACCTTGAACCTGGTAGTGCAGGGCTTCCTGAAAAATTATCTGGAGTTACCAGCCCTGCTCCTGAAGGTGCAAAGACTTTGCTCGCACATCCGCCGGTCGCCCGTACACTCCAGCTGTATGCAGAATCATCAGCGATCGCTGAATCTTCCCCAGCACCGCCTAATAATCGACGTTGCAACAAGGTGGAACTCCACACTGCACATGCTTCAGAGGTTGTGCGAACAGAGGCGTGCTGTCATTTATTTGTGGGAGGATACACATAGACGGATACACATAGACGGGTAGGAAGTTTGATGGCAGACATGGAGATGTCTGGTGTGCAGTGGTTGAAGCTCCAAGACCTCTGTTAAGTCCTTTAGTGTTTTGAAAAATGCACATGGCTGGTAAGTGCAGACGATGCCACCATAAGCATGAGCATCCCACTAATGCGTCTGCCGATGCAAAGTTTGACGCACATCAAGGAGCAGGCGTATGCAGCCGAGGAGGAGGGAAGCCTTGATGACAGTCAGCCATTGTCTGGTCAGGGAACTCTCTTGGATGAGGTGGCGGATGAAGAGGAGGAGGAGTAAGAGGATGATGGGGATGAATATTTATGGGAGGATGCTTCTCAGGGGGCAATAGAAACTGGTGGCGTTGCAAGGTCAGGTACAGGGTTTTTGCAGGCCACAAGTGAAGTTGATTTGCAAGAAAGTGCTCCTCAACTCAGCACAAGCAGTGAATTGAAACCTGAAACATTGGCCCACATGGCAGAGTATGCCTTGCGTATCCTAAAAAGGGACCTCCGCATTATCAAATTGATGACCGATGACGATTACTGGTTGGCCCGCCTCCGGGATCCACGATACAATGGAAAATTACAAAATATCATGCCCTATGAGAACTTGAGAAAATATTGGCTACCAAACAAGCAACTCTTGTAGACCGTTTGGTTTAGGCATTCCCAGAACACAGCAGCGGTGATGGTTCTCACACGAGCTGTAGGGGGCAACATTGCAGAGGTGTTAGAGGTGCACAAATCCGAAGTGGTGTTGGACAGAGGGGTTTTATGACCAGGTTGTGGAGTGATTTCACAATGACCGCAGACACGATAGGTACTGCTGCATCAATTCAAAGTGACAGGAGACAGCATTTGTCCACTATGGTTACCAACTATTTTTCCTCCCTTATCGATGTTCTCACAGGTCATTCCCCTTTGATTACTGGGCATCTAAAATAGACACCTGGTCTGAATTGGCAGAATATACATTACAGGAGTTCGCTTGCCCAGCTGCTAGTGTGCTATCAGAAAGAGTCTTCAGTGCTGCTGGTTCAATACTGACCGAAAAAAGGACACGTCTGGCAACCCAGAATGTTGATGATCTAACCTTCATTAAAATGAACCAATCGTGGATTTCAAATTATTTAGCCCCCACCTTCCCCTGCTGACATGTAGCTTGCCTGAAAAATGTCTTGCCTTTGGCCTCCCCTTACTGACTGCTCTAATTCCTCCATTTGCAGCTGCTGAATATCCACCATAGGCCATTTTTATACCTCCCTAAATGGGCTGACTCCCCCTTTAGGGCCGTGGTCACCACTTGGCGCAAGCACCCGTGTGAGTGCCATTTGCCTGGACAGGTGGGTGTGCCCACTTTTGGGCGACGGCACTGGCACAGGGTCCCTCATAGTACAATGAAGTGTCTCTGATGGTGGTGGTGCACAACCAACGTCAGACACACCGTTATAATATGAGGGGCCCTGAGCCAGTACCACCGCCCATGAGAGAGTGTTCCTCCAGCTCAAACAGTGCTCTACCACTTGCAAAACTTACTTCTCCCTGCTCCACCACTGTGTAGTCTGTGCTGTTAAATCCTTCAATGGTACTGCCAATACAAATTTGTTGAAATGATAGATGATAGTAAAAATATCCATTTAGACCAGTTAATACTTTGCATCAACTACCACTGTCTGCTACTCAGCAGAGGAGCCCACCCCTGTACCTAGCTATGCCACCAGTTTATTTATGAACTTTTTTTGGCTGATATTTAGCCCACTTTATTATTTTGGCCTACTAACTGTGTCAGCCACTTATTACAGTTGTCCTCCACTGAACAAAGCAATGCTGCCTGTGTACTCCTATTACCAATTTTGAACTGCATTTAGCCTACTTGGGCCTAGTAACTGTGTGAGCCTCACATAACAGTTGTCCTCCTCTGCTGAACAAAGCTATGCTGCCTGTGTACTCCTATTACCAATTTCAAACTGCATTTAGCCTACTTAATTGGGCCTAGTAACTGTGTGAGCCTCTCATAACAGTTCTCCTCCTCCACTGAACAAAGCTATGCCGCCTGTGTACTCCTATTACCAATTTTGAACTGCATTTAGCTTACTTACTTATTTGGGCCTAGTAACTGTCTGCCCTCATTACAGTTGTCCTCTGCTGAGCAAAGCAATGCCGCCAGTTTAGTTCTGTTAGCAATTTTGAACTGCATTTATCCTGCTTACTTACTTGGGCCTAGTAACTATGTAAGCCTCTCATAACAGTTGTCCTCCTCCGCTGAACAAAGCTTTGCCGCCTGTGTACTCCTATTACTAATTTTGAACTGCATTTAGCCTACTTACTTACTAGGGCCTGGTAACTGTGTAAGTCTCTCATAACAGTTGTCCTCCTCCGCTGAACAAAGCTATGCCGCCTGTGTACTCATATTACCAATTTTGAACTGCATTTAGCCTACTTACTTACTTGGGCCTAGTAACTGTGTGAGCCTCTCATAACAGTTGTCCTCCTCCGCTGAACAAAGCTATGCCACCTGTGTACTCCTATTACCAATTTTGAACTGCATTTAGCCTACTTACTTACTTGGGCCTAGTAACTGTGTGAGCCTCTCATAACAGTTCTCCTCCTCCACTGAACAAAGCTATGCCGCTTGTGTTCTCCTATTACCAATTTTGAACTGCATTTAGCCTACTTACTTATTTGGGCCTAGTAACTGTCTGCCCCTCATTACAGTTGTCCTCCGCTGAACAAAGCAATGCCGCCTGTTTAGTCCTGTTAGCAATTTTGAACAGCATTTAGCCTGCTTTCTTATTTGGGCCTTCTAACTGTGTCTGCCCCTCATTACAGTTGTCCTCCGCTGAACAAAGCAATGCCGCCTGTTTAGTCCTGTTAACAATATTGAACTGGATTTAGCCTACTTCCTTATTTGGGCCTATATCTGTGTTTCCTCCTCATCCTGCCCATTGCCCAGCCACTGCTAGATGAGTCTGCTGGTACATTGACCCAGACCACTACATTCCCCTTGCACTCTACACAGCCAGAACCTGACCCTGCTGAAAGTCAGGTTCCCCTTCCCGCATACTATACCACCTTAAACGGGGACAAAGAGGATGGTGCAGATGAAAGTGCAGGTTCCTTTATCAGGTGGGGGCATACTCATTAGCACTGGCACAGGGCCCCACATAGTACGCAAAAGTGTTTCTGGCAGTGTGAGGCGCCGCCCGCCGTCAAACACACCACCGTACTATGAGGAGCCCTGTGCCAGTGCCAATAAGTCGCCCCCCCTACTTGCTCAGGATCGCAGCACTTGCAAAGTTGAAATACTTACCTCTCAATCCAGGATTGTGCTTTGTGGTACCTTTTGTTCTTATATTACACTCCCAAAAAGTGTTGAAATGCTTTTCTGTATTAAATGCCTCAAACATACAGTACTCCATGGCATGAGGTACGTTTTGTGATAGCTAACATGCCAAAAAAGCATGTGATTTTTTTTCTGGGGTAAATTACTCACCCATACTGTGAAAATGGTGAAGTTGAAGGTCTGCGACAGCCATCAACTTTCTGAAACAGTCTGTTAGAGGCCAGGATTTCCCTGCCATGTGGGATGTATTGCAGGCACAGTTTGTTGCTCTGGTCTCACATTCAGGTTCAGCCACTAGGTCTGCTGCTTAGTGCAGACTTTGGTCCCAGCCTCTCGCTCATGCTCTGGTTATACATATCATTACTGCTGGCTCTCCAGCTAAAGTCTATGGTAACCAATGGTATACAGAGGCAGCCCCATTCTCTGTAGTCTGTCCAGAAACCACCTTACTGAGTATGTCTGTGATGTGGTGCCTTGTCATTGGTGCTCGGATGCTTTCTGCTCTGGTGATGTGGCAGCTCTGGATTGGTCCACAGGCGATGCCCTGTCCGACTGGGCATAAGTGTTTGGAGTGGAGCGTGGTGCTATATGGCTTTCAGCGAAGCACACAGGTGTGTTAGCGTCACTTGTGTTTGGTGTATGTGTTGGTGGATTCGCTACCGCTCTGTCTGTGCTTTTTGTGTGTTTAGCACCGTATCTGCTACCAGTGGAACGTCAGTGATCTGTGTCAGCATGTGTTCAGGGCTGGTCCTGTGCCATTAGAATTCCAGCACCTCTGGAGAGGAGATTGGCTGTGTGAGTACAGGGCTGGCATCAAGCCATTAGAATTCTGGCTCCTCCGGAAAGGAGGTTTGCTGCTTGTTCCTGCTTACTGTGAGTTTTCGTTATCTGTTCATTCCGTGTGTATGCTTTACTTCCCTGTGGGGTTAACAGGGTATTACACCACAGAGCAAGTTCAATTCATGTGTTCTTTCTCAGTGGTTCTAACGGGTTATTGCACACTTCCTATTTTCCCTGTACCCCTCTGTGGTTATCTGAACTGGTACTAACCTTCCCTGTACCCCTCCATGGTTAGCTGAGCTGGTACTTACTGTCCCTATATATCTCGGTGGTTAGCTGAGTAGGTACTCCCCTCCCTCTGCACCTCTGAGTTGTACTTGGGCTTGGTCTTCTGCGTTCCATTCACACTGTGTGGAGTTAATTCAGTATGTTTAAGGAAGAACGTTCACTAGTTTTTTATCTGTCTTGTTCATGCTACAAGTAGTTTACTGCACGGTGGCCCCGGGATGCGATTGCTCCTTATTTGTTATTTATTTTTATTTGGTGTAATCCGTTAACCTTAACACTAGTGTTGAGCATTCCGATACCGCAAGTATCGGGTATCGGCCGATACTTGCGGTATCGGAATTCTGATACCGAGATCCGATACTTTTGTGGTATCGGGTATTGGTATCGGATCCATAGGGATGTGTAAAATAAAGAATTAAAATAAAAAATATTGATATATTCACCTCTCTGGCGGCCCCTGGACATCACGCTGGTAACCGGCAGGCTTCTTTGTTTAAAATGAGCGCGTTTAGGACCTGCGAATGACGTCGCGGCTTCTGATTGGTCGCGTGCCGCTCATGTGACCGCCATGCGACCAATCAGAAGCCGCGACGTCATTCTCATTAACTAAACTCCTAATTCTAGGAATTTAGGACCTGCGAACGACGTCACGGCTTCTGATTGGTCGTGTGGCGGTCACATGAGCGGCACGCGACCAATCAGAAGCCGCGACGTCATTCGCAGGTCCTAAACGCGCTCATTTTAAACAAAGAAGCCTGCCGGTTACCAGCGTGATGTCCAGGGGCCACCGGAGAGGTGAATATATCAATATTTTTTATTTTAATTCTTTATTTTACACATTAATATGGATCCCAGGGCCTGAAGGAGAGTTTCCTCTCCTTCAGACCCTGGGAACCATCAGGATACCTTCCGATACTTGGTGTCCCATTGACTTGTATTGGTATCAGATATCGGTATCGGCGATATCCGATATTTTTCGGGTATCGGCCGATACTATCCGATACCGATACTTTCAAGTATCGGACGGTATCGCTCAACACTACTTAACACTGTTTGTATCCACCTGGTGGAAAGGCAGCATTTCCGTGGACTACACATTAGAAAAGGTGGCGTTCAAGCTCTTAGCTTTGGCATGTTTAGGAGGAAACAATCTTTCACGTGACCACAACTGCGGGACTGAGGAGGAGGAAGAAGCAGCAGATGCAGTTTATGGGGTGGTCGGTGGTTAGCGAGGCCCGCCAGGCTGCTTTTTGACACAGTGAGATTCCCAGACTAACATATGTTGATATAACATGTGCTGCTTCATGCATGTAGTTGTCAAATTATTGGAATTTTTGAATCTACTGAGTCGTTTTTTAATAAATTGGCAGATAACATGAGTTGGGTCATCCTTGCAATCATAAATAATATCAAGACTAATCAACTCTTGCCGCCTCTGCAAACTGCAGGCCCGCAACCTCTGCTGGCCACTGCCAGAGTTGTGGTTGAGGATGCAGAGCTTGTTGTGGTTCCATCACTTTGAGAATCTGCAGTGAAACCTCATAGTCCTCCTCCTCCACCTCATCTGCTGAGCTACTCAAATAAGTGCCTCTGAGTTCACACTAAGTTTGTTCTGCAACCTCATAATCTTCCTCTCTGTTCACCCACTCCTTGCCCTGAGTCACCCTCCTCCTCTTCCTGCCCTGAAAAGACAGTACAGGACATGTGCACCTCAGGAATCTGAGTCTCATCAGGATCACCTCAACACCTGGGTAATAACGTGTGGTGATGAGGGTCTGGATTTTACTTGGATCCAACTGCAAAAATTTTTGGATATCTGTGCAGATGGTTTCCTCCTCTTGAGTCTGTGAATCAGTTTGGTGTTTGGAGAGTTGTAATCTGGGGGAAACAAGGGTAATTGGGGTACCACTTCTGAGGACTGTACTGTGTGTGATGTTGGGGTGGATAAAGATGAGGAGAGGCCATTTGATGTAGCGCTTGACATCCACTGGAGCACATGCTCTTCCTGGACCTCATCTACAAGGTGTGCCACTGTGCAGCTGCCAAAGAAAGAGAGTCGAGTAGACTGTCCAGCAATTAAAGTAGTCAGTTGTCTTTCTATAGGACGAGCCGGTGTTTGTACAGTAGAGCTTTCAGTAACATTATGACCTACCGCACGTACACCTCGAACACTACATTTATTCCCTCTTCCACAACTACCTTTCTTTTTCCCACTTATGCCTTTCCTAATTTTTTATGAGGCATTCTGGTGTATTTAAGTCCATAGAATATTTTTCTGGCTTTCACTGTGTGCAGAGCCTTTGAGTGTAGGAGTACCACAACTACACTTTGCTCACAATATTTGAATGAGGTACTACAGTTGGTGTCTTGAAGGGTGTATGAACGACACTGATTTTATTTTTGGTAACCTTTGCACTCTGTGCAGAGCTTTTTTGAGTGTAGGAGTTCAACAACTACACTTTGTTTACAATACTTGAATGAGACACTACAGTTGGTAAAAATTAAATACAAGTCTCTATACAGGAAAGATTGTTTCTGAACTTTTTTTTCCTGCAAATTACAATTTATCTTTGATTTTAAATGTTTCATTGTCATTCCTTGAAGTGGAGTAAAATGTGACACCATTTTTCTCAGCAGCGATCTGGGAGTTAGATGCTTCCCGGGGTCTTCCCCATGCTTTTCTCCTTCCATTCATAATCTTTTCCATCCATTACAATATTTTTACTGCCCCTAGACCTCCTTGTCTGCTGGAAAAAATGCCCAGATTTTCCATTGACTCCTATTATAATTATTACTAGAAATGAGCATCCAAGTATTAGGAATTGCTTTGTCTGAGCAACGAGCATCCATGGATTTTAGTGCTTGCTCATACCTAGTAACCAACCCTCTCTAAAAAGGAATGATATCATTGGTAATTGAGTTCTCACCCAATAAACTTTCTAGCATCATTGTTGCCTAACAACCTATGAACTTGTACAGATGAATTGTGTCAGTGTGCTGCATCCAAAGTATGTGAGCCAATGCTTTGTTACCAGATATAAAGTATAAATCTAATAACATTTCAGTGCACAAACATCTGTTAACTGTATAATGTGCTTTTCCTTAGTTTGAGGAATTGGGTTTAACCTTAGAAATTAGTTATTTTAAAACAAAATACATTTTATCCATTGGTTGAAGAAGCGTGATTGCTCTGGATTTTTGCTTTCAGCCTCAAGCTTTCTCCACGTGTGATTAGTAGTAAGATCAATTCCATTAAAAAGAAATGGACAGACAATAAATTACCCATGCTTGTCTCCTTGCATTTCTTATATTTCTGCCTTTCCTTGGTATTATACTTCTACATTAATATGTGTGCTTCTTTGTACAAGCATAGGATAAAAAAGATAGGAGCACTGAAATGAAATTATCCTGACAATCCTCAATCTTTTGTTCTTTCTTTAATATTTTGTAAAAATAAAGACCAAAAAACAAAACAGTTACAAACAAATGCTGCAATCACTATACATTTTTCTTTTAAAAGTGTTATATTCAATTTAAATATATTCCAGTACTAAAAAACCTTCTGCATTTGTTACTATATTACATTGAAACACTATGTCAAAAACAGTGATAATAGCCCACTTACCTATTACATGTGGGCAGCAGTAAGCACGGTGATCTGGAATAATGTAATTTTTAAACCTATTGTGGAAACTGAGTGCTAATGAAGGATTAAAAAAAAACAGTGAATTATTTTCAATGCCATTTTATGTTCTTATTGTAATAATGCCAACATTATAACAAAACACACTGTACAAACTAACTCATTTTGAGATTAGAGTGTAACCTTGACTTTACATTTGTTTCTAATCTACAATCTGTTCTGTTAATATCATCCTGGTTTAGAAATAAAATGTGCAAACTTTGTCACATTCACATTCTTGACACCTTATCATGGCATAAAATGAAATAGATTATTATGTGAAGATTTACAAAATAATTCGAGCTGCATAATTTAAAATACAATTATTTTCCTGTGCCTCTAAATTATGTTGTAGATGTCTGTTTTTAAACAGATTGAGCACTGATGAGTGTATTAGGTAAAACCATTGTTTAGAAAAATGAAAAAAATAGATCATAAACAGACCTTGCCCTTAAAATGAATTCACACTCCTTGGAGTTTTTAATGTTTATTGTAAAAGAACAATAATTCACAGTAGATTTAATTAGTCATTTCAAGAATTGCCTTTAGCAGCAATTACAACATTGTGTTTACGTGGATAGGTCTCTGCAAGTTTTTTAGATGTGAGCATTGCAATGGTTCTCTATTCTTCTAATCGTTAAAACTGATTAGGTTCATTCAAGTTGAAGACAAAATGCGAAAGAAAAAAGTAATTCCAGGTAAACACATGAGTCCTCCCTTACCCTTTCTCTTGGCTAAACATATTCAAAATACGGGGCAAAAAATCAGCTATAAAAAAACAACATAATGTTGTCGTTCCCTAGACTACTTGTCTGACTCAGCATGTTACCATGCCCCTGTGGGTATGATAGCTTGATTTGCAAGAGCCAGTGTCATTGCCTGCTCTGTGCAAATCTTGCAGAAGCCCACAAACTATTTTCCTATGTTTCATTGAAGCCGGGTGTACGCTTCCTGGCTTCAGAGGTGTACTTACCGCTCATGTTGGAAAGGGAAGAAGTCGGTTGACGTCCATGGAGGAGATAAAGATCAAGCTTCTTCTTTTCTTTCGGACATGTATACACCCTGCTTCACAAACACAATAAATGTAGGAAAGGAAGTTGCGTACATGCGTGAAATTTGCACAGGGCAGGCAATGGCAACGGTTCTTGTCAATCATATTGTCATTCCCACAGTCAGTCACTAGTCTGGGGAATCAAACGCCTCATCGACTAGTTGAAAGGTTAATTTATATTTTAAAAAGGACTCTAAGAAGACTTTTTTTAAACATTTATTTGTGTCATCCAGGATAAAAGGCATGAAAGTCAGAGTATTTATAAAAGAAAATACAAACGATAGCAAGCTGGAGAACATCAGAGACTTATTAGATTCCCTTTAAGATAAGAACATTTGGGGCCAAATACTTGAATATTTGCTCACTTACTTTTTCAGATGTGTTTAAAATTTATTTCTTGTCCTTATTTTCAATACTACCTATACATCACTGCAATGTTTGCCAAGGACTGCAGATCTCTAACAGCTGCTAATTAAAATTTGTTCATTAAGTACTTAAACTTACCTTTAATTAACTAATAGTGTGTTAGGGGTCGAGTTCCCGCTTCTGCACAGGGGAAATCTCGAGCCACTTCCGCTGCGGTCTCCCATTCTTGTCCAGCCGCAGTGGAGCCTGCTCAGCAAGGACGTCAGTCCCAGCGTCTTGCTCATTCTCACTCTGTTCTGAGAGTTAGTGCTGCTTCTCCAGTCTCTGCCATTAAAGTCAGTGCTGGTCAGCAGCGAGCGGACTTCTCTGGGACTAAGTCCTTGTCTGCATGTACTGAGCATGCCCAGCGTAAGGTCTCCCGTTGGAGATCGAGGGTCATGTGCTCAGGCTCTGCAGCACATTCCATTGGTCCTCTTGGCAGGTCCTAGAAGGGCAAAAGTGCTGTGGCCACTTCCTGTGCTGCTGCTATATAAACTGCGCATGACCGCACGGCCATGCGCTAGTATTGTCAAACAATTGCTAATGTGTGTATGTTGTGAGTGCAAGTCGTCCTTGGAAACCCCTACCCTATTGAATGTCTGTTCGCGGAAGGTGTATGGCTGCTACCTAGCGCCCGACTTAGCCTACAGCACTAAACACACATCTCAGCGTCCTGTAGCTGTGCCTGCCAGTACGGCGCCGTGCGCCTGCCTTGCGCTTTCCATACCCGAGTCTGGGTGGTTAGTGGCGTCCGTTAGTGCGGCATCGCTCGCACTCTTGTGCACTTATATTCCTTAAGGTTCTCTACACACCCAGTTGCGGTGTTACGCCAGCAAGGGTCTAATCGGGCTCCAATCCCTTCCGGGGTTAAGTCCGCTGACCACTTGCTCGCGCACTAGTGCGGTACTGCGGTACTGTGAATTAACAGGATCGCTTTCTTCACGCTGGGTGAGGTTTAACCCACGCGTGTATCCTTTAGTGTACCGCCATATTGTCCGTCTTGCTAGCTGCAGGGTCTTTTACCTGCACGGTGGACCTCGGACTGCGAACGCACCTAGTTTCTTACCATCTATACTTGGTGCGTTCCGCCAGTCCTTAACATAATACTAGCGCCAAGGTCTGGCTAGTATGGCGGACATTCAGCAATCTTTGCGGTATATCCAGCAGTTGGAGGGTAGGTTGAAGGTTCTCGAGAACTCAACCTCAGCTGTTGATGTTACCGCAGTTGCTGTTAAGGCTGCTGGCGTGGCGGCAGCAACCTTGTCCACTGCCACCCCTGTTCCAACATTATTCCGCCTCCCGTTGCCAGAAAAATTTTCTGGAGATTGCAAAACTTGTAGGGGATTCGTGAGTCAGTGCTCTATCCACCTCGAGCTCCTGGCTGCACGTTTTCCTACAGAGCGGGCTAAGGTGGGATTTATTGTCTCGCTGTTGTCGGACAGGGCGTTGGAGTGGGCTACGCCGCTGTGGGAGCGTGATGATCATGTGGTGCAGAGTGCTCCGTTGTTTCTGGGCACGCTGAAAAAGGTCTTTCTAGGACCTCAACTCACCCATGATACAGCGCTCCAACTACTGGCATTAACTCAGGGTGAGTCCTTGGTCAGCCATTTTTCCATCCGATTCCGTACTTTAGCTTCCGAGCTGGAGTGGTCGGATAAAGCCCTTATCCCCATATTCTGGAGGGGCCTGGCTGACCATGTTAAGGACGCTCTGGCCACTAGGGAGATTCCTGCCACACTGGAGGAGTTAATATCTATTTCTACTCGTATAGACCTCCGTTTTAACGAGCGGAGGTTGGAACGAGCCCAGTGTAGGCAGAGGTTTCGGCTGGCTCCTACCTTCGCCAAACCTTTGGAATCCCCAGTCCAGGCATCTGAGTCACATGAGACCTTGGAGGTGACACGAGCGGGATCTAAGTCTCAGTCCGCTCGTGCACACAAGGTCCGTCATGTTTGCCAGCAGTCAGGACGTCTTGCCTCCAAGAGTCCTCAGCGGTCGGGGAAACGTCAGCGTCTAGTGGCAGTTGGAGGAGGTACACTAGACACGGCGACGTTTGCCTCAAAGTTGTCCTTCAAGGGGACAATTACCATAGGCCCATCCACTCTTACGGTCGAGCTATGCTTGGATTCTGGGGCAGAGGGTGACTTTATGTCCTCCGCCTTGGCCCAGCGTCACGCAATACCCTTGGTGATGCTCGCCCAGCCAGTGACCGTTCGAGTGGTAAATGGGTCAACACTACCTTCACAGATTACCCACCAAACCATTCCTTTCACGCTATCTGTGTCTCCATCACATCAGGAGATAATCTCCCTATTAGTCATTCCTGAGGGAATTGATGAGGTCCTGTTGGGGATGCCATGGCTTCGCTACCATTCTCCTCATATTGAGTGGTCCTCTGGGAGAATTTTGGGATGGAGTAAATCCTGTGAGGGTAGATGTCAGAGGGAGTGCGTTCAGGTTGCTACTACACAGGTACCCGCAGATCTTTCCTCTCTCCCCAAGCACTATTGGTCCCATGCAGACGTGTTCTCCAAAAGAGCTGCGGAGACTCTTCCGCCTCACCGCCTCTATGACTGTCCTATTGACCTCTTGCCTGGTGCTGAGCCTCCCCGGGGTCGAGTCTACCCGTTATCTCTCCCGGAGACGGAGGCAATGTCCCAGTATATTCAGGAGAATCTGGCAAGAGGATTCATTAGGAAGTCAGTGTCACCGGCAGGGGCTGGGTTCTTCTTCGTACAGAAGAAGACTGGAGACTTACGTCCATGCATAGACTACAGGGGTCTTAACACCATTACCGTTAAGAACAAGTACCCATTGCCCCTGATATCTGAGCTCTTTGATAGGCTACGGGGAGCAAAGGTATTTACAAAGTTAGATCTGCGGGGTGCTTACAACCTGATTCGCATCCGTGAGGGGGATGAATGGAAGACGGCTTTTAACACCAGGGATGGGCACTATGAATATCTAGTGATGCCCTTTGGGCTCTGTAATGCCCCAGCCGGTTTCCAAGACTTTGTGAACGACATCTTTCGGGATATGCTCACCACCTCGGTCGTAGTCTATCTGGATGACATTCTCATCTACTCTCCAGATATAGACTCCCATCGGAGAGATGTTCGCAAAGTCTTCGACCTCTTACGGGCAAACTCCCTCTACGCCAAGTTGGAGAAGTGTGTGTTTGAGCAGGAGTCCTTGCCTTTCCTTGGTTATATCATTTCTGCCCAGGGTTTGGCTATGGATCCTGCCAAGCTACAGGCAGTAATGGACTGGCAGGAACCCCATTCTCTTAAAGCGGTGCAGCGCTTTATGGGGTTCATTAATTACTATCGCCAGTTCATTCCACACTTCTCAACTTTGGTAGCTCCCTTGGTCGCCCTCACCAAGAAGGGAGCAAATCCCAAGTTGTGGTCAGAGGAGGTCTCCAAGGCCTTTCTCTCGATTAAGTCACACTTCGCTAGCGCTCCCATCCTACATCGCCCCGATGTAGATAAACCATTCATCTTGGAGGTGGATGCCTCATCCGTTGGTGCTGGAGCAGTCCTTTTCCAAAAGGATGCTCAAGGTCGGAAGCATCCTTGCTTCTTCTTCTCCAAAACTTTTACACCAGCGGAGAGGAATTATTCCATCGGGGACAGGGAGTTGCTAGCCATGAAGTTGGCTTTTTCAGAGTGGAGACACCTCTTGGAGGGAGCTCGCTTTCCCTTCCAAGTCTTCACTGACCACAAGAACTTGGTGTATATACAGACGGCCCAGCGGCTAAATTCTCGCCAGGCTAGATGGTCCCTGTTTTTCTCCCGGTTCCATTTTACCCTCCATTTTCTCTCCGGGGAGAAGAACGTTCGTGCCGACGCTCTCTCCCGCTCCGTAGTGTCATCTGAGGAGGAGGAGGAGGAGCCTCGGCTTATTGTCCCGCCTGAGAGCCTGAGAACTGTAGCTCCGGTTTCGCTGGAGTCTGTGCCCCCGGGCAAGACTTTCGTGCCAGCTAACTTGCGACCGGAGGTTCTCTCTTGGGCTCACTCCTCCAGAGTGGGTGGGCATTTTGGGACCAAGAGGACATCTGAGCTTTTGGCGAGAACATATTGGTGGCCGCATATGGTCCGAGATGTCAAGGACTATATTCAGGCGTGCGTTTCTTGCGCCCAGAATCGGTCTCCTCGGCAACGGCCTGCTGGGTTGCTTTACCCTCTACCGGTGGCAGACAGGCCCTGGGAGATGGTCGGAATGGACTTTGTGGTGGGCTTACCCAAGTCGCGTGGCTGCTCCATTATTTGGGTTGTCACCGACCATTTCTCTAAGATGGTACATTTGGTACCGCTTCCTCGGTTACCCTCAGCACGGGCCTTGGCGGTGTTGTTCATGAAGCATGTTTTCCGATTGCATGGTATGCCTGATAAGATTGTCAGCGATCGGGGTCCCCAGTTCGCGTCTCGGTTTTGGAGAGAGCTCTGCCGTTTGCTCAGCATAGAGTTAAACCTCTCTTCTGCATATCATCCCGAGACGAATGGGTTGGTGGAGAGAACCAACCAGACTCTGGTGACATATTTGCGACATTTCGTCTCCGCTAGGCAGGATGACTGGGCATCTTTGCTACCTTGGGCGGAATTTGCCTTGAACAACGCCGTAGCCGATTCCACTGGCCAAACTCCTTTTCTCCTTAATTACGGCCAGCATCCGCGTGTTCCTGTGCCCATGCCCGTGTCATCCACCGATTCTAGGGTGGCAGACTGGGCGGTGGAGGCACGGGACATCTGGGACCGCACACAGGATGCCATTCGGGCCTCCAAGGAGAGAATGAGGGTTTTGGCTGATACACACCGGCGTCCCGCTCCGGTCTTTGCTCCCGGCGACTTAGTGTGGCTCTCCGCCCGTAACATCAGGCTGCGAGTTGAGTCCACTAAGTTTGCTCCTCGCTACATTGGCCCGTTTAAAGTTCTGGAACAGGTCAACCCTGTGGTTTACCGTTTGGCCATTCCTCCACGCCTTGGTATCACCGATACCTTTCACGTTTCCCTCTTAAAGCCCGTTCGTTTGTCTCGGTTTTCTGAGTTATCTGCTGGGACATCGGGTTCATCCACGGATGAGTTTGAGGTGAATGCTATTGTGGGAAGCAAGGTGGTACGTGGCAAAAAATTTTATTTGGTGGATTGGAAGGGTCATGGTCCAGAGGATAGAACCTGGGAGCCTGTGGAGCACATTCGGGCTCCGCAGCTCATTGCTGCCTTCGAACGTAGCGAGGCCCAAGGAGGGGGGGGCCCTA
This sequence comes from Ranitomeya imitator, assembly GCF_032444005.1. Lineage (NCBI taxonomy): Eukaryota > Metazoa > Chordata > Amphibia > Anura > Dendrobatidae > Ranitomeya > Ranitomeya imitator. The sequence continues at coordinate 643,437,042 of NC_091284.1, forward strand.
GGAGGGGGGGTAATGTTAGGGGTCGAGTTCCCGCTTCTGCACAGGGGGAATCTCGAGCCACTTCCGCTGCGGTCTCCCATTCTTGTCCAGCCGCAGTGGAGCCTGCTCAGCAAGGACGTCGGTCCCAGCGTCTTGCTCATTCTCACTCTGTTCTGAGAGTTAGTGCTGCTTCTCCAGTCTCTGCCATTAAAGTCAGTGCTGGTCAGCAGCGAGCGGACTTCTCTGGGACTAAGTTCTTGTCTGCATGTACTGAGCATGCCCAGCGTAAGGTCTCCCGTTGGAGATCGAGGGTCATGTGCTCAGGCTCTGCAGCACATTCCATTGGTCCTCTTGGCAGGTCCTAGAAGGGCAAAAGTGCTGTGGCCACTTCCTGTGCTGCTGCTATATAAACTGCGCATGACCGCACGGCCATGCGCTAGTATTGTCAAACAATTGCTAATGTGTGTATGTTGTGAGTGCAAGTCGTCCTTGGAAACCCCTACCCTATTGAATGTCTGTTCGCGGAAGGTGTATGGCTGCTACCTAGCGCCCGACTTAGCCTACAGCACTAAACACACATCTCAGCGTCCTGTAGCTGTGCCTGCCAGTACGGCGCCGTGCGCCTGCCTTGCGCTTTCCATACCCGAGTCTGGGTGGTTAGTGGCGTCCGTTAGTGCGGCATCGCTCGCACTCTTGTGCACTTATATTCCTTAAGGTTCTCTACACACCCAGTTGCGGTGTTACGCCAGCAAGGGTCTAATCGGGCTCCAATCCCTTCTGGGGTTAAGTCCGCTGACCACTTGCTCGCGCACTAGTGCGGTACTGCGATCCTGTGAATTAACAGGATCGGTTTCTTCACGCTGGGTGAGGTTTAACCCACGCGTGTATCCTTTAGTGTACCGCCATATTGTCCGTCTTGCTAGCTGCAGGGTCTTTTACCTGCACGGTGGACCTCGGACTGCGAACGCACCTAGTTTCTTACCATCTATACTTGGTGCGTTCCGCCAGTCCTTAACATAGTGTTACTTGACCACTAAAATGCTTGAGTGCCCATTAGTCAAAGTGAGCAGGCTGGATGCTCAAATGGGCTCCATTTGAGAAACGAGTATAACGGAAGTCAATGAGAAACTTCAGCATTTTGATGCTTTTCTACATTTTGCAATATCTTTTTTATGATATCACCATCGATCTGCAGTACTACTTTTTTACCCATCACAGTGATGATTTGGTTTGTCTCCAAGGAATTGATGGTAATTTCAGATTTCACAATAAAGGAATTTTTTTTATTTTTTTTTAACCACGCATTTGATCTGTGTGAAATACATTACAATCTCATCAGTACTATTTACCATTTATGAGTTTTTTTCTTTTTTTCAGCATTGTGAACATGTAATATTTTTTCATGCATAAAATGTAAAAAGTTTGCAAACAAAGGATATTTTTTTTTAGAGCTTTTGTCAATAAAGGCTTAAAAAGGTTGTGAGCTTTTTTAGAGTCTTCACTTAAACCATCAATAGCCAACAGCAGGCACACAATTAAAGAGGAAGCTTTACATGTGGACCAGTAGGAGATTGAGGAAGAAAGTAGAGAGAGTGATACTACCCAGCTCAACCTCATGTCATCTTCTCGGATGGGTGATAATAAGGAGGAAGAGGCTGAGGAGGAACAGGACATAGTTGCCACGGCTACAAAGGGTACTACCCACACAAGATTAATTCCCTCTGCTTGGCATGTATTTGCTGAAGAGGAGGAAGAGACACATAAAGCCAAATTAAATGTTCCCTTTTTCTGTTGTATTCCTGTACATCTCTTCCCACCCAAAAAGAGTATACTGTTCATGTTTTTTCTTTTTCGTGTCTTCCTCCTCCTCCACTATTTGAAAAAAAAATCCATCCTACTGCAGCTATATCTACATTAAATGAGCTAACAGCAATATTAATAGGAATATTAGATGTAGCCCTGATAAGAACTTTTGATTTTTGGTTGCAGCAGCAAAGATTTGCAAGATAAGCATATAGGCAGGTTTTATTCTTTTAAATGCAAATCTTTGCCTTCTACAACCCCTATCCCTACACTAAATGCAGCTAACAGTTGTATTCATTGGGAATGGAATAAATGTTGTCCTGTAAAGGATTTTTGGTTTTAGGTTTCAGCATGAAGGACTATAAGGCAACAAACTGTGCCTATAGGTCTCTAATGCAAAACTATCCCTCATTCAGCACATATCCCTACTAGTGATGAGTGAGCTTGCTAATCACTACTCATTACTCACTCGAACATCAGTGTGCTTGAGACTTAAGTGGCAAGTGTTGTTTTAATGCTTGAGCGGGAGCTTGAGTCCCTGCCCCACATGATTGGTGCTTTTTAGGCAGCCAATGAACATATGGGGATTGCCAGCCAGTAACTGTAATGCTGTAGCCACCTTGCTTGTGGCATTACTATGATTGGTTGGCCACTTTGCATCATCAGGTCTTTATAAGAGCCGTGATGCCATGCTCGGTACAACAACAGTCCTTCTTAGATCTAATTTATTGAATTAATGAATTGCAATTCTTTTATGCTGCAGTCTGCAACTGATACCAACTTCTGTTCAGGGCTATCCAGCCTTGATTGGATCTCAAAAGCATTGCTATAATGATACTGCAGTCTCATATGTCCATCTCCATTGTGTAAATTTGCCTGGCATTTTGAGCAGTGCATTTTTATACAACATTTAGAATGCTACAGTTGGGCTTTAAATCCCCCTCCTCAAAAAAAAAGATAATGCCCCCCAAAATTGAATTGCTATATTGATACTACAGTCTTATATCTCCACCTGAAGTCAGCACTATGTGCTGGCATTGTAATGCTGCAATTTTTTTCAGCAGTGAAATTTTATATGGCATTTATCATGAGTTGAGCTGCAAAACACACACACACACACGTTTCAAATAGCATTGTTATATAAATGCTACACTCTGATATGTCCATCTGTAGTGGGCAAATGTTGCTGGCATTGTAATGCTGTCTAGAACGTTTTCTAAACAGGGATATATCATAATTAAATTAACCCCTTAAGGATCAAGCCACTTTGTAGGTTAATGACCAGGAATACATTTTAAAATCTGACTAGCGTCAGTTAATGAGTAGTGATGAGCGAATAGTGAAATATTCGGATTCAAGAAAATTGGCACAAATAATGTCTTATCTCCATGTATTTACACCGGATAGCAAATCAAATGTAAGTCAATGGGAAAGCCGAATATTTTTCTGCTGGACTCAAACAGGTCTAGGGGAATGGAAAAAATGCTGAAATTAATGGGAAAGAGCTAAAACTAAATATGTGATTTTTCAGAATTTGTTTTAGTCTTTGCCTGATGAAGAGACCTGTGTAGTCTCGAAAGCTTGCAATTTGTTACCATCTTTTCAATTAGCCATTAAAAAGGTATCAACCACTGAGGACTCTCAATTCTAAATATTTTTCCATCTACTGGCTAACACGGCACCAAGATATATTTCTTTCCTGTAAAAAAAAATGCTCATTTGAATTTTGGGCTTTGCCGCCATTACCACCATGTACACTGCCATGTCATTATTTGGCCCTCTGCAACAATTTGTAGAGTGCCAGCAGGTGCCATGAAATCTGAGTTTGGTAAGGGCCCTCAGGTGGTCCTGCATCATCCATTTGGAAGAGTTCTCTCTTCCATTTTGGGAGGTCGCTCCCTCATGCCAAATAGTTAGGAAGATAGTGGAATACATATTGCCCATCCATTTACCATGCCTTTTCAAACATGGCCATTTGAGTTTTGGGCTTTGACCGTCACCACCACCATATCCACCGCCATGTCATTATGCGGCTCTTGCTTACAATGAGCAGAATGCCACCAGGTGCCATGAAACCTGAGTTTGGTAAGGTCCCTTAGGTGGCCCTGTGTCTTACATTTGGGAGAGCTCTCATTACTACATTTTGGAGGTCCCTCCCTCATGCCAAATAGTTATGAAGATAGTAGAATACATATTCCCCATCCCTATACAACACCATTTCAAACATGCCCATTTGAATATTGGACTTGGCCTGACGCAACCACCATGTCCACAACCATCTCATTATGCGGCCATCGCTTCACATTTTCAGAGGGCCAGCAGGTGCTGTGAAACCTGCATTTTGTAAGCTCAACAGTTCATTTTTGCCACCAGATCCCAATGGAACAGCTGTCATAGCGTTTGAAGCTGCTGTAAGGTGAATTTAAAACAGGAGTTGAGGGAGCTGTAGATTAATGTCAGGAAATTGGATATAACCAGACACCAAAAGCATTAAAATTGAATTCTGAATACAGTGTATGCAGGCAAGGGCCTCTATTGTTATTCTGTCAGGTCTGAAACCCATGTCAGCAGCAGGTACAAGCCTCATTTTCCCTTGAGGAGACTACTTCCAAGTAAAGAGACAGGAGTGCCATTGGCCAATCTGCACAAGCCTATGCACTTCTTTTAGAAACTACACAACCAGGCAGAATGTATATTTTGCTTGGTTTTGAGCAACAATGGAGTAATTACAGGATATATCACAGAGAATGTTGAGGTCTGTGGAGTATATTCCTCAGGTGACAGGCAATGCTGCAGGGCTCAGGTAAAGGCCTTAGCATGGCAATGACCATGTTCCAATATGTGTAAGCTGCGGACTGAATAGGTCTGTGGAGTGTATTAACCCAGTGTCTTAAACATGCCAAAAATATATAGAAACTTGACAATTCTCCACCACCATTTTTTGTAAGGACCCAAATTTAGAGATCATAAGGGAAGCAACAGTTTAACAAAGAGCCAGAAGTCTCATGTATGATCCTGGAAAACTGAGCAATGGTCTTGGTCCAGCACCGGACAATGTAAATTGCTAATGAATATGCACAGCGGGTGTGGAAAGTATTCAGACCCCTTTATATTTTAGACTCTTTGTTTCATTGCAGCCATTTGGTAAATTCAAAAAAGTTCTTTTTTTCTCATTAATGTACACTCTGCACCCCATGTTGACTGAAAAAAATAGCAGAAATGTAAAAGTTTTTGCAAATTGATTCAGTTATTCAAAGAGGCCATTCACATTGTTAGAGTACACCATTGGTCCATCAACTGTGAAAAATTGTGTTTAAAGTTTTACTTCTGTTTTGGCCATAGCACACTTTGACATCATCATGAAAGAGACTCTTCTGTTTCAATCTACATGCAAGAAGATCAACATTATCTTTTGAGAATGAAAGGTCTCTGTGATGAGACCATTTAATTCATGTTAAGTAAAGCGTTCTGGCTGCTCGGCTACTCTATCAGGTGCATACTCATATTGACTTGAGTAGGGTTGAGCGAAACGGGTCGAACATTTTCAAAAGTCGCCGACTTTTGGCTAAGTCGGGGTTTCATGAAACCCGATCCGACCCCTGTGCGGGGTCGGCCATGCGGTACGCGACTTTCGCGCCAAAGTCGCGTTTCAATGACGCGAAAAGCGCCATTTCTCAGCCAATGAAGGTAAACGCAGAGTGTGGGCAGCGTGATGACATAGGTCCTGGTCCCCACCATCTTAGAGAAGGGCATTGCAGTGATTGGCTTGCTGTCTGCGACGTCACAGGGGCTATAAAGAGGCGTTCCCGCCGACCGCCATCTTACTGCTGCTGATAGGGAGAGGTTGCTGCCGCTTTGTCAGAAGCAGGGATAGCGTTAGGTAGGGTCCATTAACCACAAAACCGCTTGTGCTGCAGCGATTTGCACTGTCCAACACCACCCTCGGTGTGCAGGGACAGTGGAAGTTTTTTTTTTTTTTTTTTCCCCTCAGCGCTGTAGCTCATTGGGCTGCCCTAGAAGGCTCCCTGATAGCTGCATTGCTGTGTGTACGCCGCTGTGCAAACCAACTGCTTTTTTCAAAGCACAAATCCTCTTGTTCCTTCCTTTCTGCACAGCTATCTTTTTTGTTTGTCCACACTTTTTATTTCATTTGTGCATCAGTCCACTCCTTATTGCTGCCTGCCATACCTGGCTGAGATTACTGCAGGCAGGGAGATAGTAGCTGCCTGCCATACCTGGCTGAGATTACTGCAGGCAGGGAGATAGTAATTGTAGGACATTCCCTGTTTTTTTTTTTTTTTTGGTGGGAGATTAAGATTGGCAATTTGGCATTTCTGCTAGAGTGCCATCCCTGTGTGTGCCATCTCTCTCACATAGTGGGCCATAGAAAGCCTTTTCATTTTTCTGTATTTTTTTTTGTGGGGTGTATAAATTCTCCCTGATAAAAATACAGTGGGAGATTAATATTGGCCTTTGGGCTTGTGTGCCAGTCCTGAGTGTGCCATCTCTCTCACAAATAGTGGGCCATAGAAAGCCTATTTTATTTTTTTTTGGGTTTTATAAATTCTCCCTGAAAAAAAGGGAGATTAATATTGGCCTCTGGGCTTGTGTGCCAGTCCTGAGCGTGCCATCTGTGCCAGCCCTGAGCGTGCCATCTCTCTCACAAATAGTGGGCCATAGAAAGCCTATTTAATTTTTTTTTTGGTTTTATAAATTCTCCCTGAAAAAAAGGGAGATTAATATTGGCCTCTGGGCTTGTGTGCCAGTTGTGAGCGTGCCATCTGTGCCAGTCCTGAGCGTGCCATCTCTCTCACAAATAGTGGGCCATAGAAAGCCTATTTAATTTTTTTTTTGGTTTTATAAATTTTCCCTGAAAAAAGGGAGATTAATATTGGCCTCTGGGCTTGTGTGCCAGTTGTGAGCGTGCCATCTGTGCCAGTCCTGAGCGTGCCATCTCTCTCACAAATAGTGGGCCATAGAAAGCCTATTTAAATATTTTTTTGGTTTTATAAATTCTCCCAGAAAAAAAGGGAGATTAATATTGGCCTCTGGGCTTCTGTGCCAGTCCTGAGCGTGCCATCTGTGCCAGTCCTGAGCGTCCCATCTCTCTCACAAATAGTGGGCCATAGAAAGCCTATTTAATTTTTTTTTTGGTTTTATAAATTTTCCCTGAAAAAAGGGAGATTAATATTGGCCTCTGGGCTTGTGTGCCAGTTGTGAGCGTGCCATCTGTGCCAGTCCTGAGCGTGCCATCTCTCTCACAAATAGTGGGCCATAGAAAGCCTATTTAAATATTTTTTTGGTTTTATAAATTCTCCCAGAAAAAAAGGGAGATTAATATTGGCCTCTGGGCTTCTGTGCCAGTCCTGAGCGTGCCATCTGTGCCAGTCCTGAGCGTCCCATCTCTCTCACAAATAGTGGGCCATAGAAAGCCTATTTAATTTTTTTTTTGGTTTTATAAATTTTCCCTGAAAAAAGGGAGATTAATATTGGCCTCTGGGCTTGTGTGCCAGTTGTGAGCGTGCCATCTGTGCCAGTCCTGAGCGTGCCATCTCTCTCACAAATAGTGGGCCATAGAAAGCCTATTTAATTTTTTTTTTGGTTTTATAAATTTTCCCTGAAAAAAGGGAGATTAATATTGGCCTCTGGGCTTGTGTGCCAGTTGTGAGCGTGCCATCTGTGCCAGTCCTGAGCGTGCCATCTCTCTCACAAATAGTGGGCCATAGAAAGCCTATTTAAATATTTTTTTGGTTTTATAAATTCTCCCAGAAAAAAAGGGAGATTAATATTGGCCTCTGGGCTTCTGTGCCAGTCCTGAGCGTGCCATCTGTGCCAGTCCTGAGCGTCCCATCTCTCGCACAAATAGTGGGCCATAGAAAGCCTATTTTTTTTTTTGGGGGGGTTTTAGAAATTCTCCCTGGAAAAAAAAAGGGAGATTAATATTGCCCTTTGGGCTTGTGTGCCAGTACTAAGCGTTCCATCTCTCTCTCTCTCTCTTAGTCAGTGGGCCATAGAACGCCTATTTTTGGTTTTATTTGTTTTCTAAATTCTCCCTGAAAAAATCATTTTATTTTATTTGGTTTCTAAATTCTTCCTGATAAAATCATATTTTTTTTATTATTTTTTTTTCTAAAGTCTCCCTGAAAAAAAAAAAAAAAAAACAACCAAAAAAAACAGTGGGAGATTAATATTGGCCTTTCTGCTTGTGTGCCAGTCTTGACTCCTGGGTGTGCCATCTCTCTCTCTCTCTCTCTCTCTCTCTCTCTCTCTCTCTCTCTCTCTCAATTGTGGTCCATAGAAAGCCTATATTTTTTTTCCTTGATTTGGGTTCCAAAATCTACCAGAGAAAATAACTCCATCAATCATTGGTAGAAAAATATTGGCCTCTGGGCTTGTGTGCCACTCCTGATTCCTGTGTGCGTCATCTCTCAGTCAGTGGGCCATAGAACGCCTATTTTTGGTTTTATTTGTTTTATAAATTCTCCCTGAAAAAATCATTTTATTTTATTTGGTTTCTAAATTCTTCCTGATAAAATCATATTTTTTTTATTATTTTTTTTTCTAAAGTCTCCCTGAAAAAAAAAAAAAAAAAACAACCAAAAAAAACAGTGGGAGATTAATATTGGCCTTTCTGCTTGTGTGCCAGTCTTGACTCCTGGGTGTGCCATCTCTCTCTCTCTCTCTCTCTCTCTCTCTCTCTCCAATTGTGGTCCATAGAAAGCCTATATTTTTTTTCCTTGATTTGGGTTCCAAAATCTACCAGAGAAAATAACTCCATCAATCATTGGTAGAAAAATATTGGCCTCTGGGCTTGTGTGCCACTCCTGATTCCTGTGTGCGTCATCTCTCAGTCAGTGGGCCATAGAACGCCTATTTTTGGTTTTATTTGTTTTATAAATTCTCCCTGAAAAAATCATTTTATTTTATTTGGTTTCTAAATTCTTCCTGATAAAATCATATTTTTTTTATTATTTTTTTTTCTAAAGTCTCCCTGAAAAAAAAAAAAAAAAACAACCAAAAAAAACAGTGGGAGATTAATATTGGCCTTTCTGCTTGTGTGCCAGTCTTGACTCCTGGGTGTGCCATCTCTCTCTCTCTCTCTCTCTCTCTCTCTCCAATTGTGGTCCATAGAAAGCCTATATTTTTTTTCCTTGATTTGGGTTCCAAAATCTACCAGAGAAAATAACTCCATCAATCATTGGTAGAAAAATATTGGCCTCTGGGCTTGTGTGCCACTCCTGATTCCTGTGTGCGTCATCTCTCAGTCAGTGGGCCATAGAACGCCTATTTTTGGTTTTATTTGTTTTATAAATTCTCCCTGAAAAAATCATTTTATTTTATTTGGTTTCTAAATTCTTCCTGATAAAATCATATTTTTTTTATTATTTTTTTTCTAAAGTCTCCCTGAAAAAAAAAAAAAAAAACAACCAAAAAAAACAGTGGGAGATTAATATTGGCCTTTCTGCTTGTGTGCCAGTCTTGACTCCTGGGTGTGCCATCTCTCTCTCTCTCTCTCTCTCTCTCTCTCTCCAATTGTGGTCCATAGAAAGCCTATATTTTTTTTCCTTGATTTGGGTTCCAAAATCTACCAGAGAAAATAACTCCATCAATCATTGGTAGAAAAATATTGGCCTCTGGGCTTGTGTGCCACTCCTGATTCCTGTGTGCGTCATCTCTCACTCAGTGGCCCATAGAAAGCATATAGTTTGTTACATTTGTTTTCTAAATTCTCCCTGCAAAAATCAATTTTTTTTTTTTGGGGGGGGTTTCTAAAGTGTTCCTGAAAAAAATAAAAATAAAAAAAAAATAATAGTGTGACATTAATATTAACATTTGTGCTTCAGTGACAGTCCTGCGTGTGGGGCATCTCTCTAATTTGCAGCCACCAAAAAAAGAGTGTGTAACATTGGGCCTGATTTTCGCTGTGGTCTCACCAACCTGTAAAGGGGTAGCTAAATCATACTGAAGTTATAGCTCACCGTGTAAGTTGTGTGACTGCAACAAATAACGTTAGTTTGGTTACGTTTTTAAAACAATGAGGAAGTCTAGTGGAAGAGGTCGTGGCCGGGGGCGTTCATTGTCAGCTGGTAATGAGGGTAGTGGTAGTGGTGGAGCATCAGGTGGTCGTGGGGAAAAAAATATTGCACCTAAGTCTGGAGCTGTGGAGCCAGGTTCGTCGTCCGGCTACACAAGGCCTCGAACGCTCCCTTTTCTGGGATTAGGAAAACCGCTTTTAAAGCCGGAGCAGCAAGAGCAAGTTTTGGCTTATCTTGCTGACTCAGCCTCTAGCTCTTTTGCCTCCTCTCGTGAAACTGGTAAAAGTAAAAGCAGCGCGTCGTTAGTGGATGTTCACGGTCAGGGACAAGTCACTTCCTTGTCCTCTTCAGCAAAAACAACAACAGAGAAGAATGCAGCAGGCGACACAACGGGTTACTCCATGGAGCTCTTTACACATACCGTCCCTGGCTTAGAAAGTGAAGCAGTTAACAGTCCATGCCCATTACAAATTGAATCTGACATGGAGTGCACTGACGCACAGCCACAGCCAGACTACTATGCTGGTCCTTTGACTCAGACCACAACATTGCCCTCGCAGGGTGCTGATCAAGAATCAGACCCTGATGAGACTATGTTGCCCCATCACGAACGCTATACCACCGAACGACACGGTGACACAGACGAAGTTGCGCAGGAGGTACAAGAAGAGTTATTAGATGACCCAGTTCTTGACCCCGATTGGCAGCCATTGGGGGAACAGGGTGCAGGCGGCAGCAGTTCTGAAGCAGAGGAGGAGGAGGGGCCGCAGCAGGCATCAACATCGCCACAGGTTCCATCTGCCGGGCCCGTATCTTGCCCAAAACGCGTGGCAAAGCCAAAACCTGGTGGAGGACAGCGTGGCCATCCGGTTAAAGCTCAGTCTGCAATGCCTGAAAAGGTATCCGATGCTAGAAAGAGTGCAGTCTGGCATTTTTTTAAACAACATCCAATTGATCAGCGCAAAGTCATCTGTCAAAAATGTTCTACTTCCTTAAGCAGAGGTCAGAATCTGAAAAGTCTCAATACTAGTTGCATGCATAGACATTTAACCACCATGCATTTGAAAGCTTGGACTAACTACCAAACGTCCCTTAAGGTTGTTGCACCCTCGGCCAATGAAGCTAGTCATCAACGCAACATCCCTTCCGGCAGTGTAGGACCACCATTTAGCGCACCACCTGCTGTATCTGTGCAGGTATCTTTGCCAGGCCAAAGCAGTCAGGGTCAGGGAATCACCAGTTTCGTAGTAGGAAACACTGCATCTAGGGCACCGGCGGCAACAATACCATCTCCCACCGTCTCTCAGTCTGCCATGTCCACCGGCACCCCCGCTAGTTCCACGATCTCCATCTCTCCAGTCCAGCTCACCCTACATGAGACTATGGTTAGAAAAAGGAAGTACTTAGCCTCGCATCCGCGTACACAGGGTTTGAACGCCCACATAGCTAGACTAATCTCGTTAGAGATGATGCCCTACCGGTTAGTTGAAAGCGAAGCTTTCAAAGACCTGATGGACTACGCTGTACCACGCTACGAGCTACCCAGTCGACACTTTTTTTCCAGAAAAGCCATCCCAGCCCTCCACCAGCATGTTAAAGAGCGCATCGTCCATGCACTCAGGCAATCTGTGAGCACAAAGGTGCACCTGACAACAGATGCATGGACCAGTAGGCATGGCCAGGGACGTTACGTGTCCATCACGGCACACTGGGTAAATGTGGTGGATTCAGGGTCCACAGGGGACAGCAAGTTTGGGACAGTTCTGCCTAGCCCACGGTCTAGTAAACAGTTGTCTGTAGCCGTTCGCACCCCCTCCTCCTCCTCCTCCTCCTCGTCCTCCTGCAGAAGCAAGAGCTCGTCCACAGACCGCAGTCGCACAAACACTCCATCCGCACCTGCCACTGTTGCACACCAGGTCTCCCATTATGGGGCAGCTACTGGCATACGTCAGCAGGCTGTATTGGCTATGAAGTGTTTGGGCGACAATAGACACACCGCGGAAGTTCTGTCCAAGTTCTTGCAGCAAGAAACGCAGTCGTGGCTGGGCACTGTAGATCTTGAGGCAGGCAAGGTAGTGAGTGATAACGGAAGGAATTTCATGGCTGCCATCTCCCTTTCCCAACTGAAACACATTCCTTGCCTGGCTCACACCTTAAACCTGGTGGTGCAGTGCTTCCTGAAAAGTTATCCGGGGTTATCCGACCTGCTCCTCAAAGTGCGTGGACTTTGCGCACATATCCGCCGTTCGCCTGTACACTCCAGCCGTATGCAGACCTATCAGCGTTCTTTGAACCTTCCCCAGCATCGCCTAATCATAGACGTTGCAACAAGGTGGAACTCAACACTGCACATGCTTCAGAGACTGTGCGAACAGAGGCGGGCTGTTATGTTTTTGTGGGAGGATACACATACACGGGCAGGCAGTAGGATGGCAGACATGGAGTTGTCAGGTGTGCAGTGGTCGAAGATTCAAGACATGTGTCAAGTCCTTCAGTGTTTTGAGGAATGCACACGGCTGGTTAGTGCAGACAACGCCATAATAAGCATGAGCATCCCCCTAATGCGTCTGCTGATGCAAAGTTTGACGCACATAAAGGATCAGGCGTCTGCACCAGAGGAAGAGGAAAGCCTTGATGACAGTCAGCGATTGTCTGGTCAGGGCAGTGTACATGACGAGGTACTGGGCGAAGAGGAGGTGGAGGATGAGGAGGATGATGGGGATGAGTATATTTTTAATGAGGAAGCTTTCCCGGGGGCACGGGAAATTGGTGGCGTGGCAAGGCCGGGTTCTGGTTTTTTGAGGGACACAAGTGACGTAGATTTGCCTGCAACTGCCCCTCAACCAAGCACAACCGCAGATTTGACAACGGGAACTTTGGCCCACATGGCGGATTATGCCTTGCGTATCCTCAAAAGGGACACACGCATTACAAAAATGATGAACGATGACGATTACTGGTTGGCCTGCCTCCTTGATCCTCGCTATAAAGGCAAATTGCAAAATATTATGCCACATGAGAACTTGGAACTAATATTAGCAACAAAACAATCAACTCTTGTTGACCGTTTGCTTCTGGCATTCCCTGCACACAGCGCCCGTGATCGTTCTCACACGAGCTCCAGGGGCCAGCAGACCAGAGGTGTTAGAGGGGCAGAAATCAGAAGTGGCGTTGGCCAGAGGGGTTTTCTGACCAGGTTGTGGAGTGATTTTTCTATGACCGCAGACAGGACAGGTACTGCAGCATCAATTCAAAGTGACAGGAGACAACATTTGTCCAGTATGGTTACAAACTATTTTTCATCCCTTATCGACGTTCTCCCTCAACCGTCATTCCCATTTGATTACTGGGCATCCAAATTAGACACCTGGCCAGAATTGGCAGAATATGCATTGCAGGAGCTTGCTTGCCCGGCAGCTAGTGTCCTATCAGAAAGAGTATTCAGTGCTGCAGGTTCAATACTAACAGAAAAAAGGACTCGTCTGGCTACCCAAAATGTAGATGATCTAACCTTCATTAAAATGAACCACAACTGGATTTCAAAATCTTTTGCCCCACCCTGCCCGGCTGACACCTAGCTTTCCTATGAAAAGGTCTTGCCTGTGGACTATTCTGAATGACTTTTCCAATCTCGTAATTTTCTTCACCTGATTGTCCAGCATACGACATGTTTCCACCTCACGAAATGGCCAAACTCCCCACACGGGGCCGTGCTATCGCCACTTTGCGCTTGGACCCTTGAGAGTGCTGTTTGTCTGAAGAGGTGGGTGTGGCCGCTTTTGGTCGACGGCACTGCCACTGGGTCCCTCATAGTACAATAAAGTGTCTCTGGCGGTGGTGGTGCGCACCCAACGTCAGACACACCGTTGTAATATGAGGGGCCCTGTGCCTGTACCGCCGGCCACAAGCCAGTTCCCCCCCCCCCAGCTCAAACAGTGCTCTACCACTAGCAAAATTATCTCTCACAGCTTCACCAATGTGTAGTCTAGGCGCTGACATCCTTCAATGCCTGGCACTGACAATACCATTGTTTTGACATTTTTGTTATGTTAGGCCTTCGAAGCCTGTCTGCGGTCCCTTCTTTCTACAACTACTACACTGACCAGGCCACTGCTGGCCGTGTTACCCTGGAACCAATTTAAAAGTGCCTACAGTCAGCCCAATTTTGTTATGTTAGGCCTTCGAAGACTGTCTGCCGTCACTCCTTCCACTAGACTTCCACTGACCATACACTGCTGCCCATGTACCCCTGGAACCAATTTAAAATTGCCTACAGCCAGCCCAATTTTTTTATTTTAGGCCTTCGATGCCTGTCTGCGGTCACTCCTTCCACTAGGCCTCCACTGACCACACCACTGCTGCCCGTGTAACCCTGGAACCAATTTAAAATTGCCTACAGCCATGTGTTATTATTTTAGGCCTTCGATGCCTGTCTGCGGTCACTCCTTCCACTAGGCCTCCACTGACCACACCACTGCTGCCCGTGTACCCCTGGAACCAATTTAAAATTGCCTACAGCCAGCCCAATTTTTTTATTTTAGGCCTTCGATGCCTGTCTGCTGTCCATTCTTTCAACTACTATTACACTGACCAGGGCACTGCTGCCCGTGTACCCCTGGAACCAATTTAAAATTGCCTACAGCCATGTGTTATTATTTTAGGCCTTCGATGCCTGTCTGCGGTCACTCCTTCCACTAGGCCTCCACTGACCACACCACTGCTGCCCGTGTACCCCTGGAACCAATTTAAAATTGCCTACAGCCATGTGTGATTATTTTAGGCCTTCGATGCCTGTCTGCGGTCACTCCTTCCACTAGGCCTCCACTGACCACACCACTGCTGCCCGTGTACCCCTGGAACCAATTTAAAATTGCATACAGCCAGCCCAATTTTTTTATTTTAGGCCTTCGATGCCTGTCTGCGGTCCATTCTTTCAACTACTACTACACTGACCAGGGCACTGCTGCCCAAGTACCCCTGGAACCAATTTAAAATTGACTACAGCCATGTGTTAATATTTTAGGCCTTCGATGCCTGTCTGTGGTCACTCCTTCCACTAGGCCTCCACTGACCACACCACTGCTGCCCGTGTACCCCTGGAACCAATTTAAAATTGCCTACAGCCATGTGTGATTATTTTAGGCCTTCGATGCCTGTCTGCGGTCACTCCTTCCACTAGGCCTCCACTGACCACACCACTGCTGCCCGTGTACCCCTGGAACCAATTTAAAATTGCCTACAGCCAGCCCAATTTTTTTATTTTAGGCCTTCGATGCCTGTCTGCGGTCCATTCTTTCAACTACTACTACACTGACCAGGGCACTGCTGCCCAAGTACCCCTGGAACCAATTTAAAATTGACTACAGCCATGTGTTAATATTTTAGGCCTTCGATGCCTGTCTGCGGTCACTCCTTCCACTAGGCCTCCACTGACCACACCACTGCTGCCCGTGTACCCCTGGAACCAATTTAAAATTGCCTACAGCCAGCCCAATTTTTTTATTTTAGGCCTTCGATGCCTGTCTGCGGTCCATTCTTTCAACTACTACTACACTGACCAGGGCACTGCTGCCCGTGTACCCCTGGAACCAATTTAAAATTGCCTACAGCCATGTGTTATTATTTTAGGCCTTCGATGCCTGTCTGTGGTCCCTCCTTCCACTAGGCCTCCACTGACCTGTCTACTGCGGCCCGTGTACCCCTTGAACCAACCTAATAAAATATTTAAAAAATTAATTTGATTATAAAAAATAAGATCGTGTTGAGATCTCAAATGCAGACATTTTAACAATCAAAACAAACACACAACAAATATCTGGAACTGTACTACAAAGGTCCAACAGCTACAATTTCTTTCTCCTGCAAGAAGTTAACTGAAAGTTTTTTGGAGTTGTTAACACAGATATGGCATCCACCGAGTGTTGTCCTGTCGCGTCTCCTTTAAATTATTTCCAATAAGATGTTAAACTATTAATTTAATAAAATCAATAATTAAAAAAATAATTGAGTAAGTCAAAAGCACATTGCAAATAAACATTAATTACAAATCAAGAAGCATGGCGCGTCCGAGGGTGAGTAGATACCGAATAAGAATATAATCACCCTCGGACGCGCAATGCTTATTTACAACAGCCTTCCTTCCTAAGAATCAGCCCTTCCGTGGTGTAGAGAGAGGTTGTTGTTACACTCCAAGGTGTTCCCCAGGTTGCCTTTCCTGAGCTTCGATCTTCCGGCTCTCGTTTAGTAGCTGTTGGAAACTACGCTGCATTAGGCCTACTAATTGTGTATGGGTGAAACAGTGGCGCATCTGCGGTCCCTCCTTCCACTAGGCCTCCACTGACCTGTCTACTGCGGCCCGTGTACCCCTTGAACCAACCTAATAAAATATTTAAAAAATTAATTTGATTATAAAAAATAAGATCGTGTTGAGATCTCAAATGCAGACATTTTAACAATCAAAACAAACACACAACAAATATCTGGAACTGTACTACAAAGGTCCAACAGCTACAATTTCTTTCTCCTGCAAGAAGTTAACTGAAAGTTTTTTGGAGTTGTTAACACAGATATGGCATCCACCGAGTGTTGTCCTGTCGCGTCTCCTTTAAATTATTTCCAATAAGATGTTAAACTATTAATTTAATAAAATCAATAATTAAAAAAATAATTGAGTAAGTCAAAAGCACATTGCAAATAAACATTAATTACAAATCAAGAAGCATGGCGCGTCCGAGGGTGAGTAGATACCGAATAAGAATATAATCACCCTCGGACGCGCAATGCTTATTTACAACAGCCTTCCTTCCTAAGAATCAGCCCTTCCGTGGTGTTGAGAGAGGTTGTTGTTACACTCCAAGGTGTTCCCCAGGTTGCCTTTCCTGAGCTTCGATCTTCCGGCTCTCGTTTAGTAGCTGTTGGAAACTACGCTGCATTAGGCCTACTAATTGTGTATGGGGTGTAGAGACAGGTTGTGTTACACTCCAAGGTTTTCACCAGGTTGCCTTTCCTGAGCTTCGATCTTCATGCTCTCGTTTAGTAGGTGTCGGAAAGTAGGCTGCATTAGGCCTACAAATTGGGTATGGGGTGGAGAGAGATGGTGTGTTACACTCCAAGGTGTTCCCCAGGTTTCCTTGCCATTGCTTCGGTCTTCCGACTCTCGTTTAGTAGTTGTAGAAAAGTACACTGCATTAGGCCTAAAAAATGGGTATGGGGTGGAGAGAGATGGTGTGTTACACTCCAAGGTGTTCCCCAGGTTGCCTTTCCTGAGCTTCGATCTTCATGCTCTCGTTTAGTAGGTGTCGGAAAGTAGGCTGCATTAGGCCTACAAATTGGGTATGGGGTGGAGAGAGATGGTGTGTTACACTCCAAGGTGTTCCCCAGGTTTCCTTGCCATTGCTTCGGTCTTCCGACTCTCGTTTAGTAGTTGTAGAAAAGTACACAGCATTAGGCCTACAAAATGGGTATGGGGTGGAGAGAGATGGTGTGTTACACTCCAAGGTGTTCCCCAGGTTGCCTTTCCTGAGCTTCTATCTTCAGGCTCTCATTAAATTGTGGTTAAATGGAACAACTGCATTTGGCGTACTAGTTGGTTTGGGGCCTACTATCGGTGTCTGCCACTCCTTGCTGTTCTCCTGGTTTCCTGTCCTGAAATTCCATTTTCAGCCTCTCGTTAAGTAGTTGTTAATGTTAGACTGCATTTGGCCTACTAGTTGGGTTGGGGCCTACTATCGGTGTCTGCCACTCCTTGCTGTTCTCCTCCACTGAACAAAGCTGTGCCGCCTGTTTACTACGGTTGCCAATTTTGAACTGCATTTCGACTACTTACTGATTTGGCCCTACTCTCTGTGTCAGCCTCTCATTCCAGTTGTCCTCCACTGCAATGCCCCCTGGTTATTCCTGTGTTACCAATTTTGAACTGCATTTAGCCCACTTTCTTCTTTGGGCCTATATCTGTGTTTCCACTTCATCGTGCCCATTGCCCAGCCAGTGATAGATGAGTCTGCTGGTACATTGACCCATAATGCAACATTCCCCGTGCACGCTACACAACAACATTGTGACCCTGCTGAAAGTCAGGTTGCTCTTCCCGCATACCATACCACCTTACACGGGGACAAAGAGGAAGGTGCAGATGAAAGTGCAGGTTCCTTCATCAGGTGGGGGGAGGAATACTAGTTGGCGACGTCACTGGCACAGGGCCTCTCATAGTACGCAAAAGTGTTGCTGCCGGTGGGAGGCGCCCCCGCCGTGCAAACACACCGCTGTACTTTGAGGGGCCCTGTGCCAGTGCCAATGCCAACGAGTGGGCCCCCCCTGCTTGCTCAGGATCACAGCACTTGCAAAGTTGAAATACTTACCTCTCCCTGCTCCACTGCCGTGACGTGGTCCAGATTTACTGGGCCCACTAATTACTTGAACCAGCCCTACCCCCCACAACTTTAGCCAAATGACCCCCAATTTCAAATGCCTTCCAATTATTTTAAGGTAAATTACGCTTGACAAGCTTCATTAAGAAGAATGGATGGTTTTGACATTAAAATGGGCACTCTAGGTGTTTTCCTGGCCCCCACTCACTGCCGACTATGCTGCCCCATTGACTTGCATTGGGTTTCGTGTTTCGGTCGATCCCGACTTTACGTCATAATCGGCCGATTTCACTCGACCCGACTTTGGACATAGTCGGGTTTCGCAAAACCCGGCTCGACTCTAAAAAGGTCAAGGTCGCTCAACTCTAGACTTGAGGTCTCCATGTCTTCACCAGTAGCTTCAGCTCCATAGTCTTCATATTCTACTTTATTTTCATCCAATCCAGACAATGGTTGTACAGAAACTGTCAAGGTACCATCATATGGAACTGGGATAATCGCAGATTCATGTTCAAGGAAATTAATCTTATGTTTGTTCTTTGTAGAAAAGCCCTTCAGTTTGATAAAACATACATAGCAGTCATTACTATGATTTTGGGGTTTTCTCCAAATCATGGAAACAGCAAATGGCATAGCCACTTTTCTCATATTCAACCAATCATGAAGACCATTTGAGCAACTTGAGCAAATCACATGAGGGGCCCAGCTTTTGTCTTGATCACCAGGTGAACACTTACTGTAAAGTACATCTGGTATATTTTTTTTTAATATCATGAGTGATTGAATGCATTTGACATTTTGGTGTGAAAGAACCACACACATAGCAGAATCTGTTTAGACGATTGAAACACTGTCAGGACATTTTTCTCCCTTAAGGCTATGTGCACATGTCAGAATTTCTTGCAGAAATTTCCTGAACAAAACCGGACATTTTCTGCAAGAATTCCGCATGCATTAATTTTGCGCATTTTTGACGGGGTTTTTTTGTGTTTTTTTCCGGAGTTTCCCAATGCATTACATAGCGGGAAAAATGCAAAAAATCTGCAAAATTAATGAATATGATGCGTTTTTTACAGCGATGCGTTTTTTTGTAGAAAAAAACGCATCATGTGCTCAAAAATTGCAGAATGCATTATAAATAATTGATGGGATACATATGTATGCATTTTTTATTCATTTTTATCGCGTTTTTACAGTGAAAAAATGTGAAAAAAGCATGAAAAATCCTGAACGTGTGCACACAGCCTAAATCAGATCAAACAGTAGAGTAAGTTCAGTTCAATGGTGGTGACAAACTAAAAAAAAAAATATGGCGAGCCGACCAACTATATGTAGATATTTCCCCAGAAATGACAGAGGCAGCATGTATTTAGAACTGATTTTACTGGAGGTAATCTGGTAGATGACTATATACAGTTGTGAGGTAAATGGGTCAGCCTATTGCTTGCAGGTGAACATTTGCAGACAGGCAGTTTCTCTGTGTAATATTGGCTGCTTTTATGTTTTCTCTCTGTGGAGACCCTCACTCAGTTACACCTCAGTGGTTGAGCTGTTTTCTTCTCACTGAGGTGACTTCCCCTCCCAGAAATGCAGTGAAAATCCTCTCACAATGGCGGCACTCCGGTGCCTTCCCTTCTATTTTCCTGTGGCAGGGCTCAGATCCCTGTAGAGGCCTGTCTCCTGTCAGTCTTTGCTGCCATCACCATCCTTTTATGACTGACTCAAATCTTACCGCCTCATAAGTTAGCTCCTCCCCATAACATGTGACTTTCCGAGAAGCAGTCATTGGTACTCCTTCCAATAAAACTCACTAAAAATGTTACTGATGTTGTCCCTGCTAAAAAATTCACAGTTAAGTAAGACAAGCAAAGAAATGGGAACATAGCAAAAACCACATACATTGATAATGCAGAAATAACGTAATAGCAAAAATACTTCTATCTCAGAAACTTTAAGAAATAGCGCAAACCTAAGCATATTTTTGGAATCAGCAGATCAAACTCCATAAAACAGACATATAACCTTTGCTGATGACTTTTTTTGTGTTGACCAGTGTTATGGTCTACTGCATGGGATATGTGTGAGAGCATAATGGTATTTTGCTTTCCCTGGTGGAAGTTATCCATATATGCACTACACTTTAACCCCTTCCTGACATGCGCTGTACTAGTACTGCTCTGCAGGAACTGATTTCCCGTACTAGTACGGCGGCACGATCACACAGCCTCACAGTGAGCGCTGTGGCGATCGCGTGCGGGTGTCAGCTGTATATGACAGCTTACCCCGGGCATCAATGCCCACGATCGGCGCTAGTGCCCAGAAATGCCCCAGAAAATGACAACTATTCAAAATCAGACCCATCATCGAAGACTTGACAGGAAAGTTCTTAAAGCTGTACACCCCAATAGAAGACATTTTGATTGATGAGTCCCTTGTAAAATTCAAAGGAAGACTGCACCTCAAGCAATTTATTCCTTCTAAGAGGGCAAGGTTCGGAATAAAGCTCTGTTAAATGTGCAAGAAATCAACCGGATACACATCAACTATTCGCATTTATAAGGGGAAATAAAGCTAACTAAACCCAACAGGATGCCCCATTTTTCTGGGGACATCTGGAAACATTGTTTAGGATAACTCCATTTTTACAAAAAGGCTGCAACCTGTATATTGAGTACTACATCAGCATACCCCTATTTAAAAGTATGGTTAAACATAACATAGGGGCTTGTGGGACCATTCACAAAAACCGTCATGGGTTTCCACAATCATTAGTCAATGAAAAGTTCTAAAAGGGGCAGTCAGGGGCTTTACGCAATGGAGACCTGCTTGCCCTTAAGTATAAGGATAAAAGACATTTTCGATCTTCTACTCCAAAGCAAAACCCCGTGTCAGGCATTGACTACAACAAATATATGGGGGCCTAGAGCTTGCAGATCAGGTTCTACAGCCATACCAGGTATCAAAAAAATCATATAGTTGGTATAAAAAGTTAGTCATTTATTTGTTTAGGAGGCCACATATAATTCTTTTGTGTTATACAAAAAAGCCAGAAATGCAGATACTTTCCTTGATTATCAGGAACAGGTCATTGAAAATCTTGTTTTTGAAAATGCTGTCCCCGCCCATCCATTAGAATCTGAAGATGTCAGAAGACTCACTGAGTGACATATTATTGCACTCATCTCAGTAACAGGAAAAAAAATAACCCCCAGAGATGTTGTGCATGTTCCAAGAGAGTGTCAGTATTCCGGGTTTTCCAAGTCACCTTGTGAATGATTTTGCCCTTTGTTAAGATGGAGTTTGCTCTTTTGTCTGCCCTACTTCCTGTTCATTTGTGTAAAACCTGGCTCTGGTGTCAACCTCTTTGCTGGAGTATTCTTCTTCCGTTTCCTCTTCATCTCAGCTGCTTGTTCTATTGTGCTTCTACCCGTGGCTCTGGACATTCTCTGCCTATGTAAGCTACAGTCTCAGGCTGTTGGTTTTGGAACTTAACCCTCCTGGGTTACCAGGAGGTTCACTCCTCCTGGTAAGAACTCTGTTTTCGAACTGTGTTTTGGAACTATGTTGCTGGACTGTGTTTTTGCTATTTAATTCCTCATTTACTCCCCCCCGGTGGGAGCTACTGGAATTTACACCAGTATAATACTTTAATGTGAACTTATTCTGGACTTACTGTACCCGTGTTTACCCGTTTATGCCACAACAGAGATCAACTTGAGAACTTGTTTCTGAACTTACCCGTGTTCATGCCATACCTGGGAGGACTTGTTCTGGACTTCCCTGTGTTTACTACATACCTGGATTTGACTCTTTCTGCACCAACAGTGTTTTGGATCTGCACCACGTCACTTGTCACACTCACCTTGCCGAGGACTCTGCCCTAAGAACTCTTCCGATTTGCTGTATATGCTTAAGGGACTTGTTTCATTGCGGGTTATCAATATATTGTTTTGGGTTTTATTGCTGTGTTACATATACACTATTTGTTCTAAAGAAACCTGTCTCTGTCTGTTCATTGCCCCACGCTACCAGAATCCTAGAGTTCCTATAATAGTATTACAGAGCGGAATGAGACATGACACCTGCTATTATTGCCCACAATGCCCTTCATTTCCAACCTTATGCCTCCTTGACTGCTTTAAATTGTTCCACACAAAACCATGTTTTTTAAACTTTTGACATTCAAGCATTTGGTTTATTTAGTCACAGACACATTTGAGTAGAGCTGACTTAACAATTTCTGGGGGTAGGTGGGGGGGATGTCTCCAGAGACACAAGTTTGGCACAATATATTGGGCACTACAATGACATTTTTGCAATTTTTACTCTAAAAAGTCCACTACGTGTTTCTGAAAATCATCCATGTAGTGAATTCCCAAAGGGGTGTCATTACCAAAATGGGGTCACTTCAGGGGAAATTCTGTTTTTCTGGCCCTTAGTGACTTTCCAAAGTGTCATAACAGCCGAATCACCCCTGAAGTGACCCCATTTTGGAAATGACACCCCTCTGCAAATTCATCTTTGGGTGTAGTGACCATTTACCTATCTACCTATTTTCCAATGTAAAATGTGGGGTTAAAACAACATTTTAGTGGTAAAAATGTAATTTTTTTTATTCATTGCTCAATGGTATAATATTCTATGAAAAAGCAGTGGTGTCAGTATGCTCACTACACCACTAAAAATTCATTCAGGGCAGTATTTTCTAAAATGCAGTCACTTTTTGGAGCTTATGCTGTTCTGGCACCTCAGGAGCTCTGACAATGTGACATGTCACCCACAAACAATTCCTGCAAAATCTGCTCTCCAATATGGCGCTCCTTCCCTTCCGAGCTCTGCCATGCCCCCAAACAGTCGTTTACCCTCACATATGGGGTGTCAGCATACTCAGGACAAATTGCACAATAACTTTTGGGATCCAATTTCATCTGACCTGTTACCTTTTGGAAAATAAAAAATTGAAGGCAAAAATCATTTTTGTGTTAAAAATATGATATTTTATTTTCATGTCTCAATGTTATTAAATTCTGTAAAGCACTAGGGGGTTCAAAGTGCTCACCACACATCTAGATAATTTTATTGGGGGGTCTAGTTTCCAAAATGGGGTTACTTGTTTGGGATTTACACTGTCAGGGTCTCTCCAAATGCAACATGGCGCCCGCTATCAATTCCAGCCAATTTTGCATTCCAAAATTGAAATGGTGCTCCTTCCCTTTCATGCCCTTCTGTGCTTCCAGTCAGTAGTTTTCCACTACATACTTGGTATTGGCATACTCAGGAGAAATTGCACAACAAATCATAGGGTCCATTTTTTCTTGCTACCCTTGTGAAAATAAAAAAGTGGGGGCTAAAATATTTTTGTGGTAATTTTTTTTTTTTTAATAATTTTGACTGCTCAATATAAAATTCTGTGAAGCCCCTGGAGTTCAAGGTGCTCACCAGGCATCTAGACAAATTCCTTGAAGGGTCTAGTTGCCAAAATAGGGTCATTATTCAGATTTTCGACTGTTTGGGCACATCAGGGGCTTTCCAAAAGCAACATGGTATCCGCTGTTGACTCCAGCCAATTTTGTATCATAAAAGTCAAATGGTTCTCTTTCCATTCTTTATTGTGCTTTTTTCCCCAGAGTGAAAATAAAAAATTTGCTGATGAATTAAAATTTTTGTGGGAAAAAGTAAAACTTTAAGTTTTAAAGTTGCCTTGCGCAGGCGTGTACTATGGAGGACAGAGAATGAACTTCAATCCAATATTGCAGCCAGCATGCAGCCAGCGGGTAAGGAAAGGGTGAATCAAAAACCCAAAAACCCCGCCTCCATGGCTGAAGATGGTTCCCTCCAAATTCAGGTGACAGAGTCCCTTTAATTCAATTTTGCAGCGATCAAAAAAACATTAATAATGGAATTTTGAGTCTTTTTCTCATTACGCCGCATAACAATTGGGTGATTCTGATCAAAACGATACCAAATATGTTGTGGAGACAAAAAAAAAACCCATAATTCTAGCATTTTGACTTTTTTATCATTACGCTGCTTAACGATCGGGTTTATTATTTTTTACATTGATAGGTCAGGCGATTCTGAATGCAGCAAAACCAAATATGTGTATGTTTGATTTTTTTCATTGTTTAATTTTAAATGGGGCAAAAGGGAGATGATTTGTACTTTTTTTTATATATTTTTAAACATTTTTTTTTTACTTTTGGCATGCTTCAATAGTCTTTGTTGGAAACCATAATCCGCTCTGCTACATACAGGCGATGATCAGAATTGATCACTTGCTATGAGCGCCAACCACCAGCTGATGTGGACACCATGCTCTGAGATAAAACTTTAAAGATGGAAAAATGGAAGATGAGAAGCAGTAGGGGAAACCCAGATAGAAGCAGGGCCAATCTTTGGCATGTGGAGCACATGTGCAGTGGTGCCAGGGTACAATGTTCACTCAGTGTGCCGTCAGGAAAATATAGCATCCCTGGACAAAAGCGCTTGCCCACCTGTCCGTCGTAAAGTGGACAATCCCAGGAAGTGCGTTGGTAAGGGCATTAGTGACATTCCTGGATACATGCCAAAACAAGGTGGGGATTCCACACAAAGAGAATTAGTGGCGGCAGGGGACCAAGTACTGAGGGATGGCTGCAGCCAGGAGTCGATGAAAATCCTCCTTGCCAACAAGCTTAAACCCCACTCATATGGATCCCCTGATGAACTACTACTAAAAGAGGGGGGAAATGCACAGGGATGGAAATTGTTGCAAAATATGAGGATGAGTACCTTTAATATTCACAGATATGTTACTTTTTTGGGCTATTATTACCTTTATTTTTGGAAGTGCATTAAACAGCAAGGTGGATTGCAGCTGAGGGGAAAAAGAAAAAAAAATCTTTAAATCTTCAGCTTAGCGAGTGTGAACGAGCTGAGTGTGACCTGAGCGTAAGTGTGAATGGCGGTAAGTGTGACTTGTGATTCAGTGACTTTGGATTCAGGGAGTTTCCAAGGGAGGAATTACTGAATTGCTGTCTGTATTTTATTAATACTTTGCATTTTTTTTTGTTTTTTTTTATTTAACAGTTCTGTCTGGTGCAATCCCTATTAGGAAATGTGCTCCACTATTGTTAATGACATCCAGTGCACATCTTGCCACATATATGCAATCCTTGATCAGCCGAACGAGGGTGCATACTGATGTGCGAGATGAGCACGTTGTGCATTTGGAAGCCCAGATTCTGGATCTAAATGTGCAGCTGGCAACACTGAGATCCATTGTCAACATGGAAAGGAGTCTTCTGATCACTGAGCAGACGCTCAATGGGATAGATGACATGGGGGATGGTAGGATAGAGCTGCAGGACAGTGAAGTAGCAAGTTGGGTGACAGTTAGAAGGCCGGGTAGAGGGAAGAGTGCCAGGGAGGCTAGTCCTGGTCTGGCACACCCCAATAAGTTTGCTAAGTTGGCAGATGAGGGGGGTGCCAGTACAGGGGTAGCACTGCTGCAGCAAGGCATGTCCACTGAAAGCCAGAGGAGTGACTGCTCCAGTAAGTGGGGAAATAGGAGAGCAGGGCAGGCCAGACAGGTGCTGGTAGTTGGGGACTCAATTATTAGGGGGACAGATATGGCAATCTGTCACAAAGACAAGGATCGTCGAACAGTGTGCTGCCTACCTGGCGCTCGAGTCCAACACATCGCTGATCAGGTGGACAGATTACTTGGAGGGGCAGGTGAGGACCCAGCGGTCATGGTGCACATTGGCACAAATGACAAAGTTAGAGGTAGGTGGAAGGTCCTTAAACATGATTTCAGGGAATTAGGTTGCAAGCTGAAAGCAAGGACCTCCAACGTAGTATTTTCCGAAATACTGCCTGTACCACATGCCATGCCAGAAAGGCAATGGGAGATTAGGGAGGTTAATAAGTGGCTCAAGAATTGGTGGAGGAAGGAGGGGTTTGGGTTCCTGCAGAACTGGGACGACTTCTCATTTGGCTACAGGCTCTAGGGACGGGCTGCACCTCAATGGGGAGGGTGAAGCTGTGTTGGGGAGAAAATGGCTAGAAGGTTGGAGGAGTGTTTAAACTAGGGATTGGGGGGAGGGTATTCATTTTATAGGAGGGGAAGATAGTGCACATAGAGATCTGGGCACAAATAAGGAAAATAGGGGTGGTGGTGGCATGGGGGGTGGGGTTAGAACAGTTAGTAATTTAAAAAAGAATAGAGGTACAGAGAAGAACATCAAGTCATTATTATGGGGGACTTCAACTACCCTGAAATAGATTGGAGAACAGAAACCAGCAGTTCCAGCAAAGGTAATCGGTTTTTGACAACTATGAGAGACAATTACCTTTCACAACTGGTTCAGGACCCAACAAGAAGGGGGGCACAGCTAGACCTAATATTAACCAACTGGCCAGACCGCATATCAAATATAAGGGTTGGGGGGCACTTGGGGAATAGTGATCACTAGAGTTGAGCGACTTTTACTTTTTTAAGATCGAGTTGGGTTTCGCGAAACCCGACTTTGTCAAAAGTCGGGTCTTGTGAAATCGGCCAATTATTGCGAAAAGTCGGGGGCCGACCGAAACACGAAACCCAATGCAAGTCAATGGGGAATCAAAGTCGGCAGTGAGTGGAGGTCAGGAAAACACTTACAGTGCCAATTTTAATGCCAAAAACATCAATTCTTCTTTCTTAAGCTTGTCAATCTTAATTTACTTTATAATAATAGTTAGGCATTGAAAAGAGGGGGTCATTTGGCTAAAGTTGTGGGGGGTAGGGCTGGCTCAAGATTTTCATGGGCCCAGGAAACGCAGAATACGTCACGGTGGTGGAGCAGGGAGAGGTAAGTATTTCAACTTTGCAAGTGCTGTGATCCTGAGCAAGCAAGGGGGTCCCACTCATTGGCACTTGGCACTGGCACAGGGCCCCTCATAGCACGGTGGTGTGTTTGATGGTGGGTGGCGCCTCCCACTGCCAGAGACACTTTTGCGTACTATGAGGGGCCCTGTGCCAGTGATGTCGCCAACGAGTATGCCCCCCCACCTGATGAAGGAACCTGTACTTTCATCTGCACCTTCCTCTTTCTACCTATGTAAGGTGGTATAGTATGCGGGATGGGGAACCTGACTTTCAGCAGGGTCAGATTCAGGCTGTGTAGAGTGCAAGGGGAATGTTGTGGCCTGGGTCAATGTACCAGCAGACTCATCTAGCAATGGCTGGGCAAAGGGAAGGATGAGGAGGAATCACAGATATATGCCCAAATAATAAAGTAGGCTAAATGCAGTTCAAAATTCGTAACAGGACTAAACAGGCAGCTTAGCTTTGTTCAGTGGAGGACAACTGTAATGAGTGGCGCAGACACAGTTGGTAGGCCCACAATAAAAAGTAGGCTAAATGCAGTTCAGAATAGGTAACAGGACGAAACAGGGGGCATAGCTTTGCTCAGTGGAGGACAACTGTAATGAGTGGCGCAGGCACAGTTTGTAGGCTCACAATAAAAAAGTAGGCTAAATGCAGTTCAAAATTGGTAACAGGACTAAACAGGCGGCAAAGCTTTGTTCAGTGGAGGACAACTGTAATAAGTGGCGCAGACACAGTTAGTAGGGCCAAAATAAAAAAGTAGGCTAAATGCAGTTCAAAATTGGTAACAGGACTAACCAGGCGGCATAGCTAGGTACTGGGGTGGGCTCCTCTGCTGAGTAGCAGACAGTGGTAGTAGGCGCAAAGTATTAACTGGTCTGCATGGAGGCCAGGGCCCCTGTATGTTTTAACTATCATCTATCATTTCAACAAATTTGTATTGGCAGTGACATTGAAGGAGTTAACAGCACAGACTACACAGTGGTGGAGCAGGGAAAGGCAAGTATTGCAAGTGGTAGAGCAATGTTTGAGCTGGGGGAAACACTCTCTCGTTGGCGGCGGTACTGGCACAGGGCCCCTCATATTACGACGGTGTGTCTGACGTTGGTTGTGCACCACCACCATCAGAGACACTTCATTGTACTATGAGGGACCCTGTGCCAGTGCCATCGCCCAAGAGTGGGCACACCCACCTTTCCAGACAAATGGCACTCGCACGGGTGCTTGTGCCAGGTGGTTACCACGGCCCTGTGGGGGGAGTCAGCCCATTTAGGGAGGTGTAAAGATGTCCTATCGTGGACATTCAGCAGCGGCAAATGGCGGAATTGGAGAAGTCCGTAAGAGGAGGCCAAAAGCAAGACATTTTTCAGGCAAGCTATAAGTCAGCAGGAGAAGGTGGGGCAAAATAATTTGAAATCCATGATTGGTTCATTTTAATGAAGGTTAGATCATCAACATTCTGGGTAGCCAAACGTGTCCTTTTTTCGGCCAGTTTTGAACCAGCAGCACTAAAGACTCTTTCTGATAGCACACTAGCAGCAGGGCAAGCGAGCTCCTGTAATGCATATTCTGCCAATTCAGGCCAGGTGTCTATTTTAGATGCCCAGTAATCAAATGGGAATGACGTGTGAGGGAGAACATCGATAAGGGAGGAAAAATAGTTAGTAACCATACTGGACAAATGTTGTCTCCTGTCACTTTGAATTGATGCTTCAGTACCTGTCGTGTCAGAGGTCATTGCGAAATAACTCCACAACCTGCACAAAAACAAGAAAAAGCAGAGGCCTTACAAAAAGGGGATCACCAAACAGCATGGATTTGTACAAAAAAACAACACAGCTTTATTAAGGTGCAAATACAGGACAGATCATTTTAAAAACATCTAAAACACTTAGAACAATGCCTATAATATGGCAAGTGCCTGTACACAAGGTGAAAGGGGGAAAACAGGAACACATACAGATATATATCTCAGTGACCTATATGGACAGCATATTAATAAAGTGCAAAAAACATGGTAACAAAAATAAGGCCTAAATAGCTAATAGAGCTGCACATGAAAAAATATACTGTGATACAGGAAATGTGCTAAAATATGCAACATATGACAGTACTAAACATGGGATCCTGAGATCACTAATAAGGCCCCATAGATAGATGGCATGTAACGTAGTACACAAATAAATAACACTATCTGAGTATATAAACTGCTAAGATATACAAAATGTGCTGAAGGCATACAGAGTGCCGACATGGGATCCTGAACTCAGTGGTAAGGCCCTATAGATATATGGCACATAATACAGTACTCACACACTGGTAACAGTACCTAAGTTCAAACAGGAGAATGAATCCAACTATGCATAAAAGGTGTATAAAGTAGAACAAGCATAGAGGCCCTATGTCCCATGGTACTCAGTAATGCACACCTAAAAATAAGCCAGTAGCAGTATAGTACTATCAGTAAACCATGTACCTAAATATGCATTATAAGCAAAGAACCCTCATAACACCTCCGGGCAAAAAGCCCTAAGATAACACCTACAGGCACAAAGAGAAAGCGAATACCCTACGCGTGTCGCCACAGCAGTGGCTTCATCAGGGGTGTAGTTTTCGCCACAGGTGCCCATGTATAAATACCTTAAATCCATCAAATACAAGTAGAGACAGCTGCGTTGTAAGCCTCAGTTGCATGGAGTGAAAACAAGCTCAGAAAATCATGGAGTCTTCGGTGGTGCTGACTGGAGCCGGAAGTGTCTGCTGCCTGGCAACGGAGGGATACATTGATGTTTGTGTAGGCTGCGCCTGCCCAGTGGCTAGACGCGCATTAAGTCCCTCATGCGCTCCCATACCATGGGTGCGCAGACCCTGGCATTCAATACCGGAAGTTGCCATCACTAGGCAACGTACGCGTCAAATGACGCTCAGGTCAAAGTATGTGGGCTGCGCTCGTGCATATGTGTAGCTGGCACAGGAAGAATAGCACATAACACCGCACATTAGGATGCGCAAGTGCCAACCTCTAAATATAGCTATTAAATATCGGCTGTCAGGCAACAGTGGGATGCACTGGTGTATATAAGTTACGCCTGCCAAGTGACAGGATGCGCATTACGTCCCTCAAGTGCTCCCATACCATGGGTGCACAAGCACCGGCATCCAAAACCAGAAGTTGCCAACACTTGGCAAAGTGTGCGTCCAACGACGCTTTAAACTCCAATAGCAACCAAATTGTGTGGGCTGCGCCATGAATATGCACAGCCAGCACAGGGAGGGTAACACACATAGCCACACATACAGAGCGCTTGTAAAAATAAAGACTGGCGGGCACCACTACAAGGGATCTCCCATCACATGCCACAAGTACATATATATAGAAAACAGAGGAAAAGGAGGCATGTACAAAGTGGGGATCACCATGTTTAGGATCATATAAATATAGTAAATTTTATTAGAAAACCAAGGCACACAACACTACAAAAAAACTTTAAAAACACATAAAACAACCATAAGCATGGTAAATACAAAGACCCATAATAGGGTCTATAACCCTGGTTCAGAACACCCCCACATATAATAACATGTTCAACACCAGTATAATATACTGAAAGTAGATACACTATGCAGTCCCAAAGACAGAAATGCTGAAATATCCAGGCCTATACTTACATATGAGCAGAGAGTGCCCAATCCAATGTACCCATACAAAAATGTAGGTATAAGAGCACAAGCAATTATATACAATGCTAAGATGGTGCAGTAAGAAGATATAAAGATATATACCCTATGTAAAGCAAGGCCCCGATCCCTATAGGGTGTCAAAGAAATGCTGAGGGACAAGCAAGGAGGGTGGAGAACCAGGGCATAAACCGCCCGACGCGTGTCGCCAGTAAATCTGGCTTCCTCAGGGGCAATGAATGCAGTGCAGGTGCCAGTGTTATAAATACCTGTTAATTATACCAGGCTGGGGACAGCTGGTGCCTGATATCCAGCATGTAAGGCATGGTGCTGGTGTTGATCGGAGGAAACCGGAAGTGATACAGGACGCCTGCGTCTGCGCAGTATAGCGGAGCTTCTAGGATAGGAAGTTCCCTGAGTGCGGACTGTCCGCAAATGCGCATGCGCCAATCGGCGATGAAGGACGCCGGCGCCAGCGCAGTGTAGCAGAGCCACAGAGGGGGGAAGATATTCTAAGTGCGGACTGCTGGCAAGTGCGCACGCGCCAATCGGCGCCTGCGCACACACACATATTAAGTCCGCAGAGAGACTCTCGGCCGAGAGAGAAAAAGAAAGAGAAAGAGAATCCCTACTGAATGCCATGAAACAGGGATAACAAAATAGCTTGTGTATGACACATAAGAGGCATAGAACGGGGACATATCCATCAATAACAGCTTAGTAGCACGAATGTTTATTTTAAGGGGCACTCCTCAGGAATCTTTGATGAATTTGCATCATAGCTATGAAGAACAAATATTAAAGAAAACAAAACTAATAATAATAATAAATAATAATAATAAATATGTATAAGTATAATAAAAATAAATCCAAAAAAACAAAGATAAATGAATGAAGAAAAAAGAAAAAAGAAAAAAAAAAAAAAAGAATGTATGAAAAGAATAAAAAATAGATATACAAAAAAAGATGAATATATACATATAAGAATAAGAATAACTAAAGATAATGATGATGAATAAAAAAAAAAAAAAAAAAAGTATATAAATATATATATATAATATAGACATGACCAAAATATTAAAGCTGTTTATAGTATCCCAAAAATAAAAGTTCCTCATTGAGTCCATGTGGAGCGAGGCTTTGAAGGTCATGGATCCATCTCGATTCACATCGCAGTAGTTTTTTTACTAGTGGGGGGACATCTATAAAATCTTGAATCACAGCTGGGGGATTTTATTAAGTGAATCCAAGCTAAAGCCCCACATTGCAGAAACACCTAAACTTATAGCCAGGAGGGCTAGTAACCTGAAGGATTTGTTATGCCATAGTCATTTTGTCCGCCCTACCACCAGACTCAATTGGGGTACAAGGACATTTGGCACCTACCCCTGTGGAGGTTGTAATGTGTGCCAATATACTGTGGCCCAGGATGGTTTGTCACTATCTGTTTCTCCTTTCCAGATTAAACCCAGGAGGTCTTTCTTCAATTGCAAAAGTCGTTCACTGGTCTATGCTTTAATATGCGATTGCCCCAAAATCTACGTGGGCCAAACGACCCAAGAATTAAGAAGAAGGGTCCAACAGCATTTATCGAACATTTCCACGGCTCAGAAGGATCGAGAGAAGGGCAAAAGTATTTAATCAGTAGCAACACATTTTTTGGACATTCAACATGGCCGTACTAGGGGCTTAAAGGTTATGGGACTGGAGATGGTTCCACTGAACATTAGAGGTGGAGACAGAGTAAAAAAACTACTGTGATGTGAATCGAGATGGATTCATGACCTTCAAAGCCTCGCTCCACATGGACTCAATGAGGAATTTTTATTTTTGGGATACTATAAACAGCTTTAATATTTTGGTCATGTCTATATTATATATATATATTTATATACTTTTTTTTTTTTTTTCTATTCACCATCATTATCTTTATTTATTTATTCTTATTCTTATATGTATATATTCATTTTTTTTGTATATCTATTTTTTATTCTTTTCATACATTCTTTTTTCTTTTTTCTTTTTTTATTTTATTTTATTTTTTTTATTTTTTCTTCATTCATTTATCTTTGGTTTTTTGGACTTATTTTTATTATACTTATACATATTTATTATTATTATTTATTATTATTAGTTTTGTTTTCTTTAATATTTGTTCTTCATAGCTATGATGCAAATTCATCAAAGATTCCTGAGGACTGCCCCTTAAAATAAACATTCGTGCTACTAAGCTGTTATTGATGGATATGTCCACGTTCTATGCCTCTTATGTGTCATACACAAGATATTTTGTTATCCCTGTTTCATGGCATTCAGTAGGGATTCTCTTTCTCTTTCTTTTTCTCTCTCGGCCGAGAGTCTCTCTGCGGACTTAATATGTGTGTGTACGCAGGCGCCGATTGGCGCGTGCGCACTTGCCAGCAGTCCGCACTTAGAATATCTTCCCCCCTCTGTGGCTCTGCTACACTGCGCTGGCGCCGGCGTCCTTCATCGCCGATTGGCGCATGCGCATTTGCGGACAGTCCGCACTCAGGGAACTTCCTATCCTAGAAGCTCCGCTATACTGCGCAGACGCCGGCTTCCTGTATCACTTCCGGTTTCCTCTGATCAACACCAGCACCATGCCTTACATGCTGGATATCAGGCACCAGCTGTCCCCAGCCTGGTATAATTAACAAGTATTTATAACACTGGCACCTGCACTGCATTCATTGCCCCTGAGGAAGCCAGATTTACTGGGGACACGCGTCGGGCGGTTTTTGCCCTGGTTCTCCACCCTAATTGCTTGTCCCTCAGCATTTCTTTGACACCCTATAGGGATCGGGGCCTTGCCTTACATAGGGTATATATCTTTATATCTTCTTACTGCACCATCTTAGCATTGTATATAATTGCTTGTGCTCTTATACCTACGTACAGAGCGCTAGCGCCAACTTGTAGATGCAGCTATCAAAAATCGGCTGCCTGGCAACAGTGGGCTGCATGAGTGTATAGATACTGCGCCTGCCAGATGGCCAGACGCACATTAAGTCCCTCATGTGCTCCCTTACCACGGGTGCGTAGGCGCCGGAAACCAATACCAGCAATTGCCATTGCTAAGAGACGTATGCGTCTAAAGACGCTCTAGAGTCCAATGGCAGCCAAAGACTCTCTCTCTCGTTCTTCGGTTCCAGATGTTGCTAGTTTCTAACGTCCCCCAGATAAAGTATGGCTAGGACGCCACCCGTTTGACGGGAATGCTTGGAGGTCTTCCGGGACCCTAGAGACGCCCCTCTCCCAATGTTGCCCCCTATGTCTTCGTAGGTGTAAAAGGTAGACAGCCAACCTATAATCAACTCTCCAGCGGAATTTGAAGTAAGGCCTGAAGTCAGTTACTCCTACGGTGATCCGGCCACCGACTACGCACCTCAGTAAGATGTTGCCGTCCTCTCTCGGCACGACTCTTACTGGCTCTCCTTTGTGCTGATCTCGTTTACATTGTTCCACAATATTCTTCCCCTCTTTTCTCTTCCTTAGGATACTGCCGCAAGGTGTGCAGGCGCGGTTCCGTAACGTTCTGTTCTGTCGCTAGGCACCTGCCAGGTTCCCACGCCTGACAGGGACCCCCTGTGTTTTCTCCCTGCAACACCCCCTGCCACGGGATGTTGCCTGGTTCCAACCCAGTCAGCTTCTGACTAACTTCCTCCCCAGACCCTAGTTTTACCAATGTGAGGAGTGGCCCAATAAATAAAGCCTTTTTCTCCCCCTAGTGGCCGGAGTGTGAAGTGCAATGTGTTCTGGTGATACCTGGTCAGAAGAACTCTTTAGTGCCATCGGACGTACCGCTACTTGCCTTGGGGCCATACTGCAACAACCAGGTCTCTGGGGCGCTGCACTGGGAATGCCTGAACCAAACGGTCTACAAGAGTTGCTTGTTTGGGAGCCAATAAATGCTCAAGGTTCTCATGTGGCATAATATTTTGCAATTTTCCTTTTTATCGTGG
Organism: Ranitomeya imitator; assembly: GCF_032444005.1. Taxonomy (NCBI): domain Eukaryota; kingdom Metazoa; phylum Chordata; class Amphibia; order Anura; family Dendrobatidae; genus Ranitomeya; species Ranitomeya imitator. Next base: position 643,471,735 of record NC_091284.1, read on the forward strand.
ATCCAGGAGGCAGGACAACCAGTAATCGTCATCGCCGGTCCTCATTTTGATAATACGGGGGTCCCATTTTAGGATACGCAAGGCATACTCAGCCATGTGGGCCAATATTCCAGGTGTCAATTCACTGATTGTGCTGGGTTGAGGAGAACTTTCTTGCAAATCAACATCACTTGTGTCCCTCAAAAACCGTGTACCTGACCTTGCAATGCCACCAGTTTCTATTGCCCCCTGTGAAGCATCCTCCTCCCATAAATATTCATCCCCATCATCCTTCTCCTCCTCTTCATCTGCCACCTCGTCCATCAGAGTTCCCTGAGCAGACAATGGCTGACTGTCATCAAGGCTTCCCTCCTACTCGGCTTCAGACGCCAGCTCCTTAATTGCTGCTGGTGGTGTCCTAACCGGGGGGCTAACAGTGAGGGAAGCAATGTAGCATTGCTGACTACCTTCATTCTGAGCAGGTGCACCAACGGTATGGGACATTTGGAAGTTAGTCCATGCTTCCAAGTGCCTGCTGGTTAAATGTCTAAGCATGCATGTTATATTTAAATTTTGAAGATTCTTCCCTCTGCTAAAGGTCTTTGAGCATTTCTTACAGATAACTTTTGACTGATCATTCGGATCTTGGTTAAAAAATTGCCACACTGCACTCTTCCTACTATGGAGTACATTTTCAGGCATAGCACGCTGTGCTACTTTCACCAGATGGCCACGCTGTCCTAAAACTGTTTTTGACAAACGTTTTTGGCCTGATATGGGCCTGCCAGACGACAGCTGTTGCAATGTAGATGGCTGCTGCCGATCATCCTCCTCTGCTTCTGAGCTACTGGCAGCGGCACCCTCTTCCCCCAATGGCTGCCTATCTGGGTCAACAACTGGGTCATCTATCACCTCCTCTTCAATGTCATGTGCACCTTCCTCTGTGTTACCATGTAAGGTGCTATAGCGTTCGGGACGGGGCACCATAGTATCATCAGGGTCAGATTCTGGCTCAGTACACTGCGAGGGCAATGTAGTAATCTGAGTCAATGGAACAGCATTATAATCTAGCTGTGGCTGTGCATCAGTGCACTCCATGTCCGATTCATCTTGTAATGGGCAGTTAACAATTTCCCATTCTAACCCAGGCACGGTATGTGTAAAGAGCTTCATGGAGTAACCTGTAGTGTCGCCTGATGAATCCTTCACTTTTGGTTTGGGTGAAGGACACAAGGAAACGTCTTCTTCCTGACCGGGAGTATCCACTGACGACTCGCTGCTTTTATATTTGGAATTTTCTGAAGAGGAGGCGAAAGAGCTAGAGGCTGAGTCAGCTAGGAAAGCCAAAACTTTTTCCTGCTGCTCCGCCTTTAAAAGCCGTTTTCCTACTCCCAGATAAGGGAGCCTTCAAGGCCTTGTGTAGCCAGACGATGACGCTGGCTCAACACCTCCAACCTTAGGTGCTATTGTGCTTTTGCCACTACCACCAGATGAACCACCACCACCACCACCATCAGTACCAGCTAGCAACAACCGCCCACGGCCTCTTCCACCTGATTTCCTCATTTTTTGGAAAATCTCACCAAAATAACAACCATTATATGGTAATTGTAGGGATTGTACTCGCTCAGGTGCGGCGGATGACACTCTGGAGGCACGTTTCATTAAAAGTTCACAGGTTTATTGCTCCATAAACCACATAGCAACAGGAACAACAGGTAAACAGTCTTACTTCAGACAGTTGAATCCTCAATGTCCATATTAGAGCTTCGCTCTCTCTCAGACCTGTAGGCATACAGGCTGTGCCATGTCAAGCACGTAAGCTCTCCAGCCTAAATATGGTCTCTGTGTGCTGTTCAGGACATCTGTCCCTACTTGGAACCGTCCAACACACAGGCCACTCTGCAGTGTCCAGCCAGGACACATGGAAGTCTGTCCACGCTTGCAGACTCCCAAACACACTCACCACATGGGCTACACACACCTCTTTACATAAGTGTAACCACACCCAGATACCTGTCACATGGCCAGTCAGGTGAGTGTGACATCACCACAGGTCCTTCAACACAAAACCATCTTAGGTATTCAAACACGACTCTTAGGGTGGGTTTGTAGGTGACTGAACCCACCCATCTCTCCAATCACCTGGAAGCCTTCCCAATGTAAACAAATCCCTCAGCAGTAGATCTGCTTGAGCAAAACATAGCCAGGCTTCCATCACAGGGCCACCCAACTCTGCGATACATACTGTCCATTAATCACATGACCTTTAGCCACGCTACATACCTCCAACCTCTGCCTAAAGCCATGGGGCTTGGCACTTGTCCTAAACCGACTAGAGACCCCTCTCAGTCGTCCCTGACAGTCAAACCGTCTGTCTAAGTCAGGGCCTGTTATTGAACCCTTTCTTCGGCATTCGTCATCCCTTTCCATCATATCCTTTGACAACGATGACCCCTTGTCATCTTGTCTGCTATAGGATCTCCCGCTTAGGTCACTGAACCCTGAACTAACTGAGGAATCACTACTTCTAACTCTTCCATCTGACCACCTTCAGTTCTCTCTCGGTTCTTGAACTCTCCTATTGTCTTTCTTCGGAGAGCAGCTCTTCACTTTACCTCTATATCCTCTGTTAACTTCTGCTTGAGGACTTCCAGTCTTTAGAGAACCTCTTTGCCTCTTTAGACCACCGAGTTGAAGGTGGTGGCAACCTGTTTGCCAATCCTTGCAGCTCTATATTGATCTGCTCCCTCTCACGTCTTAGCTGCTCTATCTGTTTCAGGTATGCCACACGGTACGCCAGGAGCATTTGGATATTCCCAAGGCTCTCCATGGATCCGACGACAAGGAATGGAACCATCCCATCTTCACCCACGACCTGGGCTTCATCATCAGCCGGAATGTTCACTCTCATAACACCGGACCTATTCACCATCTCTTGCATCACCTTGCCAAATCTTCCAATGACTTTCCCCACCAGACCTCTGGGCACTTGCACGACATCTTCTACAATACCCAACCGACTTTGAGCTTCTCTTGCTAGCTCCAGACGTCGAGCGGCTTCCTTATTCTTCAACATGATCATTTGTTTTGTGCGGAGGCATTATAGATGCATCTCTCTCAGGACAGCCACCCGCTTCACTGTGACTTCCTTAGTTGACAGTATGACCAGTTGATGGGTCTCAGGTGCCCAGTGCACCCTACACGCGTCGACCGCCTTTTTAAACACTTCATGCACCTCCTCACTGGCACACGCTTCTTGCATGTCTTTGGGTACATCTATTATGCACTTGAAGATCGAAGTCTCACCTTCTTGGTCATATCGTTGGACCTCCTCGTCCTCAGCATCAGCACAGTTTTTCAAGACCTTGATGTCCTTTGTTAGGCCATCTGCGTGGCACTTCCCTTGCTGGATTTCTTCCTCCTTGGAGACCTGTTCCTTGGTCAGCCTCTCCAGCTTACTCTCATTCACCGCGATCAGATCGGGAGAGCGCAACAGTTCGATTTCCTGGTCATCTGTGGATTTCTGGAGCTGTTGATTAGATTCAAGATTCAAAGATTCAAAGAAGCTTTATTGGCAGGACCAAATACACATCAGTTTTGCCAAAGCAAGTGTATAAAGGCAATAGGGATAGGGACTGTGGGGATGTTGGGTAGGAGCTGTAGGGAAGGTGGATGGGGGCAGATCCATTGTGGGGGTTATAGTCCATGGCATAGGGGAGGTGGATGGGGCAGGTCCAGGTTGGGGGCTATAGTCCATGGCATCATAGTTCTCTTTCTCGCAGTCTATGGCATTCGCTCACATACCGCGCTGCTATCTCCACTGCTCTCTCTTCTTCTCCCAGCAGGATATATGTTTTCTCTTCCTCCTTCATGGTGATGAAGTCTGGGAAGAGATGTGAGAGTCTCCTGAAGTGAGTGTCCCTCACTGCTGAGTATTTGGAGCAGTGTAGCAGGAAGTGGGTTTCGTCCTCTATGGCCTCCTGGTCACAGTGTTGGCACAGTCTTTCCTCCCTGGGCTTGTAGCTCTGCCTGTGTCGGTCACATTCGATGGCCAGACTGTGGGCGCTGAGTCTATATCGGCTCAGGGTCTGGCGGTCTCTGGGGTCCGGGAGTTTCTCCAGATATGGCGCCAGTCTGTAGTCTCTCTGTAGGCTCCGGTACATGGTCAGTTTCTGTGAGCTGATGATATCATTCTTCCAGTCACTGACATACCTCTCCTGGCCTTCGTCTGCCATCTTCCTAATTCCGGCTTTTGTCAGGTTGTTGTGATTGGTGTTCTGGTCCGGTTGGGTTTGGCTGGGCTGTTCCGAGGGTTCTGGTTTTTCTGTTTCACCTACATGTATCAGGGCTTTATGGTGATGGGAGCTTGGATTGCTCCTATGCAGGTGAGCCCGGAATGACAGCGCCCTCTTTAGAACTGTTAGGTGTAGAGGGAATCTGCCCAGCTCGGCCCGACAAGCACTGTTGGAGGTGCTCCGATGGACCTGGAGAAGGTGCTTGCAGAATTCCAGGTGGAATATTTCTGTTGGGCTGGAATCCCACTTTGACCAGTCTGGGTAGGTGTGAGGACCCCAGACTTCGCTGCCATACAGGAGGATTGGGGCGATGATGGAGTCGAAGATTTTTAGCCAGACCCTCACTGGTGGCTTCAGATGGAAGAGTGTCCTTTGGATGGCATAGAAGCTTTTGCAGGCCTTGTCTTTCAGGGTCTCTATGGCTTGTTTGAAGCTCCCTGACCGGTGAATCTCTAGGCCCAGGTAGGTATATATGTCCGTTCCTGTGAGGTCGCAGTTGTTGAGGACGAATGATGGGTGTTGGTCTGATCTTCTCTTTCTCCTCTGGAACACCATGGTGTTGGTTTTCTTTAGGTTGACCGGTAGAGCCCAGGTGGAGCTGAATTTCTCTAGGATTTTCAGGTTGTCCTGGAGGCCTTTCTCGGTTGGTGACAGCACCAGCAGGTCATCTGCGTACAGCAGGAATTTCACCTGGGCGTCGTGGAGGGTGAGTCCTGGAGCTGAGGAGGATTCCAGGGCGGTAGCCAGCTCATTGATGTAGATGTTGAAGAGCGTTGGACTTAGGCTGCAGCCTTGTCTGACTCCGCGGCTCTGCTGGAAATAAGCCGTTCTTTTGCCGTTCACACTCACGCTGCAGCGGTTCTCGGTGTAGGAGCTTTTGATGACATCGTAGGTCTTTCCTCCTATTCCACTCTCCAGCAGTTTCAGGAATAAGCCCGGGTGCCACACTGAATCAAAGGCCTTTTTAAAGTCCACAAAGCAGGCGTATATCTTCCCATTCTTTGTATTGTAGACGTGTTTCTGAATGAGGCTGTGCAGAGTATAGATGTGGTCAGTGGTGCGGTGGTTCGGCATGAACCCTGCTTGGCTCTTGCTGAGGACGTTGTGCTCGGTGAGGAAGGTGAGGATCCTCTTGTTCAGGATACTGTTGAACAGTTTTCCCAGGTTGCTGCTGATGCATATGCCTCTGTAGTTGGCTGGGTCATACCTGTCCCCACTCTTGTGGATGGGTGTGATGAGGCCCTGGTTCCAGGTACGAGGGAAGTAGCCGGCACTCAGTACAATATTGAAGAGTTTAACCATTGCAGCCTGTATTTCTGGTGGGCTGTACTTCAGCTTTTCTGGTAGGATTCCATCCAGGCCACCGGCTTTTCTACATCTTATGGAGGAGAGTCTCTCGGTTACTTCCTGTAGTGTTATAGGTGTATCCACCGGGTTTTGGAAGTTTTTGATTTTTTCCTCCATTGCTTTTAGTTTTGCCATTATGTTTTCCTGTTCTTGGCTTAGTCCTTCCTTTGGAATGTCTTTATAGAGGTCTCTGAAGTATTGGAGCCAGAGGTTGCCATTTTGGATATGGTTGTTGTTTTTCTTGTCTTTGGTGCCCATGTGGTTCCATAGATCCCAGAAGGAGTTGTCTTGGAGGGCGTCTTGGAGTTGATTAAGCTTGGTAGAGATGTAACTCTGCTTCTTCCTCCTGAGGATGGTTTTGTACTGCTTTTGTATGGAGTCATAGGCTTCCCTCAGACCCAGGTGGTTGGGGTCTCTGTGTTTCTTGTTGGAGGCTGTTCTCAGGGTCTTCTGTACAGCTTTGCATTCTTTGTCAAACCAGCCATTGACCTGTGTTTCTTTTGGTCTCTTGTAGTCGACTTTTTTAAGGTCGGACAGTCTGGCCACTGCGTGGAATATATTGTTGAGGTCCTTTGCGGCTTGGCTCACTCCCTCTGGGTTTGGCATGTACTCGAGGTTGTAGAAGTGGTGGAGCATCCGCTGTATTTCAGGTCTGCTGGAAGCTTCTTTATACTTTAGTGCTGACATTTTGGACCATTTGTAGGATGGAGGCCGGGTGAAGAGGCCGCTCTGCTGTGGCTTCTGAGTGGGTGGTTTCTCTGTAGATTTCATGTGCAGAAGAAGTTGGCTGTGGTCTGACAGGTGCGTTTGTGGGGTGACTATGAAGGTGCTGACATCTGCCAGGTTCAGGTCTGTAATGGCGTAATCAACTACACTCCTCCCTACATGGGAGTTTAGTGTATACCTTCCTAAGGAGTCACCCTTGCTTCGTCCATTAAGGATATGAAGTCCTAAACTTTTACATACGTTCAGGAGCTTTCTGCCACTTTTGTTGACTGTACTGTCATAGCTGTTTCTCTCAGTGTGTACAGGGTCTTGGCCATCATTCTCTGCTCCAAGTATGTAGATGTTTCCATCCGTGGTCAGGAAGTCTCTCTCTCTCCCTGTTCTTGCATTGAGGTCTCCAAAGATGAGAACTTTGCCCAGGGCCTGAAAATGGGCGGCTTCTCTTTGTAAGATCTCGAAGCAGTCTGGATTGAAGTAGGGGGACTCTGGTGGTGGTATATAGGTGGCACAGAGGTGGACATCAGACTGACCGGTGAGGATGGAGCTGCTGATTCTGATCCATATGTGGCTGCCTGCTTTCTTCACCGGTTTGATGTACTGATGGAGCTCCTCTTTATACCAGATCGCTACTCCTCCTGAGCCCCGACCCTGTTTGATGTTTTTATTTTTCTGGGCATGGACCCAGAATTCCTTGTATCCAATAGGCACCAGGGATTCGTTTTCGGCTCTGGTCCATGTTTCCAGGAGGATCTGAATGTCTATATTTGATTAGTCTCCTTTGTCTTGTGCTCTTGGAGAACTTTATCTTGCTCTTCTACCAAGCAGCGATGCTCATCCTCTCTCTGGAGAAGCTCTTGCTGATTCTTCTCTTGGGCCTCTCTGAGCACCTCCATATCTTTTAATACAGCCTTATTTATGGTTTGACATGCTGACAGGTGACCTCTGAGCTCAGCGACTTCCTTTTCCAGCTCACCCACTCTGTGCTCAATCACCTCTCTCAGGACCCTTTCTCGCTCAACTATTTCTTTAAGCAGCTCTATCTCATGGTCCTGCTCTCTTTTGGCCATCACATATCACACCATCACCTCTTTAATTAGATTTTCAGATGGGGTCTCTTGTCCACCCACACTCTGCCTCTTCAGAGTTCCACCTGTTTCCGCAGCCACCTCTATGGTCTCTCCTTGGCTCTCTGTCTGTTTACTGTTCGGTACCTCTGGACTCTTGGTAACTTCAGAGTTCTCCATCTCTTCAGCATCAGGTACTTCATCATAGTGAGCCAGTTCAGTCTTTCCGGACATTGCAGACGTGGGTCTACTACAGATCTGTTCTAACCCCAGCCCGACACTAACTACCTCAGTGCTAGGGTTTGTCAGAGATAAAGTGACCTCCTCATCAAGGACAATAATGTTATCTGCACCTGACCCTGTCTCTTCCTCATCATCTTTCTTCTCAGAGGGTGTAACTTGTCCCGCCTTTTTGCATCCCCCACGACAAGATGAAGATCTGTGATTTTTACTCGGCTCCTCCTTACTGCACTCTTTTCCCTTTGCGCTTGAGTCACAGTCTGAATAGGAGTCACCCCCTCTCCCTCTGTCATACTGGAACAGCAAGTCCCCACTTAAGTGTTGTGAATTCTGTGGCTGAATTCACTCCTGTGGTCACAAGTGGTATTGCAGCCTCTGGGCTTCCTCCCTCAGGTGTTTTGGTGAGCTCGTTGGCTGCCTTGCTATTTAACTCCACCTGAGTCTGTCTTCCTTGCTCCTTGTCAATGTTCCAGTGTTGGATCTGAGCTACTGCATCTTTCCTGTGGCCTGCTGCTCTGCTAGATAAGTGTTACTTTGTTTTTGTTTCCGTTTTTTCTGTCCAGCTGTGCAATTCTCTTTTGCTGGAAGCTCTGAGACGCAAAGGGTGCCCCGCCGTGCCGTTAGTTCGGCACGGTGGATCTTTTTGCCCCCCTTTGCGTGGTTCTGCTTTAGGGTTTTTTGTAGACTGCATAGTTCTCTTTGCTATCCTCGCTCTGTCTAGAATATCGGGCCTCACTTTGCTGAATCTATTTCATTCCTACGTTTTGTCTTTTCATCTTGCTAACAGTCATTATATGTGGGGGGCTGCCTATTCCTTTGGGGTATTTCTCTGAGGCAAGTCAGGCTTGTATTTCTATCTTCAGGCTAGTCAGCTCCTCAGGCAGTGCCGAGTTGCATAGGTAGTGTTAGGCGCAATCCACTGCTGCTTTTAGTTGTGTGAGGATAGGTTCAGGTATTGCAGTCTGCAGAGATTCCACGTCTCAGAGCTTGTTCTATTGTTTTTGGGTTATTGCCATATCACTGTATGTGCGCTGATTACTGCACACTGTGTTGCCTGATAGCACAGCATAACAGTACAAGGAGCCAAACCAATGATTCTCAATAGAGGGAAAAAAGAAGTCCTGACATCATTTTTTTTTTTCCTCAGCTCTGTCTTCAGTTTTTTGTTTTTTTTTTTTTCCCCTAGACATTAGAGTGCTTCAGGACACAGCTGTGGACATGGATATTCAGGCTCTGTGCTCCTCAATGGATAATCTCGTTATAAATGTACAAAAGATTCAAGATACAATTGATCAGAAATCTATGCTAGAACCAAGAATTCCAATTCCTGATTTGTTTTTTGGTGACAGAACTAAGTTCCTGAGCTTCAAATATAATTGTAAGCTATTTCTGGCCTTGAAACCTCATTCTTCTGGTAATCCTATTCAACAGGTTTTGATTATTATTTCTTTTTTGCGCGGCGACCCACAGGACTGGGCGTTTTCTCTTGCGCCAGGAGACCCTGCATTGAGTAATGTTGATGCGTTTTTCCAGGCGCTTGGATTGCTTTACGATGAGCCTAATTCAGTGGATCAGGCTGAGAAAAATTTGCTGGCTTTATGCCAGGGTCAGGATGATGTAGAAGTATATTGTCAGAAATTTAGGAAGTGGTCAGTACTCACTCTGTGGAATGAATCTGCACTGGCGGCTTGGTTCAAAAAGGGTCTCTCTGAAGCTCTTAAGGATGTCATGGTGGGATTTCCTATGCCTGCTGGTTTGAATGAGTCTATGTCCTTGGCCATTCAGATCGGTCGTCGCTTGCGCGAGCGTAAATCTGTGCACCATCTGGCGGTATTGTCTGAGAGTAAACCTGAGCCTATGCAGTGCGACAGGACTATGACTAAAGTTGAACGGCAAGAACACAGACGTCTGAACAGGCTGTGTTTCTACTGTGGTGATTCCACTCATGCTATTTCTAATTGTCCTAAGCGCACTAGGCGGTTCGATAGCTCTGCCGTCATTGGTACTGTACAGTCCAAATTCCTTCTGTCCATTACCTTGATATGCTCTTTGTCATCGTATTCTGTCATGGCGTTTGTGGATTCAGGCGCTGCCCTGAATCTGATGGATTTGGATTTTGCTAAACGTTGTGGATTTTTCTTGGAGCCTTTGCGGTGTCCTATTCCGTTGAGAGGAATTGATGCTACACCTTTGGCCAAGAATAAGCCTCAGTACTGGGCCCAGCTGACCATGTGCATGGCTCCTGCACATCAGGAAGTTATTCGCTTTCTGGTACTGCATAATCTGCATGATGTGGTCGTGTTGGAGTTGCCATGGCTACAAACCCATAATCCAGTATTAGATTGGAACTCTATGTCGGTAACCAGCTGGGGTTGTCAGGGAGTACATGGTGATGTTCCATTTTTGTCTATTTCGTCATCCATTCCTTCTGACATCCCAGAGTTCTTGTCTGACTTTCAGGATGTATTTGAAGAGCCCAAGTCTGATGCCCTACCTCCGCATAGGAATTGTGATTGTGCTATCAATTTGATTCCTGGTAGTAAATTCCCTAAGGGTCGTTTATTTAATTTGTCCGTGCCTGAACACACCGCTATGCGCAGTTATGTGAAAGAATCCCTGGAGAAGGGACATATTCGCCCATCGTCATCACCATTGGGAGCAGGGTTCTTTTTTGTAGCCAAAAAGGATGGTTCGCTAAGACCGTGTATTGATTACCGCCTTCTTAATAAGATCACTGTTAAGTTTCAGTATCCCTTGCCATTGATATCTGACTTGTTTGCTCGGATTAAGGGGGCTAGTTGGTTTACTAAGATTGATCTTCGTGGTGCGTATAATCTGGTGAGAATCAGGCAGGGAGATGAATGGAAAACGGCATTTAATACGCCCGAGGGTCATTTTGAGTATCTGGTGATGCCGTTCGGACTTGCCAATGCTCCATCTGTTTTTCAGTCTTTTATGCATGACATTTTCCGTGAGTATCTGGATAAATTCCTGATTGTTTACTTGGATGACATTTTGATCTTCTCTGATGATTGGGAGTCTCATGTGAAGCAAGTCAGAATGGTTTTCCAGGTACTGCGTGCTAATTCCTTGTTCGTGAAGGGATCAAAGTGTCTCTTCAGTGTGCAGAAAGTTTCATTTTTGGGGTTCATCTTTTCCCCTTCTACTATCGAGATGGATCCGGTTAAGGTCCAGGCCATCCAGGATTGGACTCAGCCGACATCTCTGAAAAGTCTGCAGAAATTCCTGGGCTTTGCTAATTTTTATCGTCGCTTCATCTGTAATTTTTCTAGCATTGCCAGACCATTGACCGATTTGACCAAGAAGGGTGCTGATTTGGTTAATTGGTCTTCTGCTGCCGTGGAAGCTTTTCAGGAGTTGAAGCGTCGTTTTTGCTGTGCCCCTGTGTTGTGTCAACCAGATGTTTCTCTTCCGTTCCAGGTCGAGGTTGATGCTTCTGAGATTGGAGCAGGGGCGGTTTTGTCACAGAGAGGTTCTGGTTGCTCAGTGTTGAAACCATGTGCTTTCTTTTCCAGGAAATTTTCTGCTGCTGAGCGTAATTATGATGTGGGCAATCGAGAGTTGCTGGCCATGAAGTGGGCATTCGAGGAGTGGCGTCATTGGCTTGAAGGAGCTAAGCATCGCGTGGTGGTATTGACTGATCATAAGAATCTTACTTATCTCGAGTCTGCCAAGCGCTTGAATCCTAGACAGGCCCGTTGGTCGTTATTTTTTGCTCGTTTTGATTTTGTGATTTCGTACCTTCCGGCCTCTAAAAATGTGAAGGCGGATGCTCTGTCTAGGAGTTTTGTGCCCGACTCTCCGGGGTTATCTGAGCCGGCGAGTATCCTCAAGGAAGGAGTCATTGTGTCTGCCATCTCTCCTGATTTGCGGAGAGTGTTGCAGAAATTTCAGGCTAATAAACCTGATCGTTGTCCGGCCGAGAAACTGTTCGTCCCTGATAGGTGGACTAGTAAAGTTATCTCTGAACTTCATTGTTCGGTGCTGGCTGGTCATCCAGGAATCTTTGGTACCAGAGAGTTAGTGGCTAGATCCTTCTGGTGGCCATCTCTGTCACGGGATGTGCGTGCTTTTGTGCAGTCCTGTGGGATTTGTGCTAGGGCTAAGCCCTGCTGTTCACGTGCCAGTGGGTTGCTTTTGCCCTTGCCGGTCCCGAAGAGGCCTTGGACACATATTTCGATGGATTTCATTTCTGACCTTCCCGTTTCTCAAAAGATGTCGGTCATTTGGGTGGTCTGTGATCGCTTTTCTAAAATGGTCCATCTGGTGCCCTTGGTTAAATTGCCTTCCTCCTCTGATTTGGTGCCTTTGTTCTTCCAGCATGTGGTTCGTTTGCATGGCATTCCTGAGAATATTGTTTCTGACAGAGGTTCCCAGTTTGTCTCGAGGTTCTGGCGAGCCTTTTGTGGTAGGATGGGCATTGACCTATCTTTTTCCTCGGCCTTCCATCCTCAGACTAATGGCCAGACGGAACGAACCAATCAGACCTTGGAAACATATCTAAGATGTTTTGTTTCTGCTGACCAGGATGATTGGGTGTCCTTTTTGCCGTTGGCTGAGTTCGCCCTTAATAATCGGGCCAGCTCGGCTACCTTGGTCTCTCCATTTTTCTGCAATTCTGGGTTCCATCCTCGTTTCTCTTCAGGACAGGTTGAGTCTTCGGACTGTCCTGGTGTGGATTCTGTGGTGGACAGGTTGCAGCAGATCTGGACTCAGGTAGTGGACAATTTGACCTTGTCCCAGGAGAAGGCTCAGCTTTTCGCTAATCGTAGACGCCGTGTGGGTCCCCGACTTCGTGTTGGGGATCTGGTTTGGTTATCTTCTCGTCATATTCCTATGAAGGTTTCCTATCCTAAATTTAAACCTCGTTTTATTGGTCCGTATAGGATTTCTGAGATTCTCAATCCGGTGTCTTTTCGTCTGACCCTCCCAGACTCCTTTTCCATACATAATGTATTCCATAGGTCGTTGTTGAGAAGATACGTGGCACCTATGGTCTATGGTTCCATCTGTGGAGCCTCCTGCCCCTGTTTTGGTGGAGGGGGAATTGGAGTATATTGTGGAGAAAATTTTGGATTCTCGTGTCTCTAGACGGAAACTCCAGTATCTGGTCAAATGGAAGGGTTATGCTCAGGAGGATAATTCCTGGGTTTTTGCCTCTGATGTCCATGCCCCAGATCTTGTTCGTGCCTTTCATGTGGCTCATCCTGGTCGGCCTGGGGGTTCTGGTGAGGGTTCAGTGACCCCTCCTCAAGGGGGGGGTACTGTTGTGAATTCTGTGGCTGAATTCACTCCTGTGGTCACACGTGGTATTGCAGCCTCTGGGCTTCCTCCCTCAGGTGTTTTGGTGAGCTCGTTGGCTGCCTTGCTATTTAACTCCACCTGAGTCTGTCTTCCTTGCTCCTTGTCAATGTTCCAGTGTTGGATCTGAGCTACTGCATCTTTCCTGTGGCCTGCTGCTCTGCTAGATAAGTGTTACTTTGTTTTTGTTTCCGTTTTTTCTGTCCAGCTGTGCTATTCTCTTTTGCTGGAATCTCTGAGACGCAAAGGGTGCACCGCTGTGCCGTTAGTTCGGCACGGTGGATCTTTTTGCCCCCCTTTGCGTGGTTCTGCTTTAGGGTTTTTTGTAGACTGCATAGTTCTCTTTGCTATCCTCGCTCTGTCTAGAATATCGGGCCTCACTTTGCTGAATCTATTTCATTCCTACGTTTTGTCTTTTCATCTTGCTAACAGTCATTATATGTGGGGGGCTGCCTATTCCTTTGGGGTATTTCTCTGAGGCAAGTCAGGCTTGTATTTCTATCTTCAGGCTAGTCAGCTCCTCAGGCAGTGCCGAGTTGCATAGGTAGTGTTAGGCGCAATCCACTGCTGCTTTTAGTTGTGTGAGGATAGGTTCAGGTATTGCAGTCTGCAGAGATTCCACGTCTCAGAGCTTGTTCTATTGTTTTTGGGTTATTGCCATATCACTGTATGTGCGCTGATTACTGCACACTGTGTTGCCTGATAGCACAGCATAACACTTAAGCAGGTGTCAGACCCACACTTTCTTCCGGTCACCCGTAACTCTGGACTATTAACCTTAGATGTCGCTATCTCCTTTTCACACATCACACCACTCGGAATCACTACAGCCGCCTGTTGTGGTGGGGCTCCCTTAGGGTCATTCTGGATCCTTTTTGAGCAACCAGACACTCCCCTTTCCTCCCACAAGTCCCAAAACCTTTCAAAGTCCTGGCCTATTACAACAGGGAATGGTAAGTCTGGGACTACAGGTACATCATGGCTGGCAATAATAGTGGGCGTCTCAATGATTACCCTGGACACCGGATAATCCCTAGCGACCCCATGAATGCAGTGAACTTCCATCTTCCTTCCGGGAATCAGATAGACAGGGAGTGTGGCGCTCACCAGCGTCACCAGGCTCCCTGAGTCCAGAAGTACAGTTACACACACTCCATTGACTTCTACAGAACAGCTCTGTGACATCTTGTCAGATAGAAAGTCAGTACAATATTCTGGACATGAGCTGTTCGAACACTGAACTCGGCAACAGTTTATCAGCAAATTCGCCGCCGCCCCTTTTTGAGCCACCACCCCTATTTGGGTCGCCGCTCCCTTTTTGGACTCCACCCCCTTTTGGGTTACCACCCCCTTGTGGACCATTTTCTCCTTTAGGGCCACCACCCTTTTAGTGACTCCACCCCCTTTTGAGCAACTACCCCCTTTTGAGACGCAGCCCCTTTTTGGCCAACCATAATTATTTGGGCACTGCTCCGTTTTTTTGGGACTCCACCCACTTTTTAGGGACACCACCCCACTCTGGGGTACACCCTGTGGACTTCCCACAGTACTCTCAGGCCCCAGTTTGCACAGCACACCAATGTGACTCTGGCCCTTTAAGAGTCTGCACACTCTAAACCAGCAATGTCTTTTTTTTTTTCCTCTTTTGCTGCAACTGCACTTCACAAAGCTCTGCACCGTGGACTTCGTGGACCCGCCGATCGACAGCAAAACTTCGTAACCCCGCCGAGTTACCGCCAGACGCCTTCAGTCTTTGTGGCCCCGCCGAGCCACAGCAAGTCGATCACAGAAGAAAAAAAAAGAAATACATGGACTCGCCGGTCCACAGCAAGCACTTGCACATGTGCTTATAGAAAAAAAACACAGTCTCTCAGTGACCTCTGGTCAGCATAGCACAGACTCCTGTCTGTTACAAAAAAATCACTGATCCCAATCAGCACAATATACCGGATTACGTACCGGTAATGCTCTTTTATAGAGCCCACGACAGCACCCACTAGAGAGAGGGGATCCGCCCCTAGGAACAGGAAACCTACAGAGAGATAAAAGGGGCGGCCCCCCCTCGCTCCTCAGTTGTTTTACAGAGAATAGGAGGAACCGCCGCCAGGTTTTAGTTAACAGGTTCGGGTATATACATATATATACATATTTACAACCTCATACTATATCTTCTAATATTTACACCTCACCAAAAAAGCACCATGTGCAACTATATACAGAAAAGGGAGGGATGTGAACGGGTGCTGTCGTGGGCTCTATAAAAGAGCATTACCGGTACGTAATCCGGTATTTTCTATTCGCCACGACAGCACCCACTAGAGAGAATTGCAGAGACTATAGACTGGGTGGGTTTACTGAGTCAAGGACCGATACACCAAAAGTTAGATCAGAAGCAGAGGATAGATCTAATCTATAATGCTTATAGAAGGTATTCGGTGAAGACCAAGTTGCAGCCTTACATATAAGGTCTATTGGCACATTTGCCCTTTCTGCCCAGGAAGTCGACAAGGCTCTTGTAGAGTGCGCTCCCACATGCATTGGAGGATCTTTCCCTCCAGCCTTATACGCCAAGATTATGGCTTCTCTGATCCAGCGAGATAATGTGTTCTTTGTGACTCCGGCACCCTTGGTTTTACCCTGAAAAGACACAAAGAGAGCCCTACTCTTCCTCCAGTCCCTAGTTCTCTCTAAATAGGCTAAGACAGTCCTTTTTACGTCTAGGGTGTGAAGTCTTTCTTCTTCTAGAGTTGAGTGGTTCTCATAAAAGGTAGGTAACAGGATCTCCTGGGATCTATGAAAGGTAGAAGCCACCTTAGGGAGATAACAAGGATCTGTTTTTAAAAGTATCCTATCTGATGTTACCACAAAAAAGGGAGGATCTATAGATAAAGCATGAAGATCACTTACTCTTCTGGCAGAAACTAATGCCACTAATAATACCGTTTTTAAAGAAATATTTTTTAGTGAGGCTGCATGGAGAGGCTCAAAAGGTGATTGAGTCAATGCATTTAGGACTATCGATAGATCCCACTGAGGGACCCGAGGTATGCTAATTGGTCTCGATCTCTCACAGGCAGATATAAACCGAGATATCCATTTATTACCTGCTACATCAAAATTAAAAAGAGCTCCTAAGGCTGACACCTGTACTTTCAGAGTGCTTACTGAAAGACCTAATTCCAGACCTTTTTGTAGAAATTCCAATATTGGAAATATAGGAATATCAGCGGAAAGTTGTGTAGTATGGAATTGAAGGAATTTCCTCCAAATTCTAACATAAATCCTGGTAGTTGAGGGTTTTCTACTTTTCATCAGAGTATCTATTAACCCACTAGAAAACCCCCTGAGATTTAGTAACTGCCTTTCAAACTCCATGCAGTTAAATTCATGCCCTTTGCCTGAGGATGAAGGAACGGACCCTGAGAGAGCAGGTCCTTGGATTGAGGCAGAATCCACGAGTCCGACACTGACATCGCCCTCAGCCATGAGAACCATGGCCTTTTGGGCCAGAATGGGGCTATTAATAGAATTCTTGCTCCTTCTTCCCTTATTTTTCTTATTACCAAAGGTAGTAGATTCCATGGAGGAAAAGCATATGCCAGGTCGAAAGTCCAGGGTACTTGGAGGGCATCGAGTATGTCCGGCTTGTCCTCCCTGTTTAGAGAGGCAAACGCCCTGACCTGTCGGTTGGCTCTTGTGGCAAACAAGTCTATTTGAGGAATACCCCATTGCGCTGTTATCATTTTGAAAATTTTTCTGTTTAGCATCCATTCCCCTTGATGGAGGGTGTGACGGCTCAGAAAATCGGCACGAAAGTTGTCTGTGCCCCTGATGTGAACTGCTGATAGTGATAGCAGATGACCTTCGGCTAATTCCATGATGTCTGATGCCAGCTCCCTGAGTCTGTCCGACCGCGTACCTCCTTGATGGTTTAAGTAAGCTACTGCCGTGGTGTTGTCGGAGAACACTCTTGTGTGAGAGCCGCTGAGCTGAGGAAGAAAGTGAAGTAGTGAATAATATATCGCCCTCAACTCTTTGACATTCGAAGAACTATCCAGTTCCGAACTAGACCAAAGATCCTGAACCCACTGATCCTTAAAATGTGCCCCCCAGCCTTTAGGACCAGCATCTGTGGTCACTATACTAGAGGGGGAAATTACCCAGAGAACCCCCCTTGAAAGGTTTTTCTGATTTAACCACCACTTAAGGGAGTGTAATACTTCCGTTGTTAGATAAACTGTTCTATCCAGACAGCCTCTATTCTTGATGTCTTCCTCTAATATAAATTTTTGTAGAAGCCTAGTATGAGCCTGAGCCCACTGGACCGCAGGAATACACGATGTCAGAGAACCTAGTAATGACATGCTCTGTCTGAGTGACATACTACGATTTTCTATTGCTAAGGATACCTTATCAACTGTGGAGAATTTCTTATCCTCAGGCAGCTTACAAATCTGGTCAGCTGAATCTAGAAGGAGCCCCAGGAATTTCTGACACTTAACAGGCTGAAGTCTAGATTTTTCCCAATTAACCAGCCACCCCAGGGATTGTAAGGAAATCACTACTTCCCGTAACCTCTGCTCACACTGTAGGGGGTCTTTACCCACAATCAATAGGTCATCTAGATATGGAATGACTAAAGTATCTTTTACTCTTAGGAAAGACATAACTTCCAATAGCAATTTTGTGAAAACCCTTGGGGCCATGGATAATCCGAAGGGCATCGCCTTATATTGTAGATGACGAATTTGTCCCTCTATACAGACTGCTACCCGAAGGAACTGCTGGAATAAATGATGTATAGGAATATGATAGTAAGCATCCTTAAGATCCAATACTACCATGTAACAGTTTGGAAATAGATTCTTTATGGCTGAACGAATGGATTCCATTTTGAATGTTTTAGGCCTTATAAAGGAGTTCAGCTTTCTTAAATTAATTATGGTTCTGAAAGAGCCATCCGGCTTACTAATCAGAAACAAGGGAGAATAAAATCCCCTCCCCATCTGGGAAGATGGGACTTCCACTAGGACTTGTTTGCGTAGGAGGGTTTTAACCTCTGTTTCAAGCGCCTCTTGCTGAAGCCTGGATCTTAAGGTGGTAAGGAGGAAGGAGTCCGGTGGAGTTCTAATAAAGTCTAATGTGAGGCCTGAAGATATTAATTTAATGGCCCAAGTATTTATTGTTATCTCTTCCCATTGTTGCCTAAACTGTTTTAATCTTCCACCCACTGGAGGAATATAATTACTGGAATTTGTCGGCTGGCTTGAATGGACGTTTATTAAACAGGTTTCCTTTTTGTTTAAAATCCTTATTGTTCCATCTGTCTCTGAAGCCTCCCTTCTTTCCGAATGGTGGCTTCCTGAAGGCCCTTCTGTAAGATGGAACAAAGGGATTAGGGAATCCTTTTTTCCTTTCACCTGCCTTCGTGAGTATATCGTCAAGGACTGTTCCAAACAGGTACTCACCCTGACAGGGTATGGCACATAATTTGGATCTAGATTGGGCATCTCCTTTCCAGTTTTTTAGCCATAAAGCTCGCCTAGCCGTATTGGAGATATTAGCTGTTCTGGCCGCCAGTCGTAGGGAGTCAATAGAGGCATCCGATATAAAGGCAGCCGCACCTTTGATCAAAGGGATAGATGCTCGTAACTTCTCCCTGGATACACCATTTTTAATATTTTGCTCCAGCTGATCCAGCCAGACTAACATTGACCTGCCAGTACATGTGGCTGCAATTGCCGGTTTGAATGCCGTGACACAGGCCTCCCACGATTTTTTAAGGAGCGCATCTGATTTTCGGTCCATGGGATCTGATAAGGAACCTGCATCTTCCACAGGCAAGGAGAACCGGCGAGATGTAGATGCAACTGCAGCATCGACCTTTGGTATTTTGGTCCATGTACTCAAATCTTCGTCATCAAAGGGGTAGCGCCTCTTACAGGGTATTGGTACCAACCCTTTTTGACCTTTACCCCATTCCTTCTTAACGAGGTCCTTTATGGTCTGGTTTATTGGAAACACGTGGCCTTTCCGTTGGGAAAGACCAGCAAACATGATTTCCTGTGGTGTTTGGGGTTCTTTTGACTCAGATACCCCCATCGTATTTCTCACCGATTTAACCAAGTTGTTTATGCCTTCAGTTGGAAAGCAAACAAAGTCTTCTTCCCCTGAAGAATCAGACAGTTGAGAGACATCAGAGTCGACCTCCCCACTCTCTGCTGACGTGTCAGCTCTAGGTGAGGATACTCTTCTTTTCTTTTTCTCGATATTAATCGAGGAAGAACCGCCCCCTAACGACTGAAGTTCTTCCCGAATTATGAGCCGTATCTCATTCATTTTCACCGATTCCTCCTGCCGTAAGGTGTTATCTATACATGCCTGACATAGACTCTTAGTATAGGAGTCAGGCAGGGGTTCGGTACATATAGCACATTGTTTGTGCTTACTCTTCCCCGTCCTCTTTGCCTAGAATAATACAAGCAAAGGAATCAATATATGCTTCAGTGAAGCTATGTGTACACTCACCCAGCGTATTAATTTTACCGGCTGCGGGGTCTTAGTTTGGGATGTGGAACGGGACGATTTCCTTCCCGATTTATCAGTGGAGTCACTTATCTTAGAGTGTCCACTGCTCTTTTTCCTGGTTTCGCTACTAGGTACTAGTGGCTCTTCCATGGAGTGCACACGGACCTCCTCTTGGGACGACATAATGCACACTGACTGCACTTCTAATCCTGACCTTTATAGTGTAGCCACTCCTGCATACATCCCCTCCTAATTTTTTTTTTTTTTTTTACTCACAAGTCCGGCGTCCGGACACTGGGATCGCATGGGGGAATCCAATATGGCGGTTCCCCCGGAAATGGTCCTCTGACACCGCGACCCCGGAAGTTCAAGCTTCCTTCCATGGGACGCCGACGCTACTGCGCATGCGCCTGCGTCTGCTGCATACCGGAAGCGCCCTAAGCGCTGCTTCCCACACCATGTCGCCTCTTACCTCTGGAGGGAACGGAGGGAAGATTCCGCCCAGGGACGCCGCACCGCTGCTCAGCTCCACTTAGGAGGGCATTACCGCAGGTATCCACACTGCGCCGTGCATTCATTAGCACTTACCCAACGGTGTCCCAGCAGGGAGACCGTTGGCACTTTCAGGCTTCCCTGTCAGCCGCACCAGATGAGGGGGGAGCCCGCAGGAACATTCCCCCGACACTGTCCACCTGCTCTGGGACCCCTGTCGCTCAGCAGAGTCGGTACAGGCGGTAGCCCAGGCAGGCCTTCCTCTTCTTAGCCATAGAGTTTTCTCTGTGGGTTCCCTTCTAGGAACAGGAAACCAACTGAGGAGCGAGGGGGGGCCGACCCTTTTATCTCTCTGTAGGTTTCCTGTTCCTAGGGGCGGATCCCCTCTCTCTAGTGGGTGCTGTCGTGGCGAATAGAAAACACGGTTTTCAGACCGTTACCCGCTGGCAACCTGCACGGGTTCCTGGACACCTCTTGGCCTCAGAGGTGCCCCAGACACAATGTCTCTTTCTTTGTTTCACACTGACCCCAATCAGCACAACACGGATCTCCATCCGTTCTCAGCTTTACAGCCCAAACACATTTTCTCACTGATCCCAATCAGCATAACACGGATCTCCATCCATTACCTGTTGGCGGCAGCCACACAGGTTCCCGGATCCCTCTTCTCCACAGAGGTATCCCATATACAGCAGTTCTCACTGATCCCGATCAGCATTACTCACGGTTGTCAAGACCGTCCACTCCTCTAGCTCAGACCAGCCATCGCTGCAACATGTGCTCCTTGGATCGCTGCCCGCATTCGAAACACCAATTGTAGGGATTGTACTCGCTCAGGTGCAGCGGATGACACTCTGGAGGCACGTTTCATTAAAAGTTCACAGGTTTATTGCTCCATAAACCACATAGCAACAGGAACAACAGGTAAGCAGTCTTACTTCAGACAGTTGAATCCTCAATGTTCATATTAGAGCTCCGCTCTCTCTCAGACCTGTGGGCATACAGGCTGTGCCATGTCCAGCACGTAGGCTCTCCAGCCTAAATATGGTCTCTGTGTGCTGTTCAGGACGTCTGTCCCCACTTGGAACCGTCCAACACACAGGCCACTCTGCAGTGTCCAGCCAGGACACATGGAAGTCTGTCCACTCTTGCAGACTCCCAAACACACTCACCACATGGGCTACACACACACCTCTTTACATAAGTGTAACCACACCCAGATACCTGTCACATGGCCAGTCAGGTGAGTGTGACATCACCACAGGTCCTTCAACACAAAACCATCTTAGGTATTCAAACACGCCTCTTAGGGTGGGTTTGTAGGTGACTGAACCCACCCATCTCTCCAATCACCTGGAAGCCTTCCCAATGTAAACAAATCCCTCAGCAGTAGATCTGCTTGAGCAAAACATACCCAGGCTTCCATCACATGGCCACCCACCTCTGCGATACATACCGTCCATTAATCACATGACCTTTAGCCACGCTACATACTGTAAAACAAGGTAGAAGGTGTATATAAACGTGTTGAGATTTTAAATCTCCCTTTTTTGGGGGGAGACTGAGCAAAAAATCAGGCCCTGTGCAAAAGAGAACACAATGTACGTGGCTGAAAGTGGCTGGCTGATATACGATAAACTAACAGGACAGAAGTATATCCACTTTGTGAGAATTTGAATCTCACTTTTTTGGGGGGAGACAAACAAAACTCAGGCCCAGTGTATAAAGCAACACAATGTAAGTGGCAGAAAGTGGCTGGAAGATATATGAAAAAATACAAGGACTGTAGTACAATTTCAATCTCCCTACAATGATCTCAGGAAAAGTATGGCAGCGATAAAAAGGACTGCTGCATACAAAAGTGTGGACAAATAAACAAGATAACTGCAGAAAGGAGAAACAGGATTTTTACTTTTAAAAAAGCAGTTGGTTTGCACAGCGGCGTACAAACAGCAATGCAGCTATCAGGTGGCTTTATAAGGCAGCCTAATAAGCTACAGAGCTGATGCACAAAAATATAGCCTCCACTGTCCCTGCAAACAAATGGTGGTGTTGGACAGTGGAAATCAATACAGCACAAGCAGTTTCGGGGCTTAATCTTCCCTCCCTAACTATATCCCTTCTTCTGATGAAGCTGCGGCAACCTCTCCCTATGCTACGCTCGGCAGAAGTAAGATGGCGGTCGGCGTGCATGCCCCTTTATAGCCCCTGTGACGCCACAGAATGCAAGCCAATCACTGTTATGCCCTTCTCTAAGATGGTGGAGACCGAGACCTATGTCATCACGCTGCCCACACTCTGTGTCCTCCTTCATTGGCTGAAAAATGGCGCTGAAAGCATCATGCGAAACACGACTTTGGAGCTAAAATCGCCGACCTCATGGCCTATCCAACACTAGGATCGGGTCGGGTTTCATGAATCCTGACTTTGCCAAAAGTCGGCGATTTTTGAATTTGTCTGATCCATTTCGCTCAACCCTAGTGATCACAAAATAATAAGTTTTCATGTATCCTTTAATAAGATGTGTAGTAGAGGGGTTACAAGGACACTAAACTTCAAGAGGGCAAATTTCCAACGGATGAGAGAGGATCTTGGTGCAATTAACTGGGACGATATCCTGAGACATAAAAATACACAAAGAAAATGGGAGACATTTATTAGCATCCTGGATAGGACCTGTGCACGGTATATACCATATGGAAATAAACATAATAGGAACACGAGAAAACCAATATGGCTAAATAGAGCTGTAAGTGACGTGATAAGTGACAAAAAGAAAGCATTTAGAGAATTAAAGGAAGTAGGTAGTGATGAGGCATTAAATAAATACAAAAAATTTAATAAATTCTGTAAAATCAAATCAAGGCAGCAAAAATTGAGACAGAGAGAGAGACTCATTGCCAGAGAGAGTAAAAATAATTCCAAAATATTCTTTAACTACGTAAATAGTAAGAAACTAAAAAATGATAGTGTTGGCCCCCTTAAAAACAGTCTGGGTGAAATGGTGGATGAGGATGAGGAAAAAGCCAATATGCTAAATTACTTTTTTTCATCAGTATTTACACAAGAAAATCCCATGGCAGACAAAATGTCTAGTGATAAAAATTCCCCATTAAATGTCACCTGCTTAACCCAGCAGGAAGTACGTCGGCATCTAAAAATCACTAAAATTGACAAATCTCTGGGCCCGGATGGGATACACCCCCGAGTACTGCAATAATTAAGTACAGTCATTGATAGACCATTATTTATAATCTTTAAAGACTCCATAATAACAGGGTCTGTACCACACGACTGGCGCATAGCAAATGTGGTGCCAATATTCAAAAAGGGGACAAAAACTGATCTCGGTAATTATAGGCCAGTAAGCTTACAGGGAACCTGTCACCTGAATTTGGCGGGATCGGTTTTCGGTCATATGGGTGGAGTTTTCAGGTGTTTGATTCACCCTTTCCTTACCCGCTGGCTGCATGCTGGCCGCAATATTGGATTGAAGTTCATTCTCTGTCCTCTGTAGTACACGCCTGCGCAAGGCAATCTTGCTTTGCGCAGGCGTGTACTACGGAGGACAGAGAATGAACTTCAATCCAATATTGCGGCCAGCATGCAGACAGCGGGTAAGGAAAGGGTGAATCAAACACCTGAAAACTCCGCCCATATGACCGAAAACCGGTCCCGCCAAATTCAGGTGACAGGTTCCCTTTAACCTCTACTGTGGGGAAAATCCTGGAGGGCATTCTAAGCGATGCTATACTGGAGTATCTGAAGAGGAATAACCTCATGACCCAGTATCAGCACGGGTTTACTAGGGACCGTTCATGTCAGACTAATTTGATCAGCTTCTATGAAGAGGTAAGTTCTGGACTGGACCAAGGGAACCCAGTAGACATAGTGTATATGGACTTTTCAAAAGCTTTTGATGCGGTGCCACACAAAAGGTTGATACATAAAATGAGAATAATGGGGATAGGGGAAAATATGTGTAAGTGGGTTTAGAGCGGGCTCAGGGATTGGAAACAAAGGGTGGTTATTAATGGAGCACACTCAGACTGGGTCGCGGTTAACAGTGGGGTACCACAGAGGTCAGTATTGGGCCCTCTTCTTTTTAACATATTTATTAATGACCTTGTAGGGGGCATTCAGAGTAGAATTTAAATATTTGCAGATGACACTAAACTCTGCAGGGTAATCAATACAGGGGAGGACAATTTTATATTACAGGATGATTTATGTAAACTAGAAGCTTGGGCTCATAAATGGCAAATGAGCTTTAATGGGGATAAATGTAAGGTCATGCACTTGGGGAGAAGTAACAAGATGCATAACTATGCGCTTAATTCTAAAACTCTGGGAAAAACTGTCAATGAAAAATACCTGGGTGTATCGGTGGATGACAAACTCATGTTCAGTGGCCAGTGTCAGGAAGCTGCTGAAAAGGCAAATAAAATAATGGGATGCATTAAGAGGCATAGATGCACATGAGGAGATCATAATTTTACCTCTATACAAGTCACTAATTCAACCACACTTAGAATACTGTGCACAGTTCTGGTCTCCGGTGTATAAGAAAGACATAGCTGAATTAGAGCGGTTGCAGAGAAGAGCGACCAAGGTTATTAGAGGACTGGGGGGTCTGCAATACCAAGATAGGTTATTACACTTGGGGCTATTTAGTTTGGAAAAACGAAAACTAAGGGGTGATTTTATTTTTATGTATAAATATATGAGGGGACAGTACAAAGACCTTTCTGATGAGCTTTATAATCATAGATCTGAGACAGGGACAAAGGGGGCATCCTGTACGTGTGGAGGAAAGAAGGTTTAGGCATAATAACAGATGCCGGTTCTTTACTGTAAAAGCAGTGAGACTATGGAACTCTCTGCCGTATGATGTTGTAATGAGTGATTCATTACTTAAATTTAAGAGGGGATTGGATACCTTTCTTGAAAAGTGTAATGTTGCAGGGTATATATACTAGATTCCTTGATAGGGCGTTGATCCAGGGAACTAGTCTGATTGCCGTATGTGGAGTCGGGAAGGATTTTTTTTCCCAAAGTGGAGCTTACTATTTGCCACATGGGTTTTTTTTGCCTTCCTTTGAATCAACATGTTACGGCATGTTAGGTTAGACTATGGGTTGAACTAGATGGACTTAAAGTCTTCCTTCAACCTTAATAACTATGTTACTATTTTCCTATCTGCGTTGGTTGGATACTTATACCATTTCTACTTCATTAAAGGGAATCTGTCACCCCAAAAGATATATTTAAGCTAAGGCCACCGGCATCAGGGGTTTATCTATAGCATTCTGCAATGCTGTAGATAAGCCCCCAATGTAACCTGAAAGGTAAGAAAAACAGTTTATATTATACTCACTCAGGGGCAATCTCACTGTGGTCCGGTCCGATGGGCGTCGCGGTCCGGGTCTGGCGCCTCCCATCTTCATACGATGACATCCTCTTCTTGCCTTCCTGCCATGGCTCCGGTGCAGGCATACTTTGTCTGCCCTGTTGAGGACAGAGCAAAGTAATGCAGTGCGCAGGTGCCGGGAAAAGTCAGAGAGGCCGGGCGCCTGCGCTCTGTAGTACTTTTCTCTGCCCTCAACAGGGCAGACAAAGTTCGCCTATTCCGGAGCCATGTCAGGAAGATAAGAGGACATCATTATATGAAGATTGGAGGCACCGGACTCGGACCACAACGCCCATCGGACCCGAAACGATCCGGGACCACCCCTGGGTGATTATAATATAACCTGTTTTTCTTATCTTTCAGGATACATTGGGGGCTTATCTACAGCACTACAGAATGCTCTAGATAAGCCCTTGATGCTGGTGGCCTTAGCTCATATATGATTTCCAGAGTGACAGATTCCCTTAAGGCCATTGGGCATGTGCAATAGCGGTGTTTATATCATGAGTGACTATGCAGCATGATATTGTTGGCTATGGTCTGTATATATAGGAACCTAAGGGTTATAGGGACAATATACAATACTTATTATAATATATTTATTTAAGTGCCTGACAGGTTTCTAACTGACCAGTAAAGGAGCATCAATATTAGATATGGTCAAGCAATAACCCTTAATATACCTACTGTCAATCCTAATAATGTGAGAGACTTCCATTATTAGTGTTACATAGTTACATAGTTATTAAGGTTGAAGGAAGACTTTAAGTCCATCTAGTTCAACCCATAGCCTAACCTAACCTGCCCTAACATGTTGATCCAGAGGAAGGCAAAAAAAACCCATGTGGCAAAAAGTAAGCTCCACCTTGGGGAAAAAAATTCCTTCCCGACTCCACATACGGCAATCAGACTAGTTCCCTGGATCAACGCCCTATCAAGGAATCTAGTGTATATACCCTGTAACATTATACTTTTCCAGAAATGTATCCAGTCCCCTCTTAAATTTAAGTAATTAATCACTCATTACAACATCATACGGCAGAGAGTTCCATAGTCTCACTGCTCTTACAGTAAAGAATCTGCGTCTGTTATTATGCTTAAACCTTTTTTCCTCCAAACCTAGAGGATGCCCCCTTGTCCCTGTTTCAGGTCTATGATTAAAAAGATCATCAGAAAGGTCTTTGTACTGTCCCCTCATATAATTATACATTAACATAAGATCACCCCTTAGTCTTCGTTTTTCCAAACTAAATAGCCCCAAGTGTAATAACCTATCTTGGTATTGCAGACCCCCCAGTCCTCTAATAACCTTGGTCGCTCTTCTCTGCACCCGCTCCAGTTCAGCTATGTCTTTCTTATACACCGGAGACCAGAACTGTGCACAGTATTCTAAGTGTGGTTGAACAAGTGACTTGTATAGAGGTAAAATTATGTTCTCCTCATGAGCATCTTTGCCTCTTTTAATGCATCCCATTATTTTATTTGCCTTTGTAGCAGCTGCCTGACACTGGCCCCTGAATATGAGTTTGTCATCCACCCATACACCCAGATCTTTTTCATTGACGGTTTTGCCCAGAGTTTTAGAATTAAGCACATAATTATACATCTTATTACTTCTACCCAAGTGCATGACCTTACATTTATTCCCATTAAAGCTCATTTGCCATTTATCAGCCCAAGCTTCTAGTTTACATAAATCATCCTGTAATATAAAATTGTCCTCCTCTGTATTGATTACCCTGCAGAGTTTAGTGTCATCTGCAAATATTGAAATTCTACTCTGAATGCCCCCTACAAGGTCATTAATAAATATGTTAAAAAGAAGAGGGCCCAATACTGACCCCTGTGGTACCCCACTGCTAACCGCTACCCAGTCCGAGTGTGTTCCATTAATAACCACCCTTTGTTTCCTATCCCTGAGCCAGCTCTCAACCCACTTACACATATTTTCCCCTATCCCCATTATTCTCATTTTATGTATCAACCTTTTGTGTGGCACCGTATCAAAAGCTTTTGAAAAGTCCATATACACTACATCTACTGGGTTCCTTTGGTCCAATCCAGAACTTACCTCTTCATAGAAACTGATCAAATTAGTCTGAAATGAACGGTCCCTAGTAAACCCGTGCTGATACTGGGTCATGAGGTTATTCCTCTTCAGATACTCCAGCATAGCATCCCTTAGAATGCCCTCCAGGATTTTACCCACAGTAGAGGTTAAGCTTACTGTCCTATAATTTCCGAGTTCAGTTTTTGTCCCCTTTTTGAATATTGGCACCACATTTGCTATACGCCAGTCCTGTGGTACAGACCCTGTTATTATGGAGTCTTTAAAGATTAAAAATAATGGTCTATCAATGACTGTACTTAATTCCTGCAGTACTCGAGGGTGTATCCCATCCGGGCCCGGAGATTTGTCAATTTTAGTGATTTTTAGACGCCGCCGCACTTCCTGCTGGGTTAAGCAGGTGACATTTAATGGGGAATTTTTATCACTAGTCATTTTGTCTGCCATGGGATTTTCTTGTGTAAATACTGATGAAAAAAAGTCATTTAGCATATTGGCTTTTTCCTCATCCTCATCCACCATTTCACCCAGACTATTTTTAAGGGGGCCAACACTATCATTTTTTAGTTTCTTACTATTTATGTAGTTAAAGAATATTTTGGGATTATTTTTACTCTCTCTGGCAATGAGTCTCTCTGTCTCAATCTTTGCTGCCTTGATTTGCTTTTTACAGAATTTATTTAATTTTTTGTATTTATTTAATGCCTCCTCACTACCTACTTCCTTTAATTCTCTAAATGCTTTCTTTTTGTCACTTATTGCGCCCCTTACATCTCTATTTAGCCATATTGGTTTCCTCGTGTTCCTAGTATGTTTATTCCCATACGGTATATACTGTGCACAGGTCCTGTCCAGGATGCTAATAAACGTCTCCCATTTTCTTTGTGTATTTTTGTGTCTCAGGATATCGTCCCATTTAATTGCACCAAGATCCTCTCTCATCCGTTGGAAATTTGCCATCCTGAAGTTTAGTGTCCTTGTAACCCCTCTATTACTCATCTTTTTAAAGGATACATGAAAACTTATTATTTTGTGATCGCTATTTCCCAAGTAACCCCCAACCCTTATATTTGCTATGCGGTCTGGCCTGTTGGTTAATATTAGGTCTAGCAGTGCCCCCCTTCTTGTTGGGTCCTGAACCAGTTGTGAAAGGTAATTGTCTCTCATAGTTGTCAAAAACTGATTACCTTTGCTGGAACTGCAGGTTTCTGTTCCCCAATCTATTTCAGGGTAGTTGAAGTCTCCCATAATAATGACTTCTCCTTGAGTCGCAGCTTCATCTATTTGCTTTACGAGGATATTCTCCATTGCTTCCATTATTTTTGGAGATTAATAACAAACCCCTATCAGTAATTTATTATTTTTTCCCCCTCCCCTTATCTCCACCCACAGGGATTCTACATTTTCCTTAAGTTCACCTATATTATCACGCCAGATGGGTTTTAAGGACGATTTTACATATAGACACACCCCACCCCCTCGCTTATCTGTACGGTCATTTCTGAACAGACTATAGCCCTGCAAGTTAACAGCCCAGTCATGGCTCTCATCCAGCCACGTTTCAGATATCCCCACCATGTCATAATTATGCTCCAACAACATTAGTTCTAATTCGTCCATTTTGTTGGCGAGGCTTCTGGCATTAGTATACATGCACTTGATGTTCCTCTCTGTACCTCTACTCTTTCTTAAATTATTAACTGTTCTAACCCCACCCCCCCATGCCACCACCACCCCCAACTTCCTTATTTGTGCCCAGGTCTCTGTCTGCACTATGTTCCCCTCCTATAAATTGAATACCCTCCCCCCAATCCCTAGTTTAAACAATCCTCCAACCTTCTAGCCATTTTCTCCCCCAGCACAGCTGCACCTTCCCCATTGAGGTGCAGTCCATCCCTAGCGTAGAGCCTGTAGCCAATTGAGAAGTCGGCCCAGTTCTGCAGGAACCCAAACCCCTCCTTCCTACATCAATTCTTGAGCCACTTATTAACCTCCCTAATCTCCCGTTGCCTCTCTGGCGTGGCACGTGGTACAGGCAGTATTTCGGAGAATACCATGTTGGAGGTCCTTGCTTTCAGCTTGCAGCCTAATTCCCTGAAATCATCTTTAAGGACCTTCCACCTACCTCTAACTTTGTCATTTGTGCCTATGTGCACCATGACCACTGGGTCCTCACCAGCCCCTCCCAGTAATCTGTCCACCCGATCAGCGATGTGTCGGACTCGAGCGCCAGGCAGGCAGCACACCGTTCGACGATCCCTGTCTTTGTGACAGATTGCCCTATCTGTTCCCCTAATAATTGAGTCCCCCACTACCAGCACCTGTCTGGCCTGCCCTGCTCTCCTATTTCCCTCCTTACTGGAGCAGTCACTCCCCCGGCTTTCAGAGGACATGCCTGGCTACAGCAGTGCTACCCCTGTACTGGCACCCCCCTCATCTGCCAACTTAGCAAACTTATTGGGGTGTTCCAGATCAGGACTAGCCTCCCTGGCACTCTTCCCTCTACCCCGCTTCCTAACTGTCACCCAGCTTGCTACTTCACCGTCCTGCAGCTCCATCCCACCATCCCCCCCTCATCTGTCCCATTGAGCGTCTGCTCCGTGAGCAGAAGACTCCTCTCCATATTGTCAATGGATCTCAGTGTTGCCAGCTGCACATTTAGAGTGAGAATCTGGGTTTCCAAATGCACAACGTGCTCACATCTCGCACAGCAGTATGCACCCTCGATCGGCTGCTCAAGGACTGCATACATGTGGCAAGATGTGCACTGGATGGCATTAACAATCGTGGAGCACATTTCCTAATGGGGATTGCACCAGACAGAAAAGTTAATTAATAAAAAAATAAATAAATAAATACAAAGTATTAATACAAAACAGACAGCAATTCAGTAATTCCTTCCTTGGAAACTTCCTGACTCCAAAGTCACTGAATCACAAGTCACACTTACCGCCGTCCACACTTACACTCAGGCCACACTCAGCTCGTTCACACTCGCTCTGCTGAAGATCTATAGATTTTTTTTTCTCTAGTTCCCCTCAACAGCAATCCACCTTGCTGTTCAAATGCACTTCCAAAAAGGACTTGAGCCCCAAACAGCTGCCCCTTATAAACCCTTAACTATGAGCCCCCACCCTAAGTTAACCCCTTATGAATATAGCTACTCCCAATTCAGCAACTCACACCAATTCACACAGGTATTTGTTAAAGGCTTTCCAAATACCTCTTCACTTAATCACAAGTCACACTTACCGCCGTCCACATTTATGCTCTGGTCACACTCAGCTCGCTCACACTCGCTATGCTGAAGATTTATAGATTTTTTTTTCTCTAGTTCCCCTCAACAGCAATCCACCTTGCTGTTCAAATGCACTTCCAAAAAGGACGTTTGCACATCTGTTTAAATATTAGACACTCTCTATCCCTTCATGGTCATGTGCACTATACCCTGGGCTTATTACCTCATAGGGTTTTACCAAGGTCATGAAGGGACAGTCGATGTTGAGTAGAGGTGCCAAGTCATCTTATTGGGTGCCATCCTCAGCACTTAGAGAAACCAATAGGTGCTGATTTAGGGTCAGCAACCCAACAACTAAAACATTTCACTGCCTGGCCTTTTGTTGCCTCATAACACCTATATTTGTGTTCAGTCAATTGACAATATGCGCTTTTCACTATCAAGAGAATTTTCTCTGTATGACCCTTATATGTGTTTATTCACTGGTGTCAATCTTTTGCAGGGTATAACATTTTCAGTAATGGAGAGCCGACATTGAGCATGGGAGCCATCTCATTTTTCCCTAGGATGCCAACCTCCATGGTAAGGTAGAGAAACCATGAAATCATAATTAGGGTCAATACCCCTATCCACCTAAAACATTTACTTACCTTGGCATAAATCCCCTCCTTTTTATCTTTTATCTAATAAAGTTTTGCATATAGTAGGTGGGTCTTTCTTTAGCTTTATATGTTATATAACACTGAACTGAGTAATTTAATCCACAAAAGTGATTCAATGCTGTGAGGATCTGAGGTTGTGGTTTATAAAAATCACCTAGGCAGATTAATGAGGAAACTATTTTTTATTCCATACATCCATGGTTGTACAACAAATCCAGGACAATGGCCAAAATACAATGTCCTCAATAGACAAAATCCCTTCCATGGGCCAATAGTCCCATTGCCCAGGTTACAGACTATACTCACTGTCTCTTAACTTTTGGTTGGCTCACAGATTTCATATCTTCTGAATGAGAAATATTACAACTAACATCCATGTTTCTGGGACCAACAATCCTAAAGAAGATTTGTTAAATCCAGATGACAGATCCCTCAACCATAGCAGGAGGATTCAGCGTGGCGGTCACATGAGCGGCACGCGACCAATCAGAAGCCGCGACGTCATTCTCATTCACTAAACTCCTAATTCTAGGAATTTAGGACCTGCGAATGACGTCGCGGCTTCTGATTGGTCGTGTGGCGGTCACATGAGTGGCACGCGACCAATCAGAAGCCGCGACGTCATTCGCAGTTCCTAAACACGCTCATTTTAAACAAAGAAGCCTGCCGGATACCAGCGTGATGTCCAGGGGCCGCCGGAGAGGTGAATATATCAATATTTTTTATTTTAATTCTTTATTTTACACATCCCTATGGATCCGATACCGATACCCGATGTTAGGAGTCGAGTTTCCTCTGCTGCACAGGGGGAATCTCGATCCGTGTCTGCTGCGGTCTCCCATTCAGCATCGGCCGCAGTGGGGTCTGCTCAGCGGAGAAGTCGCTCCCAGCATCTCGCTGAGGCTGATTCTGTGCATAGGATCACTACTGCCTTTCCTGGCTTTCCTATGGTACCCTGCACTGATCTGCGGCAAGCAGGCCTCTCTGGGACTAAGTCCTTATTTACACACACTGAGCATGCCCAGGGCAAGGTCTCCCATTGGAGGTCGAGGGTCACATGCTCAGGTACTGCAGCACATCCCATTGGTCCTCCAGGAAGGTCCTGAAAGGGCAAAACTTCGGTAGCAG
This sequence comes from Ranitomeya imitator, assembly GCF_032444005.1. NCBI lineage: Eukaryota > Metazoa > Chordata > Amphibia > Anura > Dendrobatidae > Ranitomeya > Ranitomeya imitator. Next base: position 643,504,237 of record NC_091284.1, read on the forward strand.
CTTCCTGTGCTGCAACTATATAAGCTGCGCATGACCGCACGGCCATGCGCTAGTATTGTCTTAAGTTATGTGCTTTGCGCCAGTGTGGTCACATGTGTGTGTTCAGGGACCCAGCTGAAATAAGCCCCTAGAATGCCGGCTCCTCCGGCGAGGAGATTGAGTCTGAGTGTATTCAGGGACCCGGCTGAAATAAGCCCCTAGAATGCTGCCTCCTCCGGCGAGGAGTTTTGTGTATTTGCGTGACCACTGACTGCTCTCTGTTTGGGCAGTTAGCCTGTGCCTCTGTGGAGTCTAACAGGGCACAGTGCTTTCCTTTCACGGCTACTCAGTGAATTAACTGAGTTAGTCTATACCGCCATATAGCTCCGCCGTTTGCTAGCAGCAGGTACTCCTGCACGGTGGACCCCGGGCTGCGAACGCACCAATATCAATAAACATCTCTATTTACTCGGTGCGTTCCACTAGCCCTAACACCCGATACCACAAAAGTATCGGATCTCGGTATCGGATTTCCGATATCGCAAGTATCGGCCGATACCTGATACTTGCGGTATCGGAATGCTCAACACTAGTCTACAATCCCCATCCACACAATGGGCCTATGGCTGGGAGTACAATGGCATGAGACCTTGAGATACAGATGAGTGTGGCCTTAAGGTACCGTTACACTAAACAACTTACCAATGATCACGACCAGCAATACGACCTGGCCGTGATCGTTGGTAAGTCGTTGTGTGGTCGCTGGGGAGCTGTCACACAGACAGCTCTCTCCAGCGACCAACGATCAGGGGAATGACTTCGGCATCGTTGAAACTGTCTTCAACGATGCCGAAGTCCCCCTGCAGCACCCGGGTAACCAGGGTAAACATTGGGTTACTAAGTTCAGGGCCGCGCTTAGTAACCCGATATTTACCCTGGTTACCATTGTAAAAGTTAAAAAAAAAAACACTACATACTCACATTCTGATGTGTCACATCCCCCGCCGTCAGCTTCCCGCACTGACTGTGTCAGCACTGGCCGTAAAGCAGAGCCAGAACACTGCTGTGCTCTGCTTTACGGCCGGCGCTGACAGTCAGTGCAGGGAAGCTGACGGCGGGGGATGTGACAGACATTGGAATGTGAGTATCTACTGTTTTTTTTACTTTTACAATTGTAACCAGGGTAAATATCGGGTTACTAAGAACGGCCCTGCGCTTAGCAACCCAATATTTACCCTGGTTACAAGTGAACACATCGCTGGATCGGCATCACACACGCCGATCCAGCGATGTCAGCGGGTGATCAGCGACCAAAAAAAGGTCCTGATCATTCCCCAACGACCAACAATCTCCCAGCAGGGGCCTGATCGTTGGTCGCTGTCACACATAACGAGATCGTTAGCGGGATCGTTCCTACGTCACAAAAAGCATGACGTTGCAACGATATCGCTAACGATATCGTTATGTGTGAAGGTACCTTTAGTTACACATAAGATCCAACCTGCACGCCTACCTCTGTTTGCTGTCACTGAACAGAAACATTGATTCCTGAGCAAGCAAATCACTAAAATAATATTGATGTAATTAGTGCTCCGTGCTCCCTGCTGGAAAAAGTCTCTATCTCATTAAGCTGTCGACTCCGTTCTACGTACATTCATCCTATAGTCTTTAGTGAGTGGCCATCTCCTCACAAATGCTTTTTTGGAGTGTTATATAACACAGAAATGTATCACAAAACACATAATACTCTATGGGTGACAATAGAGTCATTTTTTTCACTAAAACAATATGGTCAACTGCTGCAGCTATATATTTATCAACGGACTGCAAAGCTCTAATCCCTGCCTACAGAATGTATTCCCTGCTCCTACAACTCTCTCTCCCTTGCTATGCTAAATGCAGAATATATCTGATACAAACAGTAAAGCAAACAAATTAGCTCTTACAAGGGCTGTTAGCATGATGGTTCAGCTTCAGTACCAATATCAACACTACAGGACTCTGAGTTGTTAAACTGTGCACACACACGCCTGGACAAGCACCCTCCTTCCTTCCAAAAATAACTGTCACAGAGCTGTGGAATGGTGTCAGTGTAAGAAGCAGGCGCACCTGTCCTTTTATAACCCCTGACGATGTCATAAAACCAGCCAATCACAGTAATGCCACTACCAAGACTCCTATGGCATTATAGTGATTCTCAGGCATGCTTATTGACTGAAAGTGGGGTCAGAATTCGGGTTTAAATTGAGTCGAGTGCAAAGAACATTCAAGCACTCAGATACTTGAGTGATATCAGAGTATTAAAGACCACGTTTTTTCATCTTTAATCTTTATCTTTGGTAAATAAAGTAAAAAAAAAATAGCATTTCATTAGGCTGGTTTCACATTTGCGTTTAAAAACGCATCGTTTTAAACGCAAACGCATTTAGTGAAAAAACGCGTTTAAACGCTGCGTTTTTTAGGCGCATGCGTTTTTGCATGTTTTAACACAAACGCGGCGTTTTGACGCATTTACATGCGTTTTTTCCTGCGTTTGCGTTTTTGAAATGCATGATGAGAAGTGTGTGACAGCTGCCAATCATCAAAATCAACTAGAAAACCCGCTATAAACAGAAATACCTAGGGTTAGAGTTAGGGTTAGGATCCCTAGTAACCCTAGGGATCCTAACCCTAACCCTAACCCTAAAACACAAACTCTAACCCTAACCCTAACCCAAACGCTAAACCTAACCCTAACACAAACTCTAGCACAAACTCTAACACAAACTCTAACCCTAACCCTAAAACACAAACTCTAACCCTAACCCTAACCCAAACTCTAACCCTAACCCAAACTCTAACACAAACTCTAACCCTAACCCTAAAACACAAACTCTAACCTTAACCCTAACACAAACTCTAACATAAACTCTAACCCTAACCCTAAAACACAAACTCTAACCCTAACCCTAACACAAACTCTAACACAAACTCTAACACAAACTCTAACACAAACTCTAACCCTAACCCTAAAACACAAACTCTAACCCTAACCCTAACACAAACTCTAACACAAACTCTAACATAAACTCTAACACAAACTCTAACCCTAACCCTAACACAAACTCTAACCCTAACCCTAACACAAACTCTAACCCTAACACAAACTCTAACCCTAACCCCAACCCTAGCCCTAACCCTAACCCTAGGGATCCTAACCCTAACCTTAGAGACCCTAACCCTAACCCAAACCCTAACCCTAACCCAAGCTCTAACACAAACTCTAACACAAACTCTAACACAAACTCTAACCCTAACCCTAACCTTAACACCAACTCTAACCCTAACCCTTACCCTAAAACACAAACTCTAACCCAAACTCTAACCCTAACCCTAACCCTAACACAAACTCTAACACAAACTCTAACACAAACTCACAAACTCTAACCCTAACCTTAACACAAACTCTAACCCTAACCCTAAAACACAAACTCTAACCCTAACCCTAACCCTAAAACACAAACTCTAACCCTAACCCTAACCCTAGGGATCCTAACCCTAACCCTAGGTATCCTAACCCTAACCCTTAGGGTTAAGGTTAGGGTTAGAGTTAGGATCCCTTAGGGTTAGGGTTGGGGGGTGGCTTTTCAGTGTGTATTCTTGTTTTTCTATAAAAACGCATGTGCTTAAAAACGCATGCGTTTACATAGACATCAATGCGTTTTTTTGCGGCAAAAAACGTTGCTAAAATTACTACATGTTGCATTTCTGCAACACAACGCATGCAGAGAAAAACGCATGCGTTTTTAATGTTAAGTATAGGGAAAAAACGCATGCATTTTTTTGCGCAAAAGCGCAAAAAAAAACGCAAATGTGAAACCAGCCTATCTCTTATAGCGCAATGACCTTTCTGACAACAAAATTCAATTTTTATTAATGGCATAAGAGTTGTCTGCCATTATTAAATTACTAAATTAGTATAGATAACAGAGTATTCAAATAGTAATGAGTGCTTTATTACCTTACATTGCTTGTCAGATATCTTCACTTCAGATACATGATGAGGGCAGCAGTGCAGTCATTTTGTAACCAAGATTAATGCTCAAATTCAGTCTACAAAATGTTACTACTTTTGTCAATGCTACAAGCTGACATCTACATAATAATATCCTTTTAGCTTTGCTCTCTTCATTTGCACACCTCTTCCTAATTACCCCTTTATATTTTCAGTCTGTGGTCCCTGTGCATCTAATACATGGCTGCACTGATTCCAGAGCCCCTAAAGACTTGTCAGGTTAAAGATTAATGAGTTGACTTTACACAGAGGCTTTACAAAGGTTAAACATAATTACAAATGGGTATTTTATGCAGTATTGGGAGATGTGCAAGCAGCTTAAACAGGAAGAGAAGAGAAATCTAATGAAACATATGGGATTGGATTTTGTAGTTTATATCATATTGGAGTTCAAAAATTAGCATAACAAAAGTGATTGCTGCACCTTATCCCACATATCGGAATAACATAGCATATGGCAGAAATTACTATAATTTTGTGCGCATTTGTTCTGCTCGATAGTTTAGGATATTTGTTAGATAAATTATGTCTTATATTGGCCACATTAGCATTTTCTTAAATTAGGATTTAGAATAGTTGTGAACAGATTTCAAAATGACTATTAGATAAAAATCCAGCACATTCTGCAACAACAATGGGGATAGATATTAAAATAACAATGTAGTAACAATGCTGCACATTAAGTTCAAAAATAGTGTGCACCAGGTTTAATTTGACAGCGACCAATCACAATAAATATACAATGATTGATCCTAAGCTCTTACCTTACGTAATTGTAAATGTACTGCTCAGCTCCTGTTCCTGTATTGTAGCTGGCTAGGTTCCTGTGAGACCCAGTCTGATACTCTGGAGGAAAGTCAGAGGTGGTTTTGTTATATAAAGATTCTTTAAAAGTAAATCCCAAATGAGTGGAACTAAGGAATATTGGACATTAGTATAAAAATCAGTAAAGTATACATCTCAGGCAGCTAGGTGGCGCTGGGGTCCTGGGTTAAAATTTTCACAAAGGACACCATCTTTAACCCCTTAAGCCCCAAGGGTGCTTTGCACGTTAATGACCGGGCCAATTTTTACAATTCTGACCACTGTCCCTTTATGAGGTTATGACTCTGGAACGCTTCAATGGGTCCTGATGATTCTGACATTGTTTTCTCATGGCATATTGTCCTTCAAGTTGTTGGTAAAATTTATTTGATATTACCTGTGTTTATTTGTGAAAAAAACTGAAATTTGGTGAAAATTTTTAAAAATTAACAATTTTCAAACTTTGATTTTTATGCCCTTAAATCACAGAGATATGTCACACAAAATACTTAATAAGTAACATTTCCAGCTAACATAGAAAAACTAAAAAAAACACAACATGAAGACCAGACTCACCAAAACCTTGTCAGATGACAAATGCACTCGCAGGGTGCAGCAGGCCCCTGATAATAAATGCTAAAGCAGCACAGGTCCAAGCTACTGATGAGAGCAACCACCCACTCGCCAAAACATTAGAGGGGTTGGCTGCCTAGTAGCAAAAATGCACACAGGTAAGGCTTGCATAAGACACTATTCACAAATTCTAAAAACTTCACCCCTCAAGGTGCTCAAAACCACATTCAAGAACTTTATTAACCCTTCAGGTGTTTCACTGGAATTTTTGGAATGTTTAAAAAATAAATGAACATTTAACTTTTTTTCACAAAAAATTTACTTCAGCTCCAATTTGTTTTATTTTACGAAGGGTAACAGGAGAAAATGGACCACAAAAGTTGTACAATTTGTTCTGAGTACGCCGATACCCCATATGTGGGGGTAAACCACTGTTTGGGTGCATGGAAGAGCTCGGAAGGGAAGGAGCGCTTTTTAACTTTTCAATGCAAAATTGACTGGAATTGAGATGGGATGCCATGTTACGTTTGAAGAGCCCTTGATGTGCCTAAACATTAAAACCCCCACAAGTGACACCATTTTGGAAAGTAGACCCCCTAAGGAACTTATCTAGATGTGTGATGAGCACTTTGACCCACCAAGCGCTTCACAGAAGTTTATAATGCAGAGCCGTAAAAATAAAAAATCATTTTTTTTCACAAAAATGAATATTCGCCCCCAATTTTTTTCCCAAGGGTAAGAGAATAAATTGGACCCCATATGTTGTTGTGCAATTTGTCCTAAGTATGCTGATCCCCCATGTGTGGAGGTAAACCACTGTTTGGGCGAATGGCAGAGCTCGGAAAAGAAGGAGCGCCGTTTGACTTTTCAATGCAAAATTGACTGGAATTGAGATGGGACGTCATGTTGCGTTTGGAGAGCCCCTTATGCGCCTAAACAGTGGAAACTCCCCACAAGTGACAACATATTGGAAATTAGACCCCCTAAGGAACTTATCTAGTTGTGATGTGAAAGCTTTGAACCCCCAAGTGTTTCATTACAGTTTATAACGCAGAGCTGTGAAAATAAAAATTATTTTTTCACAAAAAATATTTTTAGCCCCCAGTTTTGTATTTTCCCAAGCGTAACAGGAGAAAATGGACTCCAGAAGTTGTTGTGCAATTTTTCCTGAGTACTCTGATACCCCATATGTAGGGGGAAACCACTGTTTGGGTGCATGGCAGAGCTCAGAAGGGAAGGAGCGCCATTTGGAATGCAGACTTAGATGGATTGTCTGCAGGTATTACATGCATTTGCAGAGCCCCTAATGTACCTAAACAGTAGAAACTCCCCACAAGTGACCCCATGTTGGAAACTAGACCCCCCAAGGAACGTATCTAGATGTGTTGTGAGAACTTTGAACCCCCAAGTGTTTCACTACAGTTTACAACGCAAAGCTGTGAAAATAAAAAAATCATTTTTTTCCCACAAAAAAGGTTTTTTATCCCCCCAATTTTTTATTTTCCCAAGGGTAACAAGAGAAATTGGACCCCAAAATTTGTTGTCCAATTTGTCCTGAGTACGCTGATAACCCATATATTGGGGTAAACACCTGTTTGGGCGCACAAGAGAGCTCAGAAGGGAAGGAGCACTGTTTTTTACTTTTTCAACTCAGAATTGGCTGGAATTGAGATTGGACGCCATGTCGCGTTTGAGAGCCATTGATGTGCCTAAACAGTGGAAACCCCCAATTCTAACTGAAATCCTAATCCAAACACACCCCTAACCCAAACACACCCCTAACCCTAATCCCAACTCTAACCATAACCCTAACCACACCCCTAACCCGAACATGCCCCTAACCCTAATCCCAACCACACCTGTAATCCCAACCATAACCCTAACCACACCCCTGACACACCCCTAACCCTAATCTCAATCATAAATGTCATCCAAACACTAACTCTAACTTTAGCCCCAACCCTAACCCTAGCCCCAACCCGAACCCTAGCCCCAACCCTAGCCCTAAAGGGAAAATGGAAATAAATATATATTTTTATTTTATTATTTTCCCTAACTAAGGGGGTCATGAAGGGGGGTTTGATTTACTATTTATAGCAGGTTTTTTGTGGATTTTTATGATTGGCAGCTATCACACAATAAAAGACGCTTTTTATTGCAAAAAAAATTTTTTTGCGTCTCCACATTTTGAGAGCTATAATTTTTCTATATTTTGGTCCACAGAGTCATGTGAGGTCTACTTTTTAGCGGGACAAGTTGATGTTTTTATTAGTACCATTTTCCGGCATGTGACTTTTTTAATCACTTTTTATTCCGATTTTTGCGAGGCAGAATGACCAAAAACCAGCTATTCATGAATTTCTTTTGGGGGGGGACATTTATACTGTTCCACGTTTGGTAAAATTGATAAAGCAGGTTTATTCTTCGGGTCGGTTCGATTACAGCGATACCTCATTTATATTATTTTTTTATGTTTTGGCGCTTTAATATGATTAAAACTATTTTATAGAAAAAATAATTATTCTTTATTCTGAGGACTATACCTTTTTTTCGCTGATGATGCTGTATGGCGGCTCATTTTTTGCGGGACAAGATGACGTTTTCAGCGGTACCATGGTTATTTATAATCATATTTTTTATTGCATGTTATTCCACTTTTTGTTCTGTGCTATGATAATAAAGCATTGTTTTTTGCCTTTTTTTACGGTGTTCACTGAAGTGGTTAAATAGTGAGACGCTTCGATACTAAATACTGTAAATGTACTTTTATATTTTTTGTTTAGATAAAGAAATGTATTTATGGGAATAATATTTTTTTTTCTTTATCTAGGAATTTTTTAAGCCACCTCCATGCAGGACCCGGAAGTAGCCCCGTGGCCATTTTGAATCTGGGGCCTGCAGGGAGAAGGAGGTAGGAGACCCTGGAGCAACGCAATCACATCACATTGCTCCGAGGGTCTCAGGGAAGCATGCAGTGAGCCCCCTCCCTGCGTGATGCTTCCCTGTGCTGCCGGAATGCTGCGATCATGTTTGATCGCAGTGTTCTGGGGGTTAATGTGCCAGGAGATGTCCGTGACTGCTCCTGGCACATAGTGCTAGATGTCAGCTGCGATAGTAAGCTGACACCCGGCCGCAATCAACCACGTTCCTCCCGTGAGTGCGGCCGATTGCCTATGACGTACTATCCCATCACTGGGAATTAATTCCCAGGTTACCTCGACGGGATAGTACGTCATATGGGATTAAGGGGTAAAGGAGTTTGTATGCTTTACCATCTTTGAGTGGGTTTGCTCTGGGTTCTCCAGTTTCATGACATACTGACAGGAAATCTAGATTTTAAGCCCAAATGAGGACAGTGATTATAAAGTCTATGGAAATAATGGTACTACTGTATATAAGTGAGTAAAAAAAAAATAATGAATGAATAAATAAATAAATCTCATATTACCATCCTGTAGACCATTCAGTAATGAAAATAATGGAAATCCATCAATGTTAGCTGCCAAAAAACACAATCAGGGTATGAATGGACATAAAACATCTCCAGAATAAAACTTCTCACCTTTGAAACTGATAAAATGATTTTTCATTCTTGTCTGTACTATGGCAACTCTCTTCTGATCGGTCACCCTCTAACCAAAATTTCTCCTCTCCAATCCAACCTAAATGCATCAGCCAGGGTCCTATTTCTGCCCAGCCGCTTCACCTATGCCTCCACCTTGTGCCAGTCATTACACTGGTTGCTCATTTGCAACAGAATACAATATGAACTCATATCTCTCACCCCCAAAAACTTTCACAGTTCTGTAGCACCCTATATATCCTGTTTCATCTCTGTCTATTGCCCTACACATACCCTCTGTTCTGAAACTGACCTAAGACTAACATACCCACAATCGAACCTCGCAACTCCATCTCCAAAGCTTCTTCCATGCTGCTCCAGTTCTCTGGAATGCACTTCCCCAGATAATCTGACTGTTACCTAGCCCACATGTTTTTAAGTGTACCTAAAAAACAAATCTCTTTATCAAGTCTATCACCTCAACTCAGTAACCTAATTCTACTCTGTTACCACCTTCTAAATATTATTCAGAATCTGCTCCTTCCTATTTGTCTGTCTCCACACCCTCCATGCACACAATAGCTGCACTTGATAATTGCACTTTAACAAACTGACTGATTACTGAATCATACTGACTTATATAAAAAATCCCTATTTATTATAATTGCCAGACCTGTAATAACAAGCACTTTTCACTTATTGTGTCCCCCTATTTCCTTGTAGATTGTAAGCTCCTAATCTAACTGTTTAAACTGTCTTACATTGTATTGAATATATTGTCTGTATATGTCACCGCTTAATAGTACAGTGCTGTGGAATATGTTGGCACCATACAAATAAAATTATTATTATTGTTGTTAAAAGAGGGCAGCAGTCATATTTTTTCACACTCTGATATCTATATATATAAAGTTGAGTGTATGTATATGTGTGTGTGTGTATGTACAGTCATGGCCAAAAGTTTTGAGAATGACACCAAAATTATATTTTCACATGATCTGCTGCCCTCTGGTTTTTATTAGTGTTTGTCTGATGTTTTTATCACATACAGAAATATAATTCCAATAATATTATGAGTACCAATAGGTTATATTGACAGTTAGAATGAGTTAATGCAGCAAGTCAATATTTGCAGTGCTGACCCTTCTTCTTCAAGACCTCTGCAATTCTCCCTGGCATGCTCTCAATCAACTTCTGGACCAAATCCTGACTGATAGCAGTCCATTCTTGCATAATCAATGCTTGCATTTTGCCAGAATCTGTTGGTTTTTGTTTGTCCACCCGTCTCTTGATGATTGACCACAAGTTCTCAATGGGATTAAGATCTGGGGAGTTTCCAGGCCATGGACCCAAAATCTCTATGTTTTGTTCCATGAGCCATTTAGTTATCACCTTTGCTTTATGGCAAGGTGTTCCATCATGCTGGAAAAGGCATTGTTGGGCGCCAAACTGCTCTTGGACGGATTGGGAGAAGTTGCTCTTGGAGGACATTCTGGTACCATTCTCTATTCATTGCTGTGTTTTTAGGCAAGACTGTGAGTGAGCCGATTCCCTTGGCTGAGAAGCAACCCCACACATGAATGGTTTCAGGATGCTTTACAGTTGGCATGAGACAAGACTGGTGGTATCGCTCACCTCTTCTTCTCCGAATAAGCTGTTTTCCAGATGTCCCAAACAATTGAAAAGGGGATTCATCAGAGAAAATGACTTTGCCCCAGTCCTCAGCAGTCCACTCCCTGTACCTTTTGCAGAATATCAGTCGGTCCCTGATGTTTTTTCTGGAGAGAAGTGGCTTCTTTGCTGTCCTCCTTGAAACCAGGCCTTGCTCAAAGAGTCTCCACCTCACAGTGCGTGCAGAAGCACTCACACCAGCCTGCTGCCATTCCCGAGCAAGCTCGGAACTGCTGGTAGTCCGATCCCGCAGCTGAAACAGTTTTAAGATACGGTCCTGGCGCTTGCTGGTCTTTCTTGGGCGCCCTGGAGCCTTTTTGACAACAATGGAAGCTCTCTCCTTGAAGTTCTTGATGATGCGATAGATTGTTGACTGAGGTGCAATCTTTGTAGCTGCGATACTCTTCATACTTAGGCCATTTTTGTGCAGTTCAGTGATGGCTGCACGTGCTTCTTTAGAGATAACCATGGTTAACTGAAGAGAAACAATGATACCAAGCACCAGCTTCCTTTTAAAGTGTCCAGTGATGTCATTCTTACTTAATCATGACTGATTGATCGCCAGCCCTGTCCTCATCAACACCCACACCTGTGTTAATGGATCAATCACTAAAACGATGTTAGCTGCTCCTTTTAAGGCAGGACTGCAATGATGTTGAAATGTGTTTTGGGGGTTAAAGTTCATTTTCTGGGCAAATATTGACTTTGCAAGTACAGTAATTGCTGTTAAGCTGATCACTCTGACATTCAGGAGTATATGCAAATTGCCATTAGAAAAAATGAAGCAGTAGACTTTGGAAAAATTAATATCTGTCTCATTCTCAAAACTTTTGGCCATGACTGTATATATATGTATATATATATATATATATATATATATATATATATATATATATGTGTGTGTGTTAGGACTGGCGGAATGCACCGAGTAAAAGGTGAGACGTTATTAGGTTCGTTCGCAGTCCGGAGTCCACCGTGCAGGTGAGAACCTGCTACTAGCAAATGGCAGCACTATATGGCGGTGGTAGCGAACCCTGTTAAGTCACAGGGCCGCGGTACTGCACACAAGAGCGCAAGCAAGGAGTCACCGAGCTCAGTCCCAAAACTTGGGATCTGAGTCCGTCTAGACTACTTGCGCTCGACACCATTACTGGGGTGTCAGCGTAACCAAAATAATAACTAAAGATGCACGAGAGTGCGTGCGGTGCCGCACTGACGGACGCCACTAACCACCCAGGCTTGGGTCAGGAAAGCGCTGTGAAAGCGCACGGCGCCGCACTGGCGGTCACAGCAATTAGACGCTGTATGGTGTGTTATGTGCTGATGGCTAAGTCAGGCGCTAGAGAGCAATCATCCACCTTCCGCGAGCAGTCATCCAATAGGGAGGGGATTTTTAAAGAACGACTTTCACTCACAACACACACATTTACAAATGTACACTAGCGCATGTCCGTGCAGTCATGCAAACCTTATATAGCTGCAGCATTTACAGGACCTTCCCAGAAGGACCAATGGGAGGCTGCCACAGAAGTTGAGCACCTTCAGGACCTTCCTGGAGGACCAATGGGATCTGCTGCAGTATCTGAGCACATGACCCTCGATCTCCAATGGGAGATCTTGCCCTGGGCATGCTCAGAAGAGGAAAAGCAGGACTTAGTCACAAAAGCATCCGCTTGCCGCTGCCCAGCACTGGCTTCCATGGCAGGAGCTGGAAAAGCAGCAGTAACTCTATGCACAGCGTGAGACTGAGCAAGACGCTGGGACTGACGTCTCTGCTGAGCAGGCTCCACTGCGGCAGGAGAAGAATAGGAGACCGCAGCAGAGATGGCCCGAGATTCCCCCTGTGCAGAGACAAGAACTCGACCCCTAACAATATGTGTATATATATACAGTGGGGCAAAAAAGTATTTAGTCAGTCAGCAATAGTGCAACTTCCACCACTTAAAAAGATGAGAGGCGTCTGTAATTTACATCATAGGTAGACCTCAACTATGGGAGACAAACTGAGAAAAAAAAATCCAGAAAATCACATTGTCTGTTTTTTTATCATTTTATTTGCATATTATGGTGGAAAATAAGTATTTGGTCAGAAACAAAATGTCATCTCAATACTTTGTAATATATCCTTTGTTGGCAATGACAGAGGTCAAACGTTTTCTGTAAGTCTTCACAAGGTTGCCACACACTGTTGTTGGTATGTTGGCCCATTCCTCCATGCAGATCTCCTCTAGAGCAGTGATGTTTTTGGCTTTTTGCTTGGCAACATGGACTTTCAACTCCCTCCAAAGGTTTTCTATAGGGTTGAGATCTGGAGACTGGCTAGGCCACTCCAGGATCTTGAAATGCTTCTTACGAAGCCACTCCTTCGTTGCCCTGGCGGTGTGCTTTGGTTCATTGTCATGTTGAAAGACCCAGCCACGTTTCATCTTCAATGCCCTTGCTGATGGAAGGAGGTTTGCACTCAAAATCTCACGATACATGGCCCCATTCATTCTTTCATGTACCCGGATCAGTCGTCCTGGCCCCTTTGCAGAGAAACAGCCCCAAAGCATGATATTTCCACCACCATGCTTTACAGTAGGTATGGTGTTTGATGGATGCAACTCAGTATTCTTTTTCCTCCAAACACGACAAGTTGTGTTTCTACCAAACAGTTCCAGTTTGGTTTCATCAGACCATAGGACATTCTCCCAAAACTCCTCTGGATCATCCAAATGCTCTCTAGCAAACTTCAGACGGGCCCGGACATGTACTGGCTTAAGCAGTGGGTCACGTCTGGCACTGCAGGATCTGAGTCCATGGTGGCGTAGTGTGTTACTTATGGTAGGCCTTGTTACATTGGTCCCAGCTCTCTGCAGTTCATTCACTAGGTCCCCCCGCGTGGTTCTGGGATTTTTGCTCACCGTTCTTGTGATCATTCTGACCCCACGGGGTGGGATTTTGCGTAGAGCCCCAGATCGAGGGAGATTATCAGTGGTCTTGTATGTCTTCCATTTTCTAATTATTGCTCCCACTGTTGATTTCTTCACTCCAAGCTGGTTGGCTATTGCAGATTCAGTCTTCCCAGCCTGGTGCAGGGCTACAATTTTGTTTCTGGTGTCCTTTGACAGCTCTTTGGTCTTCACCATAGTGGAGTTTGGAGTCAGACTGTTTGAGGGTGTGCACAGGTGTCTTTTTATACTGATAATAAGTTTAAACAGGTGCCATTACTACAGGTAATGAGTGGAGGAAAGAGGAGACTCTTAAAGAAGAAGTTACAGGTCTGTGAGAGCCAGAAATCTTGATTGTTTGTTTCTGACCAAATACTTATTTTCCACCATAAAATGCAAAAAAAATGATAAAAAAACAGACAATGTGATTTTCTGGATTTTTTTTTCTCAGTTTGTCTCCCATAGTTGAGGTCTACCTATGATGTAAATTACAGACGCCTCTCATCTTTTTAAGTGGTGGAACTTGCACTATTGCTGACTGACTAAATACTTTTTTGCCCCACTGTATATATATATATATATATATAAAATCTAAAATGAATATCAAATATATATTTCATAGGCAAATCTTCTGGACCACAACAGGTTACACTGCCTTTGTTGCCTGTAGCAACCAATTACTAAGCATCTTTCATTTCACCAGAGCGGTTTAAAAGATGAAAGCTGAGCTGTGCTGTGATTGGATGCTATGAGCAACAGTTTTCCGTGTAGACAGTTGTGGTAACTGAGGCCTATTATTCTTATCATTTGCGTGGTGTTATCATCCTGCTGTAAAGCTGGAAATAACACTATTTATTACCATGCCAACACAGACCACCCTCTGACACAAAATGCAGGGGGAGCCCAGAATCAGGAACTTCTTTGTCTGGCATGAAGCATCTCATTAACTTAATAATTCAAACACAGAATAAAAAAGGAAACACAAAACTGATTTATCCAACCCAGATATCATTTTAATCGGTGTAACAGCACCAACCTGTCAATGCCTGGTTCACTTTAAACTTATTTATACAGCTACAACTTATGCCACTCTAAATTAGTCCTTTAAAGTTTTTAACTAAATGGTATTACACTCCCACGAGGTTGAAATCTGCTTTCTCTAGGACTCTAAGAGAAAAGCTGTATTACGCCTCAATAAGCAAGACTTACAGAAAGAAGAAAGGGAGCCAAGAGTAACAGATATGAGTACAGAAAGGGAGGCAAGAGCCGCTTCCTCAAGGGCCACTGAAACATCTCAGCAGAGAGAAGCAAGAATTCTAGACAAGAGAACAAGAGCTGCATCCTCAAGGGCCACTGATATGTCGCTGCAGAGAGAAGCAAGGTGTTAGGACTGGTGGAACGCACCAAATAAATACAAGTACGGAAATAAGGTGTGTTCGCAGCCCAGGGTCCACCATGCAGAGATGGTACCTGCTGCTGAGTAATTGCGGCACTGAATGACGGAATTACAACAAAGTACACATGGGTTAACATCACTCGGTGTGAACAAACGCAAACCCTGTTACTTCACAGAGTCACAGGGCACAATAGAACATTGTGCCCTCTTAGCTAACATAAGGCGCAGCAGAGTAGGAGCTAGTGGGATCTCTAATGCTCACCCCCACTGCACTGTTGGTTGAACCTGCTCTTTCACGCAGTGGCTTTTGAGACCGCGTCAGAGGAAGCCCAGATACAGATGCTGGGTTCAAGCGGGAATTCCCACCCTACTCTGACAAAGGAATTGTGCTCAAATAATTAAAGCGGACGCAACTGCGAACCGCTAAAGGAAAGCAATAACGCACAGAGTGCGCGCAGCGTCATGCTTGTGTATGCCGCTACTGACATTGACCTAGTGTGTGATGGAGGCTTAGGCACTGACTGGCACTGTATCTTAACACAACTCACCTTGATACCCAAGCAATAACTGGAGGGAAGAGGAACATTAAGGAGCATTCACTAGATACAATCACACAAGCTCACGCACATCATTTAGGTTTATACTAGCGCATGGCCGCTCAGCCATTTTAAAGATGTATCCTTCAGGGACCTTCCCAGTGGTCCAATCGGAGGTGCTACAGGACCTGAGCATGTGACCTCCGACCTCCAATGAGAGGTCATCTCACGGGCATGCTCAGTAGACAAAAAGCAGGACTTAGTCCCTGGAACATCTGCTCGCCGCTTATCAATGCTGGTTGCAAAGGCTGAACCTGGGACGGCAACTGTAACCAGATGCCCAGTATCAGCTTGAGCCAAATGTGGGACCGACATCTCTGCTGAGCAGACTCCACTGCGGCAGGGGAAGAATGGGAGACTGCAGAGGACATGGTTCGAGATTCCCCCTGTGCAGCGGCCGGAGCTCAACACCTAACACAAGACTTGCAGACATGAGAATAGCAAGTTCTTCCAACAGGACACGTGAAAAAGTTGGAAATTTGAAATACTTTGCCTTTTGCTACCAGTCAGACATCAACTATCAGGATAATCCAATAGTTAACATAGGAAAAATTGATGTGATCTGTAAGTACTGCAATGCCCTGAAGTGGAAAGATGAACCGCCAGGTTTATGCTGTAAAAAACAAACACAAGATTCCTGACGAAGGAATCTTTATTCCGAAACGCGCGTCAGGGTGCACAGTATCTAGAGATATTTAAAGGTATATTCCCCCTTTTTAATTATTCCTAAGCATCATGCACATGGCACTTTATAATGCTTACTATATTGCACCTTGCCTATCTCACATGCCTGTGCACTTGATTGTTTGATTTTATGAGCCCTCCCTTTTTGAAGCTTATAAGTGCCTATAGTTGCACAAGTTGCACTATCACGTTGATCACTTTTTATATGAGTATGTCCCATACATCTACACATACTGCTGTTTTAATTCACTGGTGTGATCCACTTTTCTTGTTTTACATATTGGAGGTATAATATGATTACACTGTTATATTGTGATGCTTATAATTCATAGGGGTGATTTAATATAAATTATTTATATATATATATATATATATATATATATATATATATATATTCTAGTAAATATACCCTATCCGCCATATGGGAAATTGGTCCTTTTTATATACAAAAAACTTTTTAAATTGTATTCTATGTTTATTTGGATACGTGCACATTGACTGCATGCTATTCTATTGTGTTCCTATAATATAAAATAAAGATATATTTTTATTATTATAATTTTTCTCTGCTTCGATGGTCCTTGGTTGTATCTAATTTGGAGCACGGATTAGTCTTCAGGTGTATGCTGTGCAAATGGCAAGGTAAAATAGCCCCTTTCACCACCAGTCTCTGATGACAGGCACCACTGCAATATCAAACCATTTCTTGGACAACATCAGAAAGAACAACTCCTGCTTCCAAATGACATCATTTGGTGCCAATAGAGAAGTTTTTTCAACTGGATTTATGCCCACGTTTAAAGTTCAAGGACAGATTTACCACTCAATTGGCTCACTGCTTCCATTACAAGGAAAAAAAACCTAAATTTCTTCAACTCTACTTCATGGGAAATATAGAAGCAGAGGCTCAGCAGAGATGCTCTCTAATTCCAAACACTCACCTTGATATTGTCACTAATTTGCCGAAGTTGATTCACTTAATGTAACTTTTCAAGACTGCATTTGAATGCATGCCAAGTGACGATGACAAAACACAACAAGGAGAGCATCAGCAGCGTTTCAATGCCCCAACATTTGATAAGGTAGCTATTTTGATTGTGGGTAATGAGTTTCACAGCCATGAAATTGTTTCAGAAAAGGAACAATGGTTTGCAAATGGTGGCAGAAGCTCACAGGTCCTATGATGCACTGCAATATCCAATTATCTTTTGGCAGGGACAGGATGACTAACACATTGAAATATCTCAGACAAATCCTGCAACAGGCAACCCTTCAGGGAAAAAAGTGTTGGCCATGGGCTTTTATGCCTTAGGATCATGACAAGAGTTGGCGAGGAAAATAACTTCCTCAAATGCAGACATCTCTTCCAACAATTCATCGTTGACGTGTATGCAAAAATTGAGAGTTAATGTCTTCTGTATATCCGACTAAATCAAAAGCAGCTCAGAGTCAAGGAATACATTCACCTTAGAGATGATGTGGCAAATGATGTTTGATATAAGTAACTACACAGTTAGTTACTATTCCCAGGCAATGCCAGGCTCTTCAGCTAGTACCCTATATTTCTGAGTACTACTCATCTTGCATCTACTTTTCATATTGCAATATTAGGGTATTGATAGATTTCTTCAAACTCTTGTGGGCTACTTAAGCTTACTAATTTCATCACCAGGGGTTCCCAACTTCATCAGTTTGATTTTTTTGGTTTTATATGACGTCTTTCAGTTCATTTATTAATTTTATTATACGCATTCCTGCATACACCTTGAATCACAATCAATATAGCTGGGCCTTGTTACATAAATAACACTGGTCTACAAAAAAAAAATTCTGGCATGGACTTTAAGAACAGTTTTAGACTAATTTGAGGGTGCTGAATTCAAATCTGATCTTATAATTTCTCCATCACATCACGTTTTTGCGCTATAGGTATATAGCCCATTTTCATGAATTCCATGATAAATATAAGTAGTGCCGGTTTATACGGTTCACTAAGGTAAATTTAGTTTTCATTTAGTCTCCCAATAAATGTGAGAATATCTTTGTTTTCTTTGAACATGCATAATTCCCATTTGTTATGATAACACCCTTGTTTTCTGTGCTACTGGGACAGTAGAGCTACAGCACAGCATTGGGTGAAAACTGAATGGCCTCAGCGACAGAGTTTGGCATCTGGTGATAAGAATGTCATCCATGATCCTCTAGTGGATAGGAAGGACATTGTCTTTCCTCCCTTACACATAAAACTTGGATTGATGAAGCAGTTCGTCAAAGCTCTCAATCACAGTGGAGAATTATTTCACTACCGTATATACTCGAGTATAAGCCGAGATTTTCAGCCCAAATTTTTGGGCTGAAAGTGCCCCTCTCGGCTTATACTCGAGTCACGGTGGGCGGCAGGGTCGGCGGGTGAGGGGGAGAGGGCGCTGAGGCATACTCACCTAGTCCCGGCGCTCCTGACGCTGCCCCTGCCTGTCACACTGTCTCCAGGTGCCGCAGCTCTTCCCCTGTTCAGCGGTCACGTGGGACCGCTCATTAGAGAAATGAATATGGACTCCACTCCCATAGGGGTGGAGCCACATATTCATTCCTCTGAGCGGTGACAGTGACCGCTGAACAGGGGAAGAGCTGCGGCACCCGGAGACAGTGTGACAGGCAGGGGCAGTGTCAGGAGCGCCGGGACTAGGTGAGTATTTTATATTCACCTGTCCGCGTTCCACACGCCGGGCGCCGCTCTGTCTTCGCATCCTCTTGCACTAACTGTTCAGGTCAGATGATGCATATAGTGTGCGTGCCGCCCTCTGCCTGATCAGTCAGTGCAGAGAGACGCCGGGACGAGACGCTGGGAGCTGCAAGCAAGAGAGGTGAGTATGGCATTTTTTTTTATTGCAGCAGCAGCAATGGCACAGCTTTATACGGAGCATCTATGGGGCAAAAATGAACGGTGCAGAGCACTATATGGCACAGCTATGGGGCAAGAATGAACGGTGCAGAGCACTATATGGCAGCTATGGGGCAAAAATGAACGGTGCAGAGCACTATATGGCACAGCTATGGGGCAAGAATGAACGGTGCAGAGCACTATATGGCACAGCTATGGGGCAAGAATGAACGGTGCAAAGCACTATATGGCACAGCTATGGGGCAAGAATGAGCGGTGCAGAGCACTATATGGCACAGCTATGGGGCAATAAGGAACTGTGCAGAGCACTATATGGCACTAGGGTTGAGCGAAATGGATCGTTCATTTTCAAAAGTCGTCGAGTTTTGGCAAAGTCGGGTTTCATGAAACCCGACCCCGGTACGCAACTTTCGCGCCAAAGTCACGTTTCAATGACCCGAAAAGCACCATTTCTCAGCCAATGAAGGTGGACGCAGAGTGTGGGCAGCGTGATGACATAGGTCCTGGTCCCCACCATCTTAGAGAAGGGCATTGCAGTGATTGGCTTGCAGTCTGCCGCGTCACAGGGGCTATAAAGAGGCGTTCCCGCCGACCGCCATCTTACTGCTGCTGATCTGAGCCTATGGAGAGGTTGCTGCCGCTTCGTCAGAAGCAGGGATAGCGTTAGGCAGGGTCCATTAACCACCAAACCGCTTGTGCTGTAGCGATTTCCACTGTCCAACACCACCTTTTGTTTGCAGGGACAGTGGAAGCTACATTTTTTTTCCTCAGTGCTGTAGCTCATTGGGCTGCCCCAGAAGGCTCCCTGATAGCTGCATTGCTGTGTGTACGCCGCTGTGCAAACCAACTGCTTTTTTCAAAGCACAAATCCTGTTGTTCCTTCCTTTCTGCACAGCTATCTTGTTTGTTTGTCCACACTTTTTATTTAATTTGTGCATCAGTCGACTCCTTATTGCTGCCTGCCATACCTGCCTGAGATTACTGCAGGGAGATAGTAATTGTAGGACAGTCCCTGTTTTTTTTTTTTTTTTTTTTAATTCTCCCTAAAAAAATAAGTTGTGGGAGATTAAGATTGGCATTTCTGCTAGAGTGCCATCCCTGTGTGTGCCATCTCTCTCACATAGTGGGCCATAGAAAGCCTTATTATTTTTCTGTTTGTTTGGGGGGGGTTTATAAATTCTCCCTGAAAAAAAAACAGTGGGAGATTAATATTGGCCTTTGGGCTTGTGTGCCAGTCCTGAGTGTGCCATCTCTCTCTCAAATAGTGGGCCATAGAAAGCCTATTTATTTTTTTTTTATTTGGTTTCTAAATTCTCCCTGAAAAAATAAAAAAAAATCACTTGGAGATTAATATTGACCTTTCTGCTTGTGTGCAACTCCTGACTCCTGGGTGTGCCATCTCTCTCTCTCAAATAGTGGGCCATAGAAAGCCTATTTTTTTTTATTTGGTTTCTAAATTCTTCCTGGAAAAATTAAAAAAAATCAGTGGGAGATTAATTTTGCCCTTTCTGCTTGTGTGCCACTCCTGACTCCTGGGTGTGCCATCTCTCTCTCTCAAATAGTGGGCCATAGAAAGCCTATTTTTTTTAATTTGGTTTCTAAATTCTCCCTGAAAAAATAAAAAAAAAATCAGTGGGAGATTAATATTGGCCTTTCTGCTTGTGTGCCATTCCTGACTCCTGGGTGTGCCATCTCTGTCTCTTAAATAGTGGGCCATAGAAAGACTATTTTTTTTTATTTGTTTTCTAAATTCTCCCTGAAAAAATAAAAAAAAAATCAGTGGGAGATTAATATTGGACTTTCTGCTTGTGTGCCAGTCTTGACTCCTGGGTGTGCCATCTCTCTCTCTCAAATAGTGGGCCATAGAAAGCCTATTTTTTTTTTATTTGGTTTCTAAATTTTCCCTGAAAAAAATCAATTTTTTTATTTGGTTTCTAAATTCTCCCTGAAAAAAATCATTTTTTTTAATTTGGTTTCTAAAGTCTCCCTGAAAAAATAAAAAAAAATCAGTGGGAGATTAATATTGGCCTTTCTGCTTGTGTGCCAGTCTTGACTCCTGGGAGTGCCATATCTCTCTCTCAAATAGTGGGCCATAGAAAGCCTATTTTTTTATTTTATTTGGTTTCTAAATTCTCCCTGAAAAAATCATTTTTTTTTATTTGGTTTCTAAATTCTCCCTGAAAAAATAATTTTTTTTCTTTGGTTTCTAAAGTCTCCCTGAAAAAATAAAAATAAAAATCAGTGGGAGATTAATATTGGCCTTTCTGCTTGTGTGCCATTCCTGACTCCTGGGTGTGCCATCTCTGTCTCTCAAATAGTGGGCCATAGAAAGCCTATTTTTTTTAATTTGGTTTCTAAATTCTCCCTGAAAAAATAAAAAAAAATCAGTGGGAGATTAATATTGGCCTTTCTGCTTGTGTGCCAGTCTTGACTCCTGGGTATGCCATCTCTCTCTCTCAAATAGTGGGCCATAGAAAGCCTATTTTTTTTATTTGGTTTCTAAATTCTCCCTGAAAAAATCAATTTTTTTATTTGGTTTCTAAATTCTCCCTAAAAAAATCATTTTTTTTATTTGGTTTCTAAAGTCTCCCTGAAAAAATAAAAAAAAACTCAGTGGGAGATTAATATTAGCCTTTCTGCTTGTGTGCCATTCCTGACTCCTGGGTGTGCCATCTCTGTCTCTCAAATAGTGGGCCATAGAAAGCCTATTTTTTTTTATTTGGTTTCTAAATTCTCCCTGAAAAAAAAAAAAAAATCAGTGGGAGATTAATATTGAGATCCATAATTTCCCACGGGATCAATAAAGTGTATCGTATCGTATCGTATTGGCCTTTCTGCTTGTGTGCCAGTCTTGACTCCTGGGTGTGCCATCCCTCTCTCTCTCTCTCTCAAATAGTGGGCCATAGAAAGCCTATTTTTTTTTTATTTGGTTTCTAAATTCTCCCTGAAAAAAAATCATTTTTTTTTATTTGGTATCTAAATTCTCCCTGAAAAAATAATTTTTTTAATTTGGTTTCTAAAGTCTCCCTGAAAAAAAAAAAAAAATTAGTGGGAGATTAATATTGGCCTTTCTGCTTGTCTGCCAGTCTTGACTCCTGGGTGTGCCATCTCTCTCTCTCAAATAATGGGCCATAGAAAGCCTATTTTTTATTTTATTTGGTTTCTAAATTTTCCCTGAAAAAATCAATTTTTTTTTTTGGTTTCTAAATTCTCCCTGAAAAAAATCATTTTTTTAAATTTGGTTTCTAAAGTCTCCCTGAAAAAATAAAAAAAAATCAGTGGGAGATTAATATTGGCCTTTCTGCTTGTGTACCAGTCTTGACTCCTGGGTGTGCCATCTCTCTCTCTCTCAAATAGTGGGCCATAGAAAGCCTATTTTTTTTTTTTTTATTTGGTTTCTAAATTCTCCCTGAAAAAATCAATTTTTTTTATTTGGTTTCTAAATTCTCCCTGAAAAAATAATTTTTTTTCTTTGGTTTCTAAAGTCTCCCTGAAAAAATAAAAATAAAAATCAGTGGGAGATTAATATTGGCCTTTCTGCTTGTGTGCCATTCCTGACTCCTGGGTGTGCAATCTCTGTCTCTCAAATAGTGGGCCATAGAAAGCCTATTTTTTTTTATTTGGTTTCTAAATTTTCCCTGAAAAAATAAACAAAAATCAGTGGGAGATTAATATTGGCCTTTCTGCTTATGTGCCAGTCTTGACTCCTGGGTATGCCATCTCTCTCTCTCAAATAGTGGGCCATAGAAAGCCAATTTTTTTTTATTTGGTTTCTAAATTCTCCCTGAAAAAATCAATTTTTTTTATTTTTTTTCTAAATTCTCCCTGAAAAAATCGTTTTTTTTATTTGGTTTCTAAAGTCTCCCTGAAAAAATTAAAAATAAATCAGTGGGAGATTAATATTAGCCTTTCTGCTTGTGTGCCATTCCTGACTCCTGGGTGTGCCATCTCTCTCTCTCAAATAGTGGGCCATATAAAGCCTATTTTTTTTTTAATTTGGTTTCTAAATTCTCCCTGAAAAAATTAAAAAAAATCAGTGGGAGATTAATATTGGCCTTTCTGCTTGTGTGCCAGTCTTGACTCCTGGGTGTGCCATCTCTCTCTCTCTCTCTCTCTCTCAAATAGTGGGCCATAGAAAGCCTATTTTTTTTTATTTGGTTTCTAAATTCTCCCTGAAAAAAAAATCATTTTTTTTTATTTGGTTTCTAAATTCTCCCTGAAAAAAATCATTTTTTTAATTTGGTTTCTAAAGTCTCCCTGAAAAAATAAAAAAAAATCAGTGGGAGATTAATATTGGCCTTTCTGCTTGTGTGCCAGTCTTGACTCCTGGGTGTGCCATCTCTCTCTCTCAAATAGTGGGCCATAGAAAGCCTATTTTTTTTTATTTGGTTTCTAAATTTTCCCTGAAAAAATAAATTTTTTTATTTGGTTTCTAAATTCTCCCTGAAAAAAAATCATTTTTTTAAATTTGGTTTCTAAAGTCTCCCTGAAAAAATTAAAAAAAATCAGTGGGAGATTAATATTGGCCTTTCTGCTTGTGTGCCAATCTTGACTCCTGGGAGTGCCATATCTCTCTCTCAAATAGTGGGCCATAGAAAGCCTATTTTTTTTTTATTTGGTTTCTAAATTCTCCCTGAAAAAATCATTTTTTTTATTTGGTTTCTAAAGTCTCCCTGAAAAAATAAAAAAAAATCAGTGGGAGATTAATATTGGCCTTTCTGCTTGTGTGCCAGTCTTGACTCCTGGGTGTGCCATCTCTCTCTCTCAAATAGTGGGCAATAGAAAGCCTATTTTTTTTATTTGGTTTCTAAAGTCTCCCTGAAAAAATAAAAATAAAAATCAGTGGGAGATTAATATTGGCCTTTCTGCTTGTGTGCCATTCCTGACTCCTGGGTGTGCCATCTCTGTCTCTCAAATAGTGGGCCATAGAAAGCCTATTTTTTTTTTATTTGGTTTCTAAATTCTCCCTGAAAAAATAAAAAAAAATCAGTTGGAGATTAATATTGGCCTTTCTGCTTGTGTGCCAGTCTTGACTCCTGGGTGTGCCATCTCTCTCTCTCTCTCTCTCTCAAATAGTGGGCCATAGAAAGCCTATTTTTTTTTTATTTGGTTTCTAAATTCTCCCTGAAAAAAAATCATTTTTTTTTATTTGGTTTCTAAAGTCTCCCTGAAAAAATAAAAAAAAATCAGTGGGAGATTAATATTGGCCTTTCTGCTTGTGTGCCACTCCTGACTCCTGGGTGTGCCATCTCTGTCTCTCAAATAGTGGGCCATAGAAGGCCTATTTTTTTTTTATTTGGTTTCTAAATTCTCCTTTAAAAAATAAAAAAAAATCAGTGGGAGATTAATATTGGCCTTTCTGCTTGTGTGCCAGTCTTGACTCCTGGGTTTGCCATCTCTCTCTCTCAAATAGTGGGCCATAGAAAGCATTTTTTTTTATTTGGTTTCTAAATTCTCCCTGAAAAAAAATCATTTTTTTTATTTGGTTTCTAAATTTTCCCTGAAAAAATCATTTTTTTAATTTGGTTTCTAAAGTCTCCCTGAAAAAATAAAAATAAATCAGTGGGAGATTAATATTGGCCTTTCTGCTTGTGTGCCAGTCTTGACTCCTGGGTGTGCGATCTCTCTCTCTCAAATAGTGGGCCATAGAAAGCCTTTTTTTTTTTTTATTTGGTTTCTAAATTTTCCCTGAAAAAATCAATTTTTTTATTTGGTTTCTAAATTCTCCCTGAAAAAAATCATTTTTTTAAATTTGGTTTCTAAAGTCTCCCTGAAAAAATAAAAAAAAATCAGTGGGAGATTAATATTGGCCTTTCTGCTTGTGTGCCAGTCTTGACTCCTGGGAGTGCCATATCTCTCTCTCAAATAGTGGGCCATAGAAAGCCTATTTTTTTTTTATTTGGTTTCTAAATTCTCCCTGAAAAAATCATTTTTTTTTATTTGGTTTCTAAATTCTCCCTGAAAAAATAAAAAAAAATCAGTGGGAGATTAATATTGGCCTTTCTGCTTGTGTGCCAGTCTTGACTCCTGGGTGTGCCATCTCTCTCTCTCAAATAGTGGGCCATAGAAAGCCTATTTTTTTTATTTGGTTTCTAAATTCTCCCTGAAAAAATCATTTTTTTTATTTGGTTTCTAAATTCTCCCTGAAAAAATCATTTTTTTTATTTGGTTTCTAAAGTCTCCCTGAAAAAATAAAAAAAAAATCAGTGGGAGATTAATATTGGCCTTTCTGCTTGTGTGCCATTCCTGACTCCTGGGTGTGCCATCTCTGTCTCTCAAATAGTGGGCCATAGAAAGCCTATTTTTTTTTATTTGGTTTCTAAATTCTCCCTGAAAAAATAAAAAAAAATCAGTGGGAGAATAATATTGGCCTTTCTGCTTGTGTGCCAGTCTTGACTCCTGGGAGTGCCATATCTCTCTCTCAAATAGTGAGCCACAGAAAGCCTATTTTTTTTTAATTTGGTTTCTAAATTCTCCCTGAAAAAATCAATTTTTTTATTTGGTTTCTAAATTCTCCCTGAAAAAATAATTTTTTTTCTTTGGTTTCTAAAGTCTCCCTGAAAAAATAAAAATAAGAATCAGTGGGAGATTAATATTGGCCTTTCTGCTTGTGTGCCATTCCTGACTCCTGGGTGTGCCATCTCTGTCTCTCAAATAGTGGGCCATAGAAAGCCTATTTTTTTTTATTTGGTTTCTAAATTCTCCCTGAAAAAATAAAAAAAATCAGTGGGAGATTAATATTGGCCTTTCTGCTTGTGTGCCAGTCTTGACCCCTGGGTGTGCCATCTCTCTCTCTCTCTCTCTCTCTCTCTCTCAAATAGTGGGCCATAGAAAGCCTATTTTTTTTTAATTTGGTTTCTAAATTCTCCCTGAAAAAAAATCATTTTTTTTTATTTGGTTTCTAAAGTCTCCCTGAAAAAATAAAAAAAAAATCAGTGGGAGATTAATATTGGCCTTTCTGCTTGTGTGCCACTCCTGACTCCTGGGTGTGCCATCTCTGTCTCTCAAATAGTGGGCCATAGAAGGCCTATTTTTTTTTCATTTGGTTTCTAAATTCTCCTTTAAAAAATAAAAAAAAATCAGTGGGAGATAATAAATAATAATAATAATAATAATTTTATTTATATAGCGCCAACATATTCCGCAGCGCTTTACAAATTATAGAGGGGACTTGTACAGACAATAAACATTACAGCATAACAGAAATACAGTTCAAAACAGATACCAGGAGGAGTGAGGGCCCTGCTCGCAAGCTTACAAACTATGGGGAAAAGGGGAGACACGAGAGGTGGATGGTAACAATTGCTTTAGTTATTCGGACCAGCTATAGTGTAAGGCTCAGGTGTTCATGTAAAGCTGCATGAACCAGTTACCTGCCTAAGTATGTAGCAGTACAGACACAGAGGGCTAATACTGCATAAAGTGTATGAGAACATGATGCGAGGAACCTTTTTTTTTTTTTTTTTTATTATAAATAGGCCACACAGGGATCGTTAGGTTAATGCATTGAGGCGGTAGGCCAGTCTGAACAAATGAGTTTTTAGGGCACGCTTAAAACTGTGGGGATTGGGGATTAATCGTATTAACCTAGGTAGTGCATTCCAAAGAATCGGCGCAGCACGTGTAAAGTCTTGGAGACGGGAGTGGGAGGTTCTGATTATTGAGGATGCTAACCTGAGGTCATTAGCGGAGCGGAGGGCACGGGTAGGGTGGTAGACTGATACCAGGGAGGAGATGTAGGGTGGTGCTGAGCCATGGAGTGCTTTGTGGATGAGGGTAGTAGTTTTGTACTGGATTCTGGAGTGGATGGGTAGCCAGTGTAATGACTGGCACAGGGTAGAGGCATCGGTGTAACGGTTGGTGAGGAATATGATCCTGGCTGCAGCATTCAGGACAGATTGGAGCGGGGAGAGTTTTGCAAGAGGGAGACCGATTAGTAGAGAGTTACAATAGTCCAGACGAGAATGAATAAGTGAAACAGTCAGAGTTTTTGCAGAGTCGAAATTAAGAAAAGGGCGAATTCTAGAAATGTTTTTGAGATGCAGGTAAGAAGAGCGAGCCAGTGATCGGATGTAGGG
Source organism: Ranitomeya imitator (assembly GCF_032444005.1). Lineage (NCBI taxonomy): Eukaryota > Metazoa > Chordata > Amphibia > Anura > Dendrobatidae > Ranitomeya > Ranitomeya imitator. The sequence goes on from NC_091284.1 coordinate 643,531,466, forward strand.
GGTGAATGAAAGGTCAGAATCAAGGATGACCCCAAGGCAGCGGGCATGTTGCTTTGGAGTAATGGTGGAACCGCACACGGAGATGGCAATGTCAGGCAAAGGTAGGTTAGTAGAGGGAGAGAACACGAGGAGTTCAGTTTTTGACAGGTTTAGTTTCAGATAGAGGGAGGACATGATGTTAGAGACAGCGGTAAGACAATCACTGGTGTTTTCTAAAAAGGTCGGTGTGATATCGGGAGCAGAAGTGTATAATTGGGTGTCGTCAGCATAGAGATGGTACTGGAAACCAAATCTACTGATTGTTTGTCCAATAGGGGCAGTATACAACGAGAAGAGTAGGGGGCCTAGGACTGATCCTTGAGGAACCCCAACAGTAAGGGGAAGGTGAGAGGAGGAGGAACCAGCAAAACATACAGTGAAGGATCGGTCAGAGAGATAGGAGGAGAACCAGGAGAGAACGGTGTCCTTGAGGCCGATGGAGCGGAGCATAGTGAGGAGGAGCTGATGATCCACAGTGTCAAATGCTGCAGAGAGATCCAAGAGAATTAGCATGGAGTAGTGACCATTAGATTTAGCTGTTAGTAGGTCATTAGAGACTTTAATGAGGGCAGTTTCAGTAGAGTGTAAAGAGCGGAAGCCAGATTGAAGAGGGTCGAGAAGAGAGTTATCTGAGAGATAGCGGGTAAGACGGGAGTGGACCAGGCGTTCGAGGAGTTTAGAGATGAAGGGAAGATTAGAGACAGGTCTATAATTAGCGGCACAGTTTTGATCGAGGGATGGTTTTTTAAGTAATGGATGTATGATGGCATGCTTAAATGAGGAGGGAAAAATACCGGAAGTGAGGGAAAGGTTGAATATTTTTGTTAGGTGAGAGGTGATAGCCGGGGAAAGGGACTGGAGGAGATGTGACGGAATGGGGTCACTGGTGCAAGTGGTCGGGCGCGAAGATGCAAGGAGCCTGCTTACTTCTTCTTCTGTAACTGCTTCAAAGTCAGAGAGTGAACTAGATGCAGTGGGGGAGGGAGGACAGTGCATGGTATGAAGAGATTGGGAGATGATTTCCTGTCGAATGTGGTCAATTTTTTCTTTGAAGTAATTGGCCAGATCGTCAGCACGGAGATCCGTGGTTGGGGCCTGCTCTCTTGGGTTGAGTAGGGACTGGAACGTGTCAAAGAGACGTTTAGGGTTATTGGACAGGGATGTGATGAGGGTGTTGAAGTAGGTTTGTTTGGAGAGGTGAAGGGCAGAATTGTATGTCTTTAGCATGAACTTATAATGGATGAAATCTTCGGGTAGGTTAGATTTTCTCCACAGACGTTCTGCGCACCTGGAGCACCGCTGCAGGAAACGTGTTTGCAGCGTGTGCCACGGTTGTTGCCGTCTGTGCCAAGTTGTTTTATGTATAGGAGGAGCAGCTTCATCCAGAGCACTTTGCAGGGTTTCATTGTAATGCTTCAATGCAGAATCAGGACATGAGATGGAGGAAATAGGGGCCAATGAGGACTGCAAGTTCATCATAAGTTTCTGGGTGTTAATGGCCTGTATGTTTCTATAGGTGTGGAAAGTGGGGGTGACCTGAGCGGGATGGCAGTTCTTGATAGAGAATGAAAGAAGGTTGTGGTCAGAGAGCGGGAGAGGGGAGTTTGTGAAGTCATCCACTGAGCAAAGTCGGGAGAAGACCAAGTCAAGGGAGTTTCCATCTTCATGTGTTGGAGAGTTAGTATGCTGCGAGAGGCCAAAAGAGGAGGATAGAGATAAAAGGTGAGAAGCAGATGGGGAGAGGGGAGAGGCAATGGGGATGTTGAAATCACCCATGATAAGGGTGGGGGTGTCACAGGAGAGAAAGTGTGGAAGCCAGGTGGCAAAGTGATCCAGGAACTGATGAGAGGGGCCGGGAGGACGATACACCACCGCCACTCGCATGGAGAAGGGGACGTAGAGTCTGACCACATGGACCTCAAAGGAAGGGAAGACAAGTGAGGGTACTTGGGGGATAACTTGGAAAGTACATTTGGGTGAAAGGAGCAGACCAACGCCTCCACCTGCTCTGTTGTCTGATCTTGGGGTATGAGAAAAGTGTAGTCCACCATATGAAAGAGCAGCAGCAGCGGTGGTGTCTGACTGCTGGATCCAGGTTTCAGTTAGAGCCAGGAGATTAAGAGAATTAGAAAGGAAGAAGTCATGAATGAAGGAGAGTTTATTACACACAGAGCGAGAATTCCAAAGGGCACAATTGAAAGAGACAGCAGGCATGCAGGGAATATTAATAAGGTTAGAGGGGTTTCTGGGTGTAGCAATTGGGAGGTTTGACTGGCTATAACATGGGGGGCCGGGGTTTGGAGATATGTCTCCAGCGACTAGGAGAAGGAGGATCGAAAGAGTGAGCAGATGGTTAAGTGATTTGTGAGAGCGTCTCTTGTGTTGGATGTTGTGACTGAATGGATCTGTGCTGTTAAGCAATGTGAATAGAGCATGAGTGCTATACATAGGAGAGACAAGGACAGAGGGGCCGATATGGATGGAGTGTAGAGAGTTAATGCAAGGGCGGTGAATGTGAGTGAATGCAGCAGCCAGAATATAGATTATACAAATAAATATGGTGAGTATTTGTGCTGTTTCAAGTGAATATGGATTAGATTTAGTTTTTCTTACCTGTCTCCTGCCCTGTCTAACTGCCATGTTATAACTGCCGAGTACTTAGAAAAAAAAGTACTTTGAATAAAAAATACACGAATAACAGTGCACGAATGCATCCCCAAGCTACATCTACATTTATAGAAGGCTAGCCCTTAGATCTCTTTTTTTTTTTTTTTTTTTTTTGTGTTAAAGCTCGTTAGCAATCAATCTAACTCAGTTGAGACAACAGGACACAATAAATGTAGTGATCAGATAAACAAATGTCCAGGTCTACATGGATCATAAAGCACTTTGAAACAGTTATGTGATCTCTCTGAGTAAGGACATGCAAAAGTGAGTTAAATATCTATAAACACAAAGGCATAATAGTATGACTAACATATATAGATACATGCAGGATTCAATGCCGAAGATAGAATGACTCAGATACCATCCAAGCTGCTTGCTGTCAGGGACTGGAGCAATAGACATGCAGGATATTTCAGCTCAGAGAATGAATGATATGTGAATATTGGCCTTTCTGCTTGTGTGCCAGTCTTGACTCCTGGGTGTGCCATCTCTCTCTCTCAAATAGTGGGCCATAGAAAGCATTTTTTTTTATTTGGTTTCTAAAGTCTCCCTGAAAAAATAAAAATAAAAATCAGTGGGAGATTAATATTGGCCTTTCTGCTTGTGTGCCATTCCTGACTCCTGGGTGTGCCATCTCTGTCTCTCAAATAGTGGGCCATAGAAAGCCTATTTTTTTTTTATTTGGTTTCTAAATTCTCCCTGAAAAAATAAAAAAAATCAGTGGGAGATTAATATTGGCCTTTCTGCTTGTGTGCCAGTCTTGACTCCTGGGTGTGCCATCTCTCTCTCAAATAGTGGGCCATAGAAAGCCTATTTTTTTTTTATTTGGTTTCTAAATTCTCCCTGAAAAAAAATCATTTTTTTTATTTGGTTTCTAAAGTCTCCCTGAAAAAATAAAAAAAAATCAGTGGGAGATTAATATTGGCCTTTCTGCTTGTGTCCCAGTCTTGACTCCTGGGTGTGACATCTCTCTCTTTCAAATAGTGGGCCATAGAAAGCCTATTTTTTTTTATTTGGTTTCTAAATTCTCCCTTTAAAAATCATTTTTTTAATTTGGTTTCTAAATTCTCCATGTAAAAATCATTTTTTTTTTATTTGGTTTCTAAAGTCTCCCTGAAAAAATAAAAAAAAATCAGTGGGAGATTAATATTGGCCTTTCTGCTTGTGTGCCACTCCTGACTCCTGGGTGTGCCATCTCTCTCTCTCAAATAGTGGGCCATAGAAAGCTTATTTTTTTTTATATATTTGGTTTCTAAATTCTCCCTGAAAAAATAAAAAAAAATCAGTGGGAGATTAATATTGGCCTTTCTGCTTGTGTGCCAGTCTTGACTCCTGGGTGTGCCATCTCTCTCTCTCAAATAGTGGGCCATAGAAAGCCTATTTTTTTTTATTTGGTTTCTAAATTCTCTCTGAAAAAATAAAAAAAAATCAGTGGGAGATAAATGTTGGCCTTTCTGCTTGTGTGCCACTCCTGACTCCTGGGTGTGCCATCTCTCTCTCTCAAATAGTGGGCCATAGAAAGCCTATTTTTTTTTTTTTTGGTTTCTAAATTCTCACTGAAAAAAAAAAATCAGTGGGAGATTAATATTGGCCTTTCTGCTTGTGTGCCAGTCTTGACTCCTGGGTGTGCCATCTCTCTCTCAAATAGTGGGCCATAGAAAGCCTTTTTTTTTTTAATATGGTTTCTAAATTCTCCCTGAAAAAAATCAATTTTTTTTATTTGGTTTCTAAATTCTTCCTGAAAAAAAAAAAAAAATCAGTGGGAGAATAATATTGGCCTTTCTGCTTGTGTGCCAGTCTTGACTCCTGGGAGTGCCATATCTCTCTCTCAAATAGTGAGCCATAGAAAGCCTATTTTTTTTTAATTTGGTTTCTAAATTCTCCCTGAAAAAATCAATTTTTTTATTTGGTTTCTAAATTCTCCCTGAAAAAATAATTTTTTTTCTTTGGTTTCTAAAGTCTCCCTGAAAAAATAAAAATAAAAATCAGTGGGAGATTAATATTGGCCTTTCTGCTTGTGTGCCATTCCTGACTCCTGGGTGTGCCATCTCTGTCTCTCAAATAGTGGGCCATAGAAAGCCTATTTTTTTTTTATTTGGTTTCTAAATTCTCCCTGAAAAAATAAAAAAAATCAGTGGGAGATTAATATTGGCCTTTCTGCTTGTGTGCCAGTCTTGACTCCTGGGTGTGCCATCTCTCTCTCTCTCTCTCTCTCAAATAGTGGGCCATAGAAAGCCTATTTTTTTTTTATTTGGTTTCTAAATTCTCCCTGAAAAAAAATCATTTTTTTTTATTTGGTTTCTAAAGTCTCCCTGAAAAAATAAAAAAAAAATCAGTGGGAGATTAATATTGGCCTTTCTGCTTGTGTGCCACTCCTGACTCCTGGGTGTGCCATCTCTGTCTCTCAAATAGTGGGCCATAGAAGGCCTATTTTTTTTTTATTTGGTTTCTAAATTCTCCTTTAAAAAATAAAAAAAAATCAGTGGGAGATTAATATTGGCCTTTCTGCTTGTGTGCCAGTCTTGACTCCTGGGTGTGCCATCTCTCTCTCTCAAATAGTGGGCCATAGAAAGCCTTTTTTTTTATTTGGTTTCTAAATTTTCCCTGAAAAAAAAATCATTTTTTTTATTTGGTTTCTAAATTCTCCCTGAAAAAATCATTTTTTTAATTTGGTTTCTAAAGTCTCCCTGAAAAAATAAAAATAAATCAGTGGGAGATTAATATTGGCCTTTCTGCTTGTGTGCCACTCCTGACTCCTGTGTGTGCCATCTCTCTCTCTCAAATAGTGGGCCATAGAAAGCTTTTTTTTATATATATATTTGGTTTCTAAATTCTCCCTGAAAAAATAAAAAAAAATCAGTGGGAGATTAATATTGGCCTTTCTGCTTGTGTCCCAGTCTTGACTCCTGGGTGTGACATCTCTCTCTTTCAAATAGTGGGCCATAGAAAGCCTATTTTTTTTTATTTGGTTTCTAAATTCTCCCTTTAAAAATCATTTTTTTAATTTGGTTTCTAAATTCTCCATGTAAAAATCATTTTTTTTTATTTGGTTTCTAAAGTCTCCCTAAAAAAATTAAAAAAAATCAGTGGGAGATTAATATTGGCCTTTCTGCTTGTGTGCCACTCCTGACTCCTGGGTGTGCCATCTCTCTCTCTCAAATAGTGGGCCATAGAAAGCTTATTTTTTTTTATATATTTGGTTTCTAAATTCTCCCTGAAAAAATAAAAAAAAATCAGTGGGAGATTAATATTGGCCTTTCTGCTTGTGTGCCAGTCTTGACTCCTGGGTGTGCCATCTCTCTCTCTCAAATAGTGGGCCATAGAAAGCCTATTTTTTTTTATTTGGTTTCTAAATTCTCTCTGAAAAAATAAAAAAAAATCAGTGGGAGATAAATGTTGGCCTTTCTGCTTGTGTGCCACTCCTGACTCCTGGGTGTGCCATCTCTCTCTCTCAAATAGTGGGCCATAGAAAGCCTATTTTTTTTTTTTTGGTTTCTAAATTCTCACTGAAAAAAAAAAATCAGTGGGAGATTAATATTGGCCTTTCTGCTTGTGTGCCAGTCTTGACTCCTGGGTGTGCCATCTCTCTCTCAAATAGTGGGCCATAGAAAGCCTTTTTTTTTTTTAATATGGTTTCTAAATTCTCCCTGAAAAAAATCAATTTTTTTTATTTGGTTTCTAAATTCTCCCTGAAAAAATCATTTTTTAATTTGGTTTCTAAATTGTCCCTGAAAAAATAAAAAAAAATCAGTGCGAGATTAATGTTAGGTCTCGAGTTCCCGCTTCTGCACAGGGGGAATCTCGAGCCATCTCCGCTGCGGTCTCCCATTCTTATCCAGCCGCAGTGGAGTCTGCTCAGCAGGGACGTCGGTCCCAGCGTCTTGCTCAGTCTCACTCTGTACATAGAGTTACTGCTGCTTCTTCAGCTTCTGCCATTAAAGCCAGTGCTGGTCAGCAGCGAGCAGACTTCTCTGGGACTAAGTCCTTGTCTGCACACACTGAGCATGCCCAGGGCAAGATCTCCCGTTGGAGATCGAGGGTCATGTGCTCAGGCCCTGCAGCACATTCCATTGGTCCTCTTGGCAGGTCTTGGAAGGGCAAAGTTTCTGTGGCCACTTCCTGTGCTGCAACTATATAAACTGCGCATGACCGCACGGCCATGCGCTAGTGTACATTTGCATACGTGTGTTTGTTGTGAGTGCAAGTCGTCCTTGGATACCCCTTCCCTATTGAATGTCTGTTCGCGGAAGGTGTATGGTTGCTATCTAGCGCCCGACTTATCCTACAGCACAAATCACACATTACAGCGTCCAGTTGCTGTGACCGCCAGTACAGCGCCGTGCACTTCCTCTGTGCTTTCCTTACCCAAGCCTAGGTGGTTAGTGGCGTTCATCAGTGCGGCACCGCATGCAATCTTGTGCCCTAAATATTGTTATTTTCCTTACACACCCAGTTGCGGTGTTGTGCCAGCAAGGGTCTAATCGGACTTCAATCCTAGTTGGGGTTGAGTTCGCTGACTACTTGCTCGCGCTCTATGTGCGGTACCGCGGTCCTGTGACGCAACAGGATCGCTTCCTTCACGCTGGGTGAAATCTAACCCACGTGTGTATACTTATGAGTACCGCCATATAGTCCGTCATTACTTGGCAGCAGGTTCCATCTCTGCACGGTGGACCCCGGGCTGCGAACGCACCATACTCTATCTGTATCATTATTTGGTGCGTTCCGCTAGCCCTAACATTACACTAGCGCCAGGGTCTGGCTAGTAATGACGGACAAACAGCAATCCTTGCGGTATATCCAGCAGCTGGAGGGTAGGCTGGCGGCTCTTGAGAGCGCAACCTCAGCTGTGGATGTTACCGCAGTTGCTGTACAGGCTGCTAGCGTGGCTGCAGCAACCCTGTCCATTGCCACCCCTGCTCCGACATTTTCTCGCCTCCCGCTGCCAGAAAAATTTTCTGGTGATAGCAAATTTTGTAGGGGATTTGTGAGTCAGTGCTCTATTCACCTCGAGCTCCTGGCTGCACGTTTTCCCACAGAGCGGGCTAAGGTGGGATTTATAGTGTCTCTCTTGTCGGACAGGGCGTTGGAATGGGCTACGCCGCTGTGGGAGCGTGGCGATCATGTGGTGCAGAGTGCTCCGCTGTTTCTGAGCACTCTGAAACAGGTCTTTTTAGGACCTCAAGTCACCCATGATACTGCGCTCCAACTGCTGCCATTAACTCAGGGTGAGTCCTTGGTCAGTCATTTTGCCGTCCAATTCCGCACTTTAGCTGCTGAGCTGGATTGGTCGGATAAAGCTCTTATTCCCATATTTTGGAGGGGCCTGGCTGATCACGTTAAGGACGCTCTGGCCACTAGGGAGATTCCTGCCACACTGGAGGAGTTAATAACTGTCTCCACTCAAATTGACCTCCGTTTTAATGAGTGGAGGTTAGAGCGAGCCCAGTGTAGGCAGAGGTTTCGGCTGGCTCCTACCTTCGCCAAACCTCTGGAATCTCCGGTCCTGGTTCCTGAGTCACATGAGGCCAGGGAAGTGTCACAAGCGGGATCTAAGTCCCGGACCGCTTGTGCACTCAAGGTCTGTCATGTTTGCCAGCAGTCAGGACATCTAGCCACCAGATGTTATCAGCGGTCGAGGAAACGTCAGTGTCTAGTGGTAGTAGGTGGAGGTACACTGGACACGGCAACGTTTGCCTCTAAATTGTCCTTTAAGGGGACAATTACTATAGGCTCATTCTCCCACTCGGTAGAGCTCTGCGTGGATTCTGGGGCGGAGGGCAATTTTATGTCTTCTGCCTTCGCCCAACGTCACGCAATACCCCTGGTTATGCTAGCTCCACCAGTAACGGTACGAGTGGTGAATGGGTCGACACTGCCCTCACAGATAACACACCAGACCATCCCTTTTACTCTATCCATGTCGCCATCTCATCAGGAGATTATATCTCTGCTCGTCATTCCTGAGGGAATTGATGAGGTCCGGTTGGGGATACCTTGGCTACGGTACCACTCTCCTCATATCGAGTGGTCCTCAGGCAGAATTCTGGGATGGGGAGAATCTTGTGGGGGTAGGTGTCAGAGGGAGTGCGTTCAGGTTCCTACTACAGAGGTACCCGCAGATCTTTCCTCTCTCCCCAAGCAGTATTGGTCTTATGCAGACGTGTTCTCCAAAAAGGCGGCGGAGATCCTTCCGCCCCATCGCCCCTATGACTGTCCTATTGATCTCTTGCCTGGTGCTGAGCCTCCCCGGGGTCGAGTCTATCCGCTATCTCTCCCGGAGACGGAGGCAATGTCACAGTACATCCAGGAAAATCTGGCAAGAGGATTCATTAGGAAGTCAGTGTCACCTGATGGGGCAGGGTTCTTCTTCGTGCAGAAGAAGAATGGGGAATTGCGTCCATGCATAGATTACAGGGGTCTTAACGCCATCACCGTTAAAAATAAGTATCCTTTGCCCTTGATATCTGAGCTCTTCGATAGGCTTCGGGGAGCAAGGGTATTTACTAAACTAGATCTGCGGGGTGCTTACAACCTGATTCGCATCCGTGAGGGGGGCGAATGGAAGTCGGCTTTTAACACCAGGGATGGGCACTATGAATATCTGGTGATGCCCTTCGGGCTCTGTAATGCCCCAGCCGTTTTCCAAGACTTTGTGAATGATATCTTCCGGGATATGCTTTCCACCTCGGTCGTAGTCTATCTGGATGATATTCTCATCTAATCTCCAGATATTGACTCCCACCGGAGAGATGTTTGCAAAGTCTTCGACCTCCTACGGGGAAACTCCCTCTATGCCAAGTTGGAGAAGTGTATGTTTGAGCAGGAGTCCTTACCTTTCCTAGGCTACATCATCTCTGCCCAGGGATTGGCTATGGATCCTGCCAAACTACAGGCTGTGATGGACTGGCAGGAACCCTATTCTCTTAAAGCGGTGCAGCGCTTTCTGGGGTTCATTAATTATTATCGCCAGTTCATTCCGCACTTCTCAACTTTGGTAGCTCCCTTGGTTGCCCTCACCAAGAAGGGGGCGAATCCCAAATTGTGGTCTGAGGAGGTCTCCAAGGCCTTTAACTCTATAAAGTCACACTTCGCTAGCGCTCCCATCCTACATCGCCCCGATGTTGATAAGCCAATTATCACGGAGGTGGATGCCTCTTCTGTTGGTGCTGGAGCAGTCCTCTTCCAAAAGGATGCTCAAGGTCGGAAGCATCCTTGCTTCTTTTTCTCCAAGACTTTCTCACCAGCAGAGAGGAATTATTCCATCGGGGACAGGGAGTTGCTAGCCATGAAGTTGGCTTACTCGGAGTGGAGACATCTCTTGGAGGGAGCATGTTTTCCCTTCCAAGTCTTCACAGACCATAAAAATTTGGTGTACCTGCAGACAGCCCAGCGGTTGAATTCTTGCCAGGCCAGATGGTCCTTATTCTTCTCCCGGTTTCATTTCACCCTCCATTTTCTTTCTGGGGAGAAGAACATTCGGGCCGACGCTCTCTCTCGCTCCGTTGTGTCATCTGCGGAGGAGGAGCCTTGGCTTATTGTCCCCACCGAGAGCTTGAGAACTGTGGCCCCGGTTTCGCTAGAGTCTGTGCCTCCGGGCAAGACTTTTGTACCATCCAGTTTGCGACCGGAGGTTCTCTCTTGGGCACACTCGTCCAGGGTGGGTGGACATTTTGGTACCAAAAGGACATCTGAGTTACTGGCGAGGACATACTGGTGGCCGCATATGGCTCGTGATGTCGCAGAGTATGTTCGGGCGTGTGTCTCTTGCGCCAAGAACAAGATTCCTCGGCAACGGCCAGCTGGTTTGCTTTATCCTCTGCCGGTGGCGGACAGGCCCTGGGAGATGGTCGGGATGGACTTTGTGGTGGGCTTACCCAAGTCTCGTAACTGCACCATTATCTGGGTGATCACCGACCATTTTTCCAAAATGGTGCACTTGGTGCCTCTTCCACGGCTACCTTCTGCACGGGCGTTGGCTGTCTTGTTCGTCAAGCATATCTTTCGCCTACACGGTATGCCAGACAAAATTGTTAGTGACCGGGGTCCCCAGTTTGCGTCTCGATTCTGGAGAGAGCTTTGTCGTCTACTCAGTATTGAGTTGAATCTCTCTTCGGCATATCATCCCGAGACGAATGGGTTGGTAGAGAGGGCCAACCAGACCTTGGTCACATATTTACGACATTTTGTTTCTGCCAGGCAGGATGACTGGGCATCCTTGCTACCGTGGGCAGAGTTTGCACTTAACAATGCCGTAGCTGACTCCACCGGTCAGACTCCATTCCTCCTAAATTACGGCCAGCATTCGCGTGTTCCTGTGCCCATGCCTGTGTCTTCTGCTCACTCCAGGGTGGCAGACTGGGCTGTGGAGGCACGGGACATTTGGGACCGCACGCAGGATGCCATTCGGGCCTCCAAGGAGAGAATGAGGTCCTCCGCCGATGTTCATCGGCGCCCCGCTCCGACCTTTGCTCCTGGCAACTTGGTGTGGCTCTCCGCCCGTAACATCAGGCTGCGAGTTGAGTCCACTAAGTTTGCTCCTCGCTACTTGGGTCCCTTCAAGGTTCTCGAACAGGTTAATCCTGTGGTCTACCGTTTGGCTCTTCCTCCACGCTTGGGTATCACCGACACCTTTCATGTGTCCCTCTTGAAACCCGTATATATGTCACGGTTTTCCGAGTCATCTGCCGGGACATCGGGTTCGTCTACGGACGATTACGAGGTGAATGCTATTTTGGGGTGCAAGGTGGTAGACGGCAAAAAGTTCTATCTGGTGGATTGGAAGGGTTATGGCCCAGAGGACAGGTCATGGGAGCCTGCTGAAAACATTCGAGCCCCACAGCTCATTGCTACCTTCGAGCGTAGCAAGGCCCAAGGAGGGGGGGGCCCTAGGAGGGGGGGTAATGTTAGGTCTCGAGTTCCCGCTTCTGCACAGGGGGAATCTCGAGCCATCTCCGCTGCGGTCTCCCATTCTTATCCAGCTGCAGTGGAGTCTGCTCAGCAGGGACGTCGGTCCCAGCGTCTTGCTCAGTCTCACTCTGTACAGAGAGTTATAGCTGCTTCTTCAGCTTCTGCCATTAAAGCCAGTGCTGGTCAGCAGCGAGCAGACTTCTCTGGGACTAAGTCCTTGTCTGCACACACTGAGCATGCCCAGGGCAAGATCTCCCGTTGGAGATCGAGGGTCATGTGCTCAGGCCCTGCAGCTCATTCCATTGGTCCTCTTGGCAGGTCTTGGAAGGGCAAAGTTTCTGTGGCCACTTCCTGTGCTGCAACTATATAAACTGCGCATGACCGCACGGCCATGCGCTAGTGTACATTTGCATACGTGTGTTTGTTGTGAGTGCAAGTCGTCCTTGGATACCCCTTCCCTATTGAATGTCTGTTCGCGGAAGGTGTATGGTTGCTATCTAGCGCCCGACTTATCCTACAGCACAAATCACACATTACAGCGTCCAGTTGCTGTGACCGCCAGTATGGCGCCGTGCACTTCCTCTGTGCTTTCCTTACCCAAGCCTGGGTGGTTAGTGGCGTTCGTCAGTGCGGCACCGCATGCACTCTTGTGCCCTAAATATTGTTATTTTCCTTACACACCCAGTTGCGGTGTTGTGCCAGCAAGGGTCTTATCGGACTTCAATCCTAGTTGGGGTTGAGTTCGCTGACTACTTGCTCGTGCTCTATGTGCGGTACCGCGGCCCTGTGACGCAACAGGATCACTTTCTTCACGCTGGGTGAAGTCTAACCCACGTGTGTATACTTATGAGTACCGCCATATAGTCCGTCATTACTTGGCAGCAGGTTCCATCTCTGCACGGTGGACCCCGGGCTGCGAACGCACCATACTCTATCTGTATCATTATTTGGTGCGTTCCGCTAGCCCTAACAGATTAATATTGGCCTTTCAGCTTGTGTGCCAGTCCTGACTCCTGGGAGTGCCATCTCTGTCTCTGAAATAGTGGGCCATAGAAAGCCTATTTTTTTTTTTATTTGGTTTCTAAATTCTCCCTGAAAAAATCAATTTTTTTTATTTGGTTTCTAAATTCTCCCTGAAAAAATCCAAAAAATAAGTGGGAGATCAATATTGAATTTGTGCTTGAGTGACAGTCCTGCGTGTGTGGCATCTCTCTCATTTGGTGCCACCGAAAACAGAGTGTGTAACATTGTGCCTGATTTTCCTTGCGGTCTCACCCACCTGTAAAGGGATATCTAAATCATACTGAAGTTATAGCTCACCGTGTAAGTTGTTTGACAGCAACAAATACCGTTACTTTGGTTACGTTTTTAAAACAATGAGGAAGTCTGGTGGAAGAGGTCGTGGCCGTGGGCGTTCATTGTCAGCTGGTAATGATGGTAGTGGTAGTGGAGCATCAGGTGGTCGTGGGAAAAAAAATACTGCACCTAAGTCTGGAGCTGTGGAGCCAGGTTCGTCGTCTGGCTACAGAAGGCCTCGAACGCTCCCTTTTCTGGGAGTAGGAAAACCGCGTTTAAAGCCGGAGCAGCAAGAGCAAGTTTTGGCTTACCTTGCTGACTCAGCCTCAAGCTCTTTTGCCTCCTCTTTTGAAACTGGTAAATGTAAAAGCAGCGCGTCGTTACTGGATGTTCACGGTCAGGGACAAGTCGCTTCCTTGTCCTCTTCAGCAAAAACAACAACAGAAGCAGGCGACACAATGGGTTACTCCATGGAGCTCTTTACACATACCGTCCCTGGCTTAGAAAGTGAAACAGTTAACATGCCATGCCCATTACAAGTTGAATCTGACATGGAGTGCACTGATGCACAGCCACAGCCAGACTACTATGCTGGTCCTTTGACTCAGACCACAACATTGCCCTCGCAGGGTACTGATCCAGAATCAGACCCTGATGAGACTATGTTGCCCCGTCACGAACGCTCCACCACCGACTTACACGGTGACACAGACGAAGTTGCGCACGAGCTAGAAGAGGAGGTTATTGATGACCCAGTTGTTGACCCCGATTGGCAGCCATTGGGGGAACAGGGTGCAGGCGGCAGTAGTTCTGAAGCGGAGGAGGAGGGGCCGCAGCAGGCATCAACATCGCAACAGGTTCCATCTGCCGGGCCCGTAGATGGGACAAAACGCGTGGCAAAGCCAAAACCTGTTGGAGGACAGCGTGGCCATCCGGTTAAAGCTCAGTCTGCAATGCCTGAAAAGGGATCCGAGGCTCGAAAGAGTGCAGTCTGGCATTTTTTTTAAACAACATCCAATTGATCAGCGCAAAGTCATCTGTTAAAAATGTTCAACTACCTTAAGCAGAGGTCAGAATCTGAAAAGTCTCAATACAAGTTGCATGCTTAGACATTTAACCACCATGCATTTGCAAGCCTGGACTAACTACCAAACGTCCCTTAAGGTTGTAGCACCCTCGGCCAATGAAGCTAGTCAGCAACGCTACATCCCTGCCGTCACTGTAAGGCCACCATTTTCCGCACCACCTGCAGTATCTGTGCAGGTTTCTTTGCCAGGCCAAAGCAGTCAGGGTCAGGGAATCACCAGTTTTGTAGTAGGAAACACTGCATCTAGGGCACCGGTGGAAACAATACCGTCTCCAACCGTCTCTCATTCTGCCATGTCCACCGGCACACCCGCTAGTTCCACGATCTCCAGCTCTCCAGTCCAGCTCACCCTACATGAGACTCTGGTTAGAAAAAGGAAGTACTTATCCTCGCATCCGCGTACACAGGGTTTGAACGCCCACTGTTATGAACAGGTGATTCAGAACCCCAATGGACCTGGTGGTTACGAGCACAGAAAATGACCTGATAGTTGCTAATCACATAGGACGAGCTCTGAGACGTGGGAACTCTGCTGACCGCAATCCCTAATCCTATCACACCACACTAGAGGTAGCCGTGGATTGCTCCTAACGCTCCCTATGCAACTCGGCACAGCCTGAGAAACTAGCTAGCCCTGAAGATAGAAAAATAAGCCTACCTTGCCTCAGAGAAATTCCCCAAAGGAAAAGGCAGCCCCCCACATATAATGACTGTGAGCAAAGATGAAAACACAAACACAGAGATGAAATAGATTTTAGCAAAGTGAGGCCCGACTTACTAAATAGACCGAGGATAGGAAAGATAGCTTTGCATTCAGCATAAAAACCTACAAACAACCACGCAGAGGGCGCAAAAAGACCCTCCACACCGACTAACGGTACGGAGGTGCTTCCTCTGCGTCCCAGAGCTTCCAGCAAGCAAGACAAACCAATATAGCAAGCTGGACAGAAAAAATAGCAAACAAAAGTAACACAAGCAGAACTTAGCTTATGCAGGGCAGACAGGCCACAAGAACGATCCAGGAGAGAGCAAAACCAATACTGGAACATTGACTGGAGGCCAGGAACAAAGAACTAGGTGGAGTTAAATAGAGCAGCACCTAACGACTTAACCTTGTCACCTGAGGAAGGAAACTCAGAAGCCGCAGCCCCACTCACATCCACCAGAGGAAGCTCATAGACAGAACCAGCCGAAGTACCGCTCATGACCACAGGAGGGAGCTTGACCACAGAATTCACAACAGTACCCCCCCCTTGAGGAGGGGTCACTGAACCCTCACCAGAGCCCTCAGGCCGACCAGGATGAGCCAAATGAAAGGCACGAACCAGATCGGCAGCATGAACATCAGAGGCAAAGACCCAGGAATTATCTTCCTGACCATAACCCTTCCACTTAACCAGGTACTGGAGTTTCCGTCCCGAAATACGAGAATCCAAAATCTTGTCCACTATATACTCCAACTCCCCCTCAACCAAAACCGGGGCAGGAGGATCAACGGATGGAACCACAGGTGCCACGTATCTCCGCAACAATGACCTATGGAATACGTTATGGATGGAAAAAGAAGCTGGAAGGGTCAAACGAAAAGACACAGGATTAAGAACCTCAGAAATCCTTTACGGACCAATGAAACGAGGCTTAAACTTAGGAGAGGAAACTTTCATAGGAATATAACGAGATGACAACCAAACCAAATCCCCAACACGAAGTCGGGGACCCACACAGCGCCTGCAGTTAGCAAAACCTTGAGCCTTCTCCTGAGACAATGTCAAATTGTCCACTACATGAGTCCAAATCTGCTGCAATCTATCCACCACAGTATCCACACCAGGACAGTCAGAAGACTCAACCTGCCCTGAAGAGAAACGAGGATGGAAACCAGAATTGCAGAAAAACGGCGAAACCAAAGTAGCCGAGCTGGCCCGATTATTAAGGGCGAACTCAGCCAAAGGCAAAAAGGACACCCAATCATCCTGATCAGCAGAAACAAAACATCTCAGATATGTTTCCAAGGTCTGATTGGTTCGTTCAGTCTGGCCATTTGTCTGAGGATGGAAAGCCGAGGAAAAAGACAAATCAATGCCCATCCTAGCACAAAAGGCTCGCCAAAACCTCGAAACAAACTGGGAACCTCTGTCGGAAACGATGTTCTCCGGAATGCCATGTAAACGAACCACATGCTGGAAGAACAATGGCATCAAATCAGAGGAGGAAGGCAATTTAGACAAGGGTACCAAATGGACCATCTTAGAAAAGCGATCATAAACCACCCAAATGACCGACATTTTTTGAGAGACGGGGAGATCCGAAATAAAATCCATAGAGATATGTGTTCAGGGCCTCTTCGGGACTGGCAAGGGCAAAAGCAACCCACTGGCACGAGAACAGCAGGGCTTAGCCCGAGCACAAATCCCACAGGACTGCACAAACGAACGCACATCCCGTGACAGAGACGGCCACCCCAATCATCCGAGAAGACCAAAATATCATCCAAGTATACAATCAGGAATTTATCCAGGTACTCTCGGAAGATGTCATGCATAAAGGACTGAAACACTGATGGAGCATTAGAAAGCCCGAATGGCATAACCAGGTACTCAAAATGGCCCTCGGGCATATTAAATGCTCTTTTCCATTCATCGCCCTGTTGAATACGCACAAGATTATACGCACCACGTAGATCTATCTTGGTGAACCAACTAGCCCCCTTAATCCGAGCAAACAAATCAGACAGCAGCGGCAAGGGGTACTGAAATTTGACTGTGATTTTATTTAGAAGGCGGTAATCAATACAAGGTCTCAACGAACCATCCTTCTTGGCCACAAAAAAGAACCCTGCTCCCAATGGCGACGACGAGGGGCGAATATGACCCTTCTCCAAGGATTCCTTTACGTAACTCCGCATAGCGGCGTGCTCAGGTACAGACAAATTAAACAGTCGACCTTTAGGAAACTTACTACCAGGAATCAAATCGATAGCACAATCGCAATCCCTATGCGGAGGTAGGGCACTGGGCTTGGGCTCATCAAATACATCCCGGTAATCTGACAAGAACTCTGGGAACTCAGAAGGGGTGGATGATGAAATAGACAGAAATGGAACATTACCATGTACCCCCTGACAACCCCAGCTGGACACAGACATTGTTTTCTAATCTAATACTGGGTTATGGACTTGTAGCCATGGCAACCCCAACACGACCACATCATGCAGATTCTGCAACACCAAAAAGCGAATATCCTCCTGATGCGCAGGAGCCATGCACATGGTCAGTTGGGTCCAATACTGAGGCTTATTCTTGGCCAAAGGCGTAGCATCAATTCCTCTCAATGGAATAGGATGCTGCAAGGGCTCCAAGAAAAACCCACAGCGCCTAGCAAGCTCCAAGTCCATCAAATTCAGGGCAGCGCCTGAATCCACAAATGCCATGACAGAAAAGGATGACAAAGAGCAGATCAAAGTAACGGACAAAAGAAATTTTGACTGTACCGTATCAATGATGGCAGACCTAGCGAAACGCTTAATGCGCTTAGGACAATCAGAGATAGCATGAGTGGAATCACCACAGTAAAAACACAGCCCATTCCGTCGTCTGTGTTCTTGCCGTTCAGCTCTGGTCAAAGTCCTATCACATTGCATAGGCTCAGGTTTATGCTCAGGTAATACCGCCAAATGGTGCACAGTTTTACGCTCACGCAAGCGTCGATCAATCTGAATGGCCAAAGACATAGACTCATTCAGACCAGCAGGCATAGGAAATCCCACCATGACATCCTTAAGGGCTTCAGAGAGACCCTTTCTGAAAATTGCTGCCAGAGCACATTCATTCCATTGAGTGAGCACAGACCACTTCCTAAATTTCTGACAATATATCTCTACCTCATCCTGACCCTGACACAGAGCCAGCAAGATTTTCTCTGCCTGATCCACTGAATTAGATTCATCATAAAGCAACCCGAGCGCCAGAAAAAACGCATCAATATCACATAATGCAGGATCTCCTGGCGCAAGGGAAAATGCCCAGTCTTGAGGGTCGCCACGTAATAAAGAAATAATGATCTTTACTTGTTGAACTGGGTCACCAGAGGAGCGGGGTTTCAAAGCCAGAAATAGTTTACAATTATTATTGAAATTCAGAAACTTAGCTCTATCTCCAGAAAATAACTCAGGAATAGGAATTTTAGGTTCTAACATAGGATTCTGAACCACTAAATCTTGAATGTTCTGTACACTTATAGCGAGATTATCCATCAAAGAGGACAGACCTTGAATGTCCATGTCTACACCTGTGTTCTGAACCAGCCTGATGTAAAGGGGAAAAAAAAGACAAAACACAGTGCAAAGAAAAAAAAATGGTCTCAGAACTTCTCTTTTCCCTCTATTGAGAAGCATTAGTACTTTGGGCCTCCAGTACTGTTATGAACAGGTGATTCAGAACCCCAATGGACCTGGTGGTTACGAGCACAGAAAATGACCTGATAGTTGCTAATCACATAGGACGAGCTCTGAGACGTGGGAACTCTGCTGACCGCAATCCCTAATCCTATCACACCACACTAGAGGTAGCCATGGATTGCTCCTAACGCTCCCTATGCAACTCGGCACAGCCTGAGAAACTAGCTAGCCCTGAAGATAGAAAAATAAGCCTACCTTGCCTCAGAGAAATTCCCCAAAGGAAAAGGCAGCCCCCCACATATAATGACTGTGAGCAAAGATGAAAACACAAACACAGAGATGAAATAGTTTTTAGCAAAGTGAGGCCCGACTTACTAAATAGACCGAAGATAGGAAAGATAGCTTTGCGGTCAGCACAAAAACCTTCAAACAACCACGCAGAGGGCGCAAAAAGACCCTCCACACCGACTAACGGTACAGAGGTGCTTCCTCTGCGTCCCAGAGCTTCCAGCAAGCAAGACAAACCAATATAGCAAGCTGGACAGAAAAAATAGCAAACAAAAGTAACACAAGCAGAACTTAGCTTATGCAGGGCAGACAGGCCACAAGAACGATCCAGGAGAGAGCAAAACCAATACTGGAACATTGGCTGGAGGCCAGGAACAAAGAACTAGGTGGAGTTAAATAGAGCAGCACCTAACGACTTAACCTCGTCACCTGAGGAAGGAAACTCAGAAGCCGCAGCCCCACTCACATCCACCAGAGGAAGCTCATAGACAGAACCAGCCGAAGTACCGCTCATGACCACAGGAGGGAGCTTGACCACAGAATTCACAACAGCCCACATAGCTAGACTAATCTCGTTAGAGATGATGCCCTACCGGTTAGTTGAAAGCGAAGCATTCAAAGCCCTGATGGACTACGCTGAACCACGCTACGAGCTACCCAGTCGACACTTCTTTTTGAGAAAAGCCATCCCAGCCCTCCACCGGCATGTTAAAGAGCGCATCGTCCATGCACTCAGGCAATCTGTGAGTACAAAGGTACACCTGACAACAGATGCATGGACCAGTAGGCATGGACAGGGACGTTACGTGTCCATCACGGCACACTGGGTGAATGTGGTGGATGCAGGGTCCACAGGGGACATCAATTTCGGGACAGTTCTGCCTAGCCCACGGTCTAGGAAACAGTTGGCTGTAGGTGATCGCACCCCCTCCTTCTCCTCCTCGTCCTTCTGCAGAAGCGAGAGCTCGTCCACAGACCGCAGTCGCCCAACCACTCCATCC
Source organism: Ranitomeya imitator (assembly GCF_032444005.1). Lineage (NCBI taxonomy): Eukaryota > Metazoa > Chordata > Amphibia > Anura > Dendrobatidae > Ranitomeya > Ranitomeya imitator. The sequence continues at coordinate 643,551,150 of NC_091284.1, forward strand.
GCAGCTGCCACTGTTGAACACCAGTTGTCCCATTATGGGCCAGCTACTGGCAAGCGTCAGCAGGCTGTATTGGCTATGAAGTGTTTGGGCGACAACAGACACACCGCGGAAGTTCTGTCCGAGTTCTTGCAAAGAGAAACACAGTCGTGGCTGGGCACAGTAGATCTTGAGGCAGGCAAGGTAGTGAGTGATAACGGAAGGAATTTCATGGCTGCCATCTCCCTTTCCCAAATGAAACACATTCCTTGCCTGGCTCACACCTTAAACCTGGTGGTGCAGTGCTTCCTGAAAAGTTATCCGGGGTTATCTGACCTGCTCCTCAAAGTGCGCGGACTTTGCTCACATATCCGCCGTTCGCCCGTACACTCCAGCCGTATGCAGACCTATCAGCGGTCTTTGAACATTCCCCAGCATCGCCTAATCATAGACGTTGCAACAAGGTGGAACTCAACACTGCACATGCTTCAGAGACTGTGCGAACAGAGGCGGGCTGTTATGTTTTTGTGGGAGGATACACATACACAGGCAGGCAGTAGGATGGCAGACATGGTGTTGTCAGGTGTGCAGTGGTCGAAGATACAAGACATGTGTCAAGTCCTTCAGTGTTTTGAGGAATGCACATGGCTGGTTAGTGCAGACAACGCCATAATAAGCATGAGCATCCCCCTAATGCGTCTGCTGATGCAAAGTTTGATGCACATAAAGGAGCAGGCATCTGCAGCCGAGGAAGAGGAAAGCCTTGATGACAGTCAGCCATTGTCTGGTCAGGGCAGTGTACAGGACGAGGTAGCGGGCGAACAGGAGGAGGAGGATGAGGAGGATGATGGGGATGAGTATTTTTTTAATGAGGAAGCTTCTCCGGGGCCACTGGAAATTGGTGGCGTGGCAAGGCCAGGTTCTGGTTTTTTGAGGGACACAAGTGATGTAGATTTGCCTGAAACTGCCCCTCAACCAAGCACAACCGCAGATTTGACTACTGGAACTTTGGCACACATGGCGGATTATGCCTTACGTATCCTCAAAAGGGACACACGCATTACGAAAATGATGAACGATGACGATTACTGGTTGGCCTGCCTCCTTGATCCTCGCTATAAAGGCAAATTGCAAAATATTATGCCACATGAGAACTTGGAACTAATATTAGCAACCAAACAATCAACTCTTGTTGACCATTTGCTTCAGGCATTCCCAGCACACAGCGCCCGTGATCGTTCTCACACGAGCTGCAGGGGGCAGCAGACCAGAAGTGTTAGAGGTGCAGAAATCAGAAGTGGCGTTGGACAGAGGGGTTTTCTGACCAGGTTGTGGAGTGATTTTGCTATGACCGCAGACAGGACAGGTACTGCTGCATCAATTCAAAGTGACAGGAGACAACATTTGTCCAGTATGGTTACTAACTATTTTTCATCCCTTATCAATGTTCTACCTCAACCGTCATTCCCATTTGATTACTGGGCATCCAAATTAGACACCTGGCCAGAATTGGCAGAATATGCATTGCAGGAGCTTGCTTGCCCGGCAGCTAGTGTCCTATCAGAAAGAGTATTCAGTGCTGCAGGTTCAATATTAACCAAAAAAGGACTCGTCTGGCTACCCAAAATGTTGATGATCTAACCTTCATTAAAATGAACCACAACTGGATTTCGAATTCTTTTGCCCCACCTTGCCCGGCCGACACCTAGCTTTCCTATGAAAAGGTATTGCCTGTGGACTACTCTGAATGACTTTACCAATCTCGTAATTTGCAGCAACTGATTGTCCAGCATACGACATGTTTACACCTCCCTAAATGGCCAAACTCCCCACACGGGGCCGTGGTATCGTGACTTGGCGCAAGCACCCGTGAGAGTGCTGTTTGTCTGAAGAGGTGGGTGTGCCCGCTTTTGGTCGACGGCACTGCCACTGGGTCCCTCATAGTACAATAAAGTGTCTCTGGCGGTGGTTACAATGTCAGACACACTGTTGTAACATGAGGGGCCCTGGGCCTGTACCGCCGGCCACAAGAGAGTTCCCCCACCCCCAGCTCAAACATTGCTCTACCACTTGCACAATTATCTCTCACAGTTCCACCAATGTTTAGTCTATGCGCTGACATCCGTAAATTCCTGCCACTGACAATACCATTGTGTTGACATGTATGATGGTACTTAACATAGTCAGGGGCAGTGTCCTATATTTACCCAAGTAAATACTTTGTGCCAAATTACTAGGTCTGAAACTATGCAGAGGAGCCCACCACTGTACCTAATGATTGCACCCTTTTGTGTTTTCGTTTTGTTGTAATGCAAGACATTAACATGTATTTATTGTTTGGGACTACTAACTGGCAGACACTCATTACAATCAGTCTCCGCTGACAACACCAATGCTGCCTGTGTACCCCTGCAAGAGAATTCAAAGTGTCTACAGCCAAATTTTATTATGTTAGGCCTACTACGCCTGTCTGCGGTCCCTCCTTCCAATAGGCCTCCAGTGACCTGTCTACTGCTGCCCGTGTACCCCTGGAACCAATTTTAAAGTGCCTACAGCCCAATTATATCATGTTAGGCCTTTGAAGCCTGTCTGCGGTCCCTCCTTCCACTAGGCCTCCACTGACCTGTCTACTGCTGCCCGTGTACCCCTGGAACCAATTTTAAGGTGCCTACAGCCCAATTTTATTATGTTAGGCCTTCGAAGCCTGTCTGCGGTCCCTCCTTTCACTAGGCCTCCACTGACCTGTCTACTGCTGCCCGTGTACCCCTGGAACCAATTTTAAAGTGCCTACAGCCCAATTTTATTATGTTAGGCCTTCGAAGCCTGTCTGCGGTTCCTCCTTCCACTAGGCCTCCAGTGACCTGTCTACTGCTGCCCGTGTACCCCTGGAACCAATTTTAAAGTGCCTACAGCCCAATTTTATTATGTTAGGCCTTCAAAGCCTGTCTGCGGTCCCTCCTTCCACTAGGCCTCCAGTGACCTGTCTACTGCTGCCCGTGAACCCCTGGAACGAATTTTAAAGTGCCCACAGCCCAATTTTATTATGTTAGGCCTTTGAAGCCTGTCTGCGGTCCCTCCTTCCACTAGGCCTCCACTGACCTGTCTACTGCTGCCCGTGTACCCCTGGAACCAATTTCAAAGTGCCCACAGCCCAATTTTATTATGTTAGGCCTTTGAAGCCTGTCTGCGGTCCCTCGTTCCACTAGGCCTCCACTGACCTGTCTACTGCTGCCCGTGTACCCCTGGAACCAATTTTAAAGTGCCTACAGCCCAATTTTATTATGTTAGGCCTTCGAAGCCTGTCTGCGGTCCCTCCTTCCACTAGGCCTCCAATGACCTGTCTACTGCTGCCCGTGTACCCCTGGAACCAATTTTAAAGTGCTTACAGCCCAATTTTATTATGTTAGCCCTTCGAAGCCTGTCTGCGGTCCCTCCTTCCACTAGGCCTCCAGTGACCTGTCTACTGCTGCCCGTGTACCCCTGGAACCAATTTTAAAGTGCCCACAGCCCAATTTTATTATGTTAGGCCTTTGAAGCCTGTCTGCGGTCTCTCCTTCCACTAGGCCTCCACTGACCTGTCTACTGCTGCCCGTGTACCCCTGGAACCAATTTTAAAGTGCCTACAGCCCAATTTTATTATGTTAGGCCTTCGAAGCCTGTCTGCGGTCCCTCCTTCCACTTGGCCTCCACTGACCTGTCTACTGCTGCCCGTGTACCCTTGGAACCAATTATAAAGTGCCTACAGCCCAATTTTATTATGTTAGGCCTTCGAAGCCTGTCTGCGGTCCCTCCTTCCACTAGGCCTCCACTGACCTGTCTACTGCTGCCCGTGTACCCCTGGAACCAATTTTAAAGTGCCTACAGCCCAATTTTATTATGTTAGGCCTTCGAAACCTGTCTGCGGTCCCTCCTTCCACTAGGCCTCCAGTGACCTGTCTACTGCTGCCCGTGTACCCATGGAACCAATTTTAAAGTGCCTACAGCCCAATTTTATTATGTTAGGCCTTCGAAGCCTGTCTGCAGTCCCTCCTTCCACTAGGCCCCCAGTGACCTGTCTACTGCTATCCGTGTACCCGTGGAACCAATTTTAAAGTGCCCACAGCCTAATTTAATTATGTTAGGCCTTTGAAGCCTGTCTGCGGTCCCTCCTTCCACTAGGCCTCCATTGACCTGTCTACTGCTGCCCGTGTACCCCTGGAAACAATTTTAAAGTGTCCACAGCCCAATTTTATTATGTTAGGACTTTGAAGCCTGTCTGCGGTCCCTCCATCCACTAGGCCTCCACTGACCTGTCTACTGCTGCACGTGTACCCCTGGAACCAATTTTAAAGTGCCCACAGCCCAATTTTATTATGTTAGGCCTTAGACGCCTGTCTGCGGTCCCTCCTTCCACTAGGCCTCCAATGACCTGTCTACTGCTGCCCGTGTACCCCTGGAACCAATTTTAAAGTGCCTACAGCCCAATTTTATTATGTTAGGCCTTCGAAGCCTGTCTGCGGTCCCTCCTTCCACTAGGCCTCCACTGACCTGTCTACTGCTGCCCGTGTACCCCTGGAACCAATTTTAAAGTGCCTACAGCCCAATTTTTTTTATGTTAGGCCTTCGAAGCCTGTCTGCGGTCCCTCCTTCCACTAGGCCTCCAGTGACCTGTCTACTGCTGCCCGTGTACCCCTGGAACCAATTTTAAAGTGCCCACAGCCCAATTTTATTATGTTAGGCCTTTGAAGCCTGTCTGCGGTCCCTCCTTCCACTAGGCCTCCAGTGACCTGTCTACTGCTGCCCTTGTACCCCTGGAACCAATTTTAAAGTGCCTACAGCCCAATTTTATTATGTTAGGCCTTCGAAGCCTGTCTGCGGTCTCTCCTTCCACTAGGCCTCCACTGACCTGTCTACTGCTGCCCGTGTACCCCTGGAAACAATTATAAAGTGCCTACAGCCCAATTTTATTATGTTAGGCCTTCTAAGCCTGTCTGCGGTGCCTCATTCCAATAGTTCTCCACTGACCAGATCAATGCTGGCCGTGTACCCCTGGAACCCAGGTGAAAGTGCATGGAGCCTACTTTTTTTCTTTGTTTTATAGTTAGAAAGCCCAGATGAACTACGCTGTACCACGGTTCAAGCTACCCAGTCTACATTTCTTTTGCGAGAAAAGCCATCCCAGCCCTCCACCGGCATGAAAAAGTCTGCATTGTCATAGCACTCAGGCAATCAAACAGTAGAAAGGTGCACCTGACAAGAGACGCATGGACCAGTAGGCATGTCCACAAAAAGTTACGTGTCCATTACGGCGCACTGGGTTAATGTGTTGGATGCATGGTCCACAGGGGACAGCCTACAAAGTCTGTCTGCAGTCCCTAATTCAAATTGTCCACCGCTGACCACACCACTGCTGCCCGTGTACCCCTGGAACCAATTTTAAAGTGCCTACAGCCTAAATTTGTTATGTTAGGCCTACTACGCCTGTCTGCGGTCCCTCCTTCCAATACTCCTCCACTGACCACACCACTGCTGCCGTGGACCCCTGTAACCTATTTTTAATTGCATAGAGCATCCTTTTTTTAATATTAGGCGTACAAAGTCTGTCTGCGGTCCACTATTGAAATTGTCCTCCACTGACCAGAGCAATGCTGCCTGTGTACCCCTGTAACCTTTTTTAAACTGCATTGAGCCACATTTTTGGTTTAAGGCCTACTACCTGTGTCTGTCTGAGCCACTCAATACAGCTGTCCTCCTTTGAAAAAAGCAGGGGCTACTACTTCGGTAGGGCCTACTAACGGTGTCTGCCGCTCCAAGGTGTTCCCCAGGTTTCCTCGCCATTGCTTCGATCTTCTGACTCTCGTTTAGTAGTTGTTGAAAACTGCACTGCATTAGGCCTACAAATTGGGTATGGGGTGTAGAGACGGTGTGTTCCACTCCAAGGTGTTCCCCAGGTTTCCTCTCCATTGCTTCGGTCTTCCGACTCTCGTTTAGTAGTTGTTGAAAACTACACTGCATTAGGCCTACAAATTGGGTATGGAGTGTAGAGACGGTGTGTTCCACTCCAAGGTGTTCCCCAGGCTTCCTCTCCATTGCTTCGGTCTTCCGACTCTCGTTTAGTAGTTGTTGAAAACTACACTGCATTAGGCCTACAAATTGGGTATGGAGTGTAGAGACGGTGTGTTCCACTCCAAGGTGTTCCCCAGGTTGCCTCTCCATTGCTTCGGTCTTCTGACTCTCGTTTAGTAGTTGTTGAAAACAACACTGCATTAGGCCTACAAATTGGTTATGGGCTGTAGAGACGGTGTGTTCCACTCCAAGGTGTACCACAGGTTTCCTCTCCATTGCTTCGGTCTTCCGACTCTCGTTTAGTAGTTGTTGAAAACTACACTGCATTAGGCCTACAAATTGGGTATGGGGTGTAGAGACGGTGTGTTCCACTCCAAGGTGTTCCCCAGGTTTCCTCTCCATTGCTTCGGTCTTCCGACTCACGTTTAGTAGTTTTTGAAAACTACACTGCATTGGGCCTACAAATTGGGTATGGGGTGTAGAGACGGTGTGTTCCACTCCAAGGTGTTCCCCAGGTTGCCTCTCCATTGCTTCAGTGTTAAAGCTCTTCTTAAGTAGTTGTTGAAAACTACACTGCATTAGGCCTACAAATTGGGTATGGGGTGTAGAGACGGTGTGTTCCACTCCAAGGTGTTCCCCAGGTTTCCTCTCCATTGCTTCGGTCTTCCGACTCTCGTTTAGTAGTTGTTGAAAACAACACTGCATTAGGCCTACAAATTGGGTATGGGGTGTAGAGACGGTGTGTTCCACTCCAAGGTGTTCCCCAGGTTTCCTCTCCATTGCTTCAGTCTTCCGACTCTCGTTTAGTAGTTGTTGAAAACTACACTGCATTAGGCCTACAAATTGGGTATAGGGTGTAGAGACGGTGTGTTCCACTCCAAGGTGTTCCCCAGGTTGCCTCTCCATTGCTTCAATCTTAAAGCTCTTCTTAAGTAGTTGTTGAAAACTACACTGCATTAGGCCTACAAATTGGGTATGGGGTGTAGAGACGGTGTGTTCCACTCCAAGGTGTTCCCCAGGTTTCCTCTCCATTGCTTCAGTCTTCCGACTCTCGTTTAGTAGTTGTTGAAAACTACACTGCATTAGGCCTACAAATTGGGTATAGGGTGTAGAGACGGTGTGTTCCACTCCAAGGTGTTCCCCAGGTTGCCTCTCCATTGCTTCAATCTTAAAGCTCTTCTTAAGTAGTTGTTGAAAACTACACTGCATTAGGCCTACAAATTGGGTATGGGGTGTAGAGACGGTGTGTTCCACTCCAAGGTGTTCCCCAGGTTTCCTCTCCATTGCTTCGGTCTTCCGACTCTCGTTTAGTAGTTATGGAAAACTACACTGCATTAGGCCTACAAATTGGGTATGGGGTGTAGAGACGGTGTGTTCCACTCCAAGGTGTTCCCCAGGTTTCCTCTCCATTGCTTCGGTCTTCCGACTCTCGTTTAGTAGTTGTTGAAAACTTCACTGCATTAGGCCTACAAATTGGGTATGGGGTGTAGAGACGGTGTGTTCCACTCCAAGGTGTTCCCCAGGTTGCCTCTCCATTGCTTCAATCTTAAAGCTCTTCTTAAGTAGTTGTTGAAAACTACACTGCGTTAGGCCTACAAATTGGGTATGGGGTGTAGAGACGGTGTGTTCCACTCCAAGGTGTTCCCCAGGTTTCCTCTCCATTGCTTCAGTCTTCCGACTCTCGTTTAGTAGTTGTTGAAAACTACACTGCAGTAGGCCTACAAATTGGGTATAGGGTGTAGAGACGGTGTGTTCCACTCCAAGGTGTTCCCCAGGTTGCCTCTCCATTGCTTCAATCTTAAAGCTCTTCTTAAGTAGTTGTTGAAAACTACACTGCATTAGGCCTACAAATTGAGTATGGGGTGTAGAGATGGTGTGTTCCACTCCAAGGTGTTCCCCAGGTTTCCTCTCCATTGCTTCGGTCTTCCGACTCTCATTTAGTAGTTGTTGAAAACAACACTGCATTAGGCCTACAAATTGGGTATGGGGTGTAGAGACGGTGTGTTCCACTCCAAGGTGTTCCCCAGGTTTCCTCTCCATTGCTTCAATCTTAAAGCTCTTCTTAAGTAGTTGTTGAAAACTACACTGCGTTAGGCCTACAAATTGGGTATGGGGTGTAGAGACGGTGTGTTCCACTCCAAGGTGTTCCCCAGGTTTCCTCTCCATTGCTTCAGTCTTCCGACTCTCGTTTAGTAGTTGTTGAAAACTACACTGCAGTAGGCCTACAAATTGGGTATAGGGTGTAGAGACGGTGTGTTCCACTCCAAGGTGTTCCCCAGGTTGCCTCTCCATTGCTTCAATCTTAAAGCTCTTCTTAAGTAGTTGTTGAAAACTACACTGCATTAGGCCTACAAATTGGGTATGGGGTGTAGAGATGGTGTGTTCCACTCCAAGGTGTTCCCCAGGTTTCCTCTCCATTGCTTCGGTCTTCCGACTCTCATTTAGTAGTTGTTGAAAACAACACTGCATTAGGCCTACAAATTGGGTATGGGGTGTAGAGACGGTGTGTTCCACTCCAAGGTGTTCCCCAGGTTTCCTCTCCATTGCTTCAATCTTAAAGCTCTTCTTAAGTAGTTGTTGAAAACTACACTGCGTTAGGCCTACAAATTGGGTATGGGGTGTAGAGACGGTGTGTTCCACTCCAAGGTGTTCCCCAGGTTTCCTCTCCATTGCTTCAGTCTTCCGACTCTCGTTTAGTAGTTGTTGAAAACTACACTGCATTAGGCCTACAAATTGGGTATAGGGTGTAGAGACGGTGTGTTCCACTCCAAGGTGTTCCCCAGGTTGCCTCTCCATTGCTTCAATCTTAAAGCTCTTCTTAAGTAGTTGTTGAAAACTACACTGCATTAGGCCTACAAATTGGGTATGGGGTGTAGAGACGGTGTGTTCCACTCCAAGGTGTTCCCCAGGTTTCCTCTCCATTGCTTCGGTCTTCCGACTCTCGTTTAGTAGTTATTGAAAACTACACTGCATAAGGCCTACAAATTGGGTATGGGGTGTAGAGACGGTGTGTTCCACTCCAAGGTGTTCCCCAGGTTTCCTCTCCATTGCTTCGGTCTTCCGACTCTCGTTTAGTAGTTGTTGAAAACTTCACTGCATTAGGCCTACAAATTGGGTATGGGGTGTAGAGACGGTGTGTTCCACTCCAAGGTGTTCCCCAGGTTTCCTCTCCATTGCTGTGATCTTACGACTCTCGTTTAGTAGTTGTTGAAAACAACACTGCATTAGGCCTACTAGTTGGGTTGGTGCCTTCTATCTGTGTCTGCCGCTCCTTGCTGTTTTCCTCCAGTGAACAAAGCTGTGCCGCCGGTTTACTACTGTTGCCAATTTTGAACTGCATTTAGAATACTTACTGATTTGGGCCTACTCTCTGTGTCAGCCTCTCATTCCAGTTGTCCTCCACTGAACAAAGCAATGCCCCCTGGTTAGTCCTGTTACCAATTTTGAACTGCATTTAGCCCACTTTATTCTTTGGGCCCATATCTGTTTCCCCCTCATCCTGCCCATTGCCCAGCCAGTGATAGATGAGTCTGCTGGTACATTGACCCATAACGCAACATTCCCCGTGCACGCTACACTGCAAGATTGTGACCCTGCTGAAAGTAAGGTCCCCCTTCCCGCATACCATACCACATTACACGGGGACAAAGAGGAAGGTGCAGATGAAGGTGCAGGTTCCTTCATCAGGTGGGGGGAGGAATACTCGTTGGCGACGTCACTGGCACAGGGCCTCTCATAGTACGCAAAAGTGTATGCTGCCGGTGGGAGGCGCCCCCGCCGTGCAAACACACCGCTGTACTTTGAGGGGCCCTGTGCCAGTGCCAATGCCAACGAGTGGCCCCCCCCTGCTTGCTCAGGATCACAGCACTTGCAAAGTTGAAATACTTACCTCTCCCTGCTCCACTGCCGTGACGTGGTCCAGATGTCCTTGGCCCACTAATTGCTTGAACCAGCCGTACCCCCCACAACTTTAGCCAAATGACCCCCAATTTCAAATGCCTTACAATTATTATAAGCTAAATTACGATTGACAAGCTTCAGTAGCAAGAATGGATGTTTGTGCCAATACAATGGGCTCTGTACATGTTTTCCTGGCCTCTACTCACTGCCGACTGTGCTCCCCCATTGACTTGCATTGGGTTTCGTGTTTCGGTCGATCCCCGACTTTTCGCGATAATCGACCGATTCCACTCGACTCGACTTTTGAGATAGTCGGGTTTTGCGAAACCCGGCTCGACTCTAAAAAGGTCAAGGTTTCTCAACTTTATATGGCACAGCTATGGGGCAATAATGAACGGTGCAGAGCACTATATGGCACAGCTATGGGGCAAGAATGAACGGTGCAGAGCACTATATGGCACAGCTATGGGGCAATAATGAACTGTGCAGAACACTATATGGCACAGCTATGGGGCAATAATGAATGGTGCAGAGCACAACATGGCACAGCTATGGGGCAAGAATGAACGGTGCAGAGCACTATATGGCACAGCTATGGGGCAATAATGAACGGTGCAGAGCACTATATGGCACAGCTATGGGGCAATAATGAACGCTGCAGAGCACTATATGGCACAGCTATGGGGCAATAATGAACGGTGCAGAGCACTATATGGCACAGCTATGGGGCAATAATGAACGCTGCAGAGCACTATATGGCACAGCTATGGGGCAAGAATGAACGGTGCAGAGCACTATATGGCACAGCTATGGGGCAAGAATGAACGGTGCAGAGCACTATATGGCACAGCTATGAGGCAATAATGAACGGTGCAGAGCATTATACGGCACAGCTATGGGGCAATAATGAACTGTGCAGAGCACTATATGGCACAGCTATGGGGCAATAATGAACGGTGCAGAGCACTATATGGCACAGCTATGGGGCAATAATGAAAGGTGCAGAGCACTATATGGCACAGCTATGGGGCAATAATGAACGGTGCAGAGCACTATATGGCACAGCTATGGGACAATAATGAACGGTGCAGAGCACTATATGCCACAGCTTTCTATGGTACATCTATGGGGCAATAATGAACGGTGCAGAGCACTATATGGCAAAGCTATGGGGCAATAATGAACTGTGCAGAGCACTATATGGCACAGCTATTGGGAAATAATGAACGGTGCAGAGCACTATATGGCTAAGCTATGGGGCAATAATGAACTGTGCAGAGCACTATATGGCACAGCTATTGGGAAATAATGAACGGTGCAGAGCACTATATGGCACAGCTATGGGGCAATAGTGAACGGTGCAGAGCACTATCTGGCACACCATTCTATGGTACATCTATGGGGCAATAATGAACGGTGCAGAGCACTATATGGCACAGCTATGGGGCCATAATGAACGGTATGGAGCATCTATGTTTGAAATTCACTGGTAGCTGCTGCATTTTCCACCCTAGGCTTATACTCGAGTCAATAAGTTTTCCCAGCTTTTTGTGGTAAAATTAGGGGGGTCGGCTTATACTCGGGTCGGCTTATACTCGAGTATATACGGGTATATATGTTCAACTTTTCCTGGTCTTAGTGAAGAGAAAAAAAAGGCTGGAATATTTGATGGACCTCCAAATAAGAACACTTATGAGAGACCCAAATTTTTTCACATCAATGAATGAAACAGAAGAAAGAGCTTGGAATGCATTTTGTAATGTGGTGCAGAATTTTCTAGGGAATAAGAAAGCAGACAACTATGAAGAGATTGTGGAAGAGCTACTAATGAGTCTGAGAAATCTTGGATGTAGAATGAGTATGAACATTCACTATGTACACAGCCATTTGGACTTTTTTTCCAGAGAACCTTGGGGATGTGCGGGAGGAACAAGGGGAGCATTTTCATCAGGACATTAAAACATTGGAAGAACGGTATCAAGGCCGGTGGGACTCACATATGATGGCTGACTATTGCAGGAGCTTGATGAGAGACAACCCAGAAGCTGTACATCACAGATCAGCCAAGAAAGGAAAGTTCAAATCGCAGTTCATGATGCACAGATATGGCAGAGAAATATAGAAATAGTACAGTGCCAAAGATTTCACTTAGTTCTTGCATGAGTGAGATCAATAGCCCATAAATCAGACAGCATAGTCCTCCATACAGACATAAATATACCCCATGTAATGCTCGATACAGAATAATAAGCCTCATATAATGCTCCATACAGTATAATGAGCCCCATATAGTGCTCCTTACAGTATAATGAGCCCCATATAATGCTTCAAACAGAATAATAGACCCCATATAATGCTCCATACAGTATAATGAGCCCCATATAATGCTTCATACAGTAAAATGAGCCCCATATAATGCTCCAAGCAGTATAATGAGATCCATATTGTGTCCCATACAGTATAATGAGACTCATAAAATGCTCCATACAAAATAATTGACGTCATATAATGCTTCATACAGTACAATTGACCCCATATAATGATCCATACAGAATAATGAACCCTATATAATGCTTCATACAAAATAATGGACCTCATATATTGCACCATACATAATGAGCCCTATATAATGTTCCATACATAATGGGCCCATATAATGCTCCATACAGTTTATGATGGGCTCTATATATTGCAACATACATAATGAGTGGCTCCATATAATGCTCCATGGATAATGAGCCCCAGATAATGCCCCATACAGTATATGATGGGACCCATATAATCCTCCAGTATATGATGGGCCCCATATAATGCTCTATACAGAATGAGCCCCATATATTGCTCCATATACAATGGACCCCATATAATGCTCCAGTATATGATGGGTCCCATATGATGCTCTGGTATATGAAGAGCCTCATATGATGCTCCCGTATATGATGGGCCCCATATTATGCTCCATATATCATGGGCCCCATATGATGCTCCAAATATAATGGGTCTCATATGATGCTCCATATATAATGTGCCCCATGTGATGTTCCAGTGCATGATGGGCACCATATAATGGGCCCATTTTTTATAATGCTTCAAACATTAAAAAAATGAAATACTCACCTCTCCTCATTGGTCGCTGCTCTACTCAGGACTCCTCAACATCGCCGTCTTCTGGCTCTCTGTACTGACTGTTCAGGCAGAGGCACACAGACATGACATCATCAGTCCCTCTGACCTAAAATGTCAGAGTCAGGAGATACTTACGACGCCACAGCGCAGGAATGGGCAGGAATGGGTAGAGGTAAGTATTGCAAGCATTTCCTTTGCAAAACAGTGATTTTTTTTCCCCTTAGTTTATAACTTTTTAAACTTTTACATTTATGTTTCCGATTATACTTATTTTTACTATAATATTTATTAGTTTCATAAAGTGACCTGAACTAGTAATCGTTTGAGTACTTACATCATCCGCTTCATTACTTATGCAATGCGATTTATGTATACTTGATGACAGTTTGGGGGGCTTCTCCAGAGACACTCGTTTTGTCATCCTATTTTATCCTATGCAATACTCACAGGAAGCCAATGTCACAATGTCTAATTGTTTATATGGCTGTATATATGATACAACTGAAAAACATTACTGACACTGTGTCCCCACTGCTTGCTTGAAGCTTGTGCAGTTTTTGTGTGACATTTGCCCAGTGCTTGTCTGATATAAACTCAGGACTTACTGTATATGAATTGTATGCAGTGATTGTGTGACAAGTGCAGTATGTGATGTGTACAATATGCTTTTATGATGAGTGTGCTGTGCTTGTGTGATCTGTGCTTGTGTAATGTGCACCCTCTGTATGTGTAATGTGTACGCTATGCTTATGTGATGTGTGTGCTGTGTTTGTGTGATCTGTGCTCTGTAGGGTTGAGCGACCTTGACTTTTTTAGAGTCGAGTCGGGTTTCGCAAAACCCGACTATCTCAATAGTCGGGTCGAGAGAAATCAGCCGATTATGACGTAAAGTCGGGATCGACCGAAACACGAAACCCAATGCAAGTCAATGGGGCAGCATAGTCGGCAGTGAGTGGGGGCCAGGAAAACACCTAGAGTGCCCATTTTAATGCCAAAACCATGCATTCTTCTTAATGAAGCTTGTCAATCTTAATTTCCCTTATAATAATAGCTAAGGTAAGGTAAGTATTTAAACTTTGCAAGTGCTGTGATCCTGAGCAAGCAGGGGGGGCCCACTCGTTGGCATTGGCACTGGCACAGGGCCCCTCAAAGTACGGCGGTGTGTTTGCACGGCGGGGGCGCCTCCCACCGGCAGCGACACTTTTGCGTACTATGAGGGGCCCTGTGCCAGTGACGTCGCCAACGAGTATTCCTCCCCTCACCTGATGAAGGAACCTGCACTTTTATCTGCACCTTCCTCTTTGTCCCCGTGTAAGGTGGTATGGTATGCGGGAAGAGGAACCTGACTTTCAGCAGGGTCACAATCTTGCTGTGTAGCGTGCACGGGGAATGTTGCGTTATGGGTCAATGTACCAGCAGACTCATCTGTCACTGGCTGGGCAATGGGCAGGATGAGGAGGAAACACCGATATAGGCCCAAAGAATAAAGTGGTTTAAATGCAGTTCAAAATTGGTAAGAGGACTAACCAGGGGGCATTGCTTTGTTCAGTGGAGGACAACTGTAATGAGAGGCTGACACAGAGAGTAGGCCCAAATCAGTAATTAGTCTAAATGCAGTTCGAAATTGGCAGCAGTAGTAAACAGGCGGCACAGCTTTGTTCAGTGGAGGAGAACAGCAAGGAGCGGAGAACACCAATAGTAGGCCCCAACCCAACTAGTAGGCCAAATGCAGTCTAACATTAACAACTACTTAACGAGAGCCTGAAAATGGAATTTCAGGACAGGAAACCAGGAGAACAGCAAGGAGCGGCAGACACTGTTAGTAGGCCCCAACCCAACTAGTAGGCCAAATGCAGTTGTTCCATTTAACAACTATTTAACAAGAGCCTCAAGATTGAAGCAATGGAGAGGCAACCTGGGGAACACCTTGGAGTGGAACACACCGTCTCTACACCCCTGACCCAACTTGTAGGCCGCATGCAGTGTAGTTTTCAAAAACTACTAAACGAGAGTCGGAAGACCGAAGCAATGAAGAGGAAACCTGGGGAACACCTTGGAGTGGAACACACCGTCTCTACACCCCTGACCCAACTTGTAGGCCGCATGCAGTGTTGTTTTCAACAACTACTAAACGAGAGCCAGAAGATTGAAGCAATGGAGAGGCAACCTGGAGAACACCTTGGAGCGGCAGACACTGGTAGTAGGCCCCAACCCAAGTACTAGCCCCACTGCAGTTAGATTTACCAAAAAATACTAAACGAGAGCCTGAAGATTAAAGCTCAGAAAAGGCAACCCGGAGAACACCTTGGAGCGGCAGACACTGGTAGTAGGCCCCAACCCAAGTACTAGCCCCACTGCAGTTATATTTACCAAAAAATACTATGAGAGCCTGAAGATCAAAGCTCAGAAAAGGCAACCCGGAGAACAGCTTGGAGCGGCAGACACTGGTAGTAGGCCCCAACCCAAGTACTAGCCCCACTGCAGTTAGATTTAAAAAAAATACTAAACGAGAGCCTGAAGATCAAAGCTCAGAAAAGGCAACCCGGAGAACACCTTGGAGCGGCAGACACTGGTAGTAGGCTTTAAACCCAAAATTTTGGTCAATGGAGTTTATAAAATGTTCCAGGGGTACACAGGCAGCATTGGTGTGGTAAGCGGAGGACAATTTCTATTTGGGACTGCAGACAGACTTAGTAGGCTGTCCCCTGTGGACCATGCATCCACAACATTAACCCAGTGCGCCGTAATGGACATGTAACCTTTCGTGGACATGCCTACTGGTCCATGCATCTGTTGTCAGGTGCACCTTTCTACTATTAGATAGCCTGAGAGCATGGACAATGCGGATTTTTACATGATGGTGGAGGGCTGGGATGGCTTTTCTCGCAAAAGAAGTGACGACTGGGTAGCTCTTACCGTGGTACAGCGTAGTCCATCTGGGCTTTATAATTATAAATAAAAGAAAAAAAGTAGGCTGTATGCACTTTGAAATAGGTTCCAGGGGTACACGGGAGGCAGTGGACTGGTCACTGGAGGACTAGTGGAAGGAGGGACCGCAGACAGGCTTCGAAGGCCTAACATAAAAAAATTGGGCTGTAGGCACTTTATAATTGGTTCCAGGGGTACACGGGCAGCAGTAGACAGGTCAGTGGAGGCCTAGTGGAAGGAGGGACCGCAGACAGGCTTCGAAGGCCTAACATAAAAAAATTGGGCTGTAGGCACTTTATATTTGGTTCCAGGGGTACACGGGCAGCATTGGTCTGGTCAGTGGAGTAGTAGTAGAAAGAAGGGACCGCAGACAGGCTTTGAAGGCCTAACATAAAAAAAATTTGGCTGTAGGCACTTTCTAATTGGTTCCAGGGGTACACGGGCAGCATTGGTCTGGTCAGTGGAGGAGTAGTAGAAAGAACGGACCGCAGACAGGCTTCGAAGGCCTAACATAAAAAAAATTGGGCTGTAGACACTTTTAAATTCATTCCAGGGGTACACGGGCAGCAGTAGACAGGTCAGTGGAGGCTTAGTGGAAGGAGGGACCGCAGACAGGCTTCGAAGGCCTAACATAAAAAAAAATTGGGCTGTAGGCACTTTTAAATTGGTTCCAGGGGTACAGGGCAGCATTGGTCTGGTCAGTGGAGTAGTAGTAGAAAGAAGGGACCGCAGAAAGGCTTCGAAGGCCTAACATAATAAAATTGGGATGTAGGCACTTTATAATTGGTTCCAGGGGTACACGGCCAGCAGTAGACAGGTCAGTGGAGGCCTAGTGGAAGGAGGGACCGCAGACAGGCTTTGAAGGCCTAACATAAAAAAATTGGGCTGTAGGCACTTTATAATTGGTTCCAGGGGTACACGGGCAGCATTGGTCTGGTCAGTGGAGTAGTAGTAGACAGAAGGGACCGCAGACAGGCTTTGAAGGCCTAACATAAAAAAAATTGGGCTGTAGGCACTTTCTAATTGGTTCCAGGGGTACACGGGCAGCAGTAGACAGGTCAGTGGAGTAGTAGTAGAAAGAAGGGACCGCAGACAAGCTTCGAAGGCCTAACATAAAAAAATTGGGCTGTAGGCACTTTTAAATTCGTTCCAGGGGTACACGGGCAGCAGTAGACAGGTCAGTGGAGGCCTAGTGGAAGGAGGGACCGCAGACAGGCTTCGAAGGCCTAACATAATAAAATTGGGCTGTAGGCACTTTCTAATTGGTTCCAGGGGTACACGGGCAGCATTGGTCTGGTCAGTGGAGTAGTAGTAGAAAGAAGGGACCGCAGAAAGGCTTCGAAGGCCTAACATAATAAAATTGGGATGTAGGCACTTTATAATTGGTTCCAGGGGTACACGGCCAGCAGTAGACAGGTCAGTGGAGGCCTAGTGGAAGGAGGGACCGCAGACAGGCTTCGAAGGCCTAACATAAAAAAATTGGGCTGTAGGCACTTTATAATTGGTTCCAGGGGTACACGGGCAGCATTGGTCTGGTCAGTGGAGTAGTAGTAGAAAGAAGGGACCGCAGACAGGCTTAGAAGGCCTAACATAAAAAAAATTGGGCTGTAGGCACTTTCTAATTGGTTCCAGGGGTACATGGGCAGCAGTAGACAGATCAGTGGAGTAGTAGTAGAAAGAAGAGACCGCAGACAGGCTTCGAAGGCCTAACATAATAAAATTGGGCTGTAGGCACTTTCTAATTGGTTCCAGGGGTACACGGGCAGCATTGGTCTGGTCAGTGGAGTAGTAGTAGAAAGAAGGGACCGCAGACAGGCTTCGAAGGCCTAACATAAAAAAAATTGGGCTGCAGGCACTTTTAAATTCGTTCCAGGGTTACACGGGCAGCATTGGTCTGGTCAGTGGAGTAGTAGTAGAAAGAAGGGACCGCAGACAGGCTTCGAAGGCCTAACATAATAAAATTGGGATGTAGGCACTTTATAATTGGTTCCAGGGGTACACGGGCAGCAGTAGACAGGTCAGTGGAGGCCTAGTGGAAGGAGGGACCGCAGACGGTCTTCGAAGGCCTAACATAAAAAAAATTGGGCTGTAGGCACTTTCTAATTGGTTCCAGGGGTACATGGGCAGCAGTAGACAGATCAGTGGAGTAGTAGTAGAAAGAAGAGACCGCAGACAGGCTTTGAAGGCCTAACATAAAAAAGTTGGGATGTAGGCACTTTATAATTGGTTCCAGGGGTACACGGCCAGCAGTAGACAGGTCAGTGGAGGCCTAGTGGAAGGAGGGACCGCAGACAGGCTTCGAAGGCCTAACATAAAAAAAATTGAGCTGTAGGCACTTTATAATTGGTTCCAGGGGTACACGGGCAGCATTGGTCTGGTCAGTGGAGTAGTAGTAGAAAGAAGGGACCGCAGACAGGCTTCGAAGGCCTAACATAAAAAAAAATTGGGCTGTAGGCACTTTTAAATTCATTCCAGGGGTACACGGGCAGCAGTAGACAGGTCAGTGGAGGTCTAGTGGAAGGAGGGACCGCAGACAGGCTTCGAAGGCCTAACATAAAAAAATTGGGCTGTAGGCACTTTATAATTGGTTCCAGGGGTACACGGGCAGCATTGGTCTGGTCAGTGGAGTAGTAGTAGAAAGAAGGGACCTTAGACAGGCTTCGAAGGCCTAACATAAAAAAAATTGGGCTGTAGGCACTTTTAAATTGGTTCCAGGGGTACACGAGCAACATTGGTCTGGTCAGTGGAGGAGTAGTAGAAAGAACGGACCGCAGACAGGCTTCGAAGGCCTAACATAAAAAAAAATTGGGCTGTAGGCACTTTTAAATTGGTTCCAGGGGTACACGGGCAGCATTGGTCTGGTCAGTGGAGTAGTAGTAGAAAGAAGGGACCGCAGACAGGCTTCGAAGGCCTAACATAATAAAATTGGGATGTAGGCACTTTATAATTGGTTCCAGGGGTACACGGCCAGCAGTAGACAGGTCAGTGGAGGCCTAGTGGAAGGAGGGACCGCAGACAGGCTTCGAAGGCCTAACATAAAAAAAATTGGGCTGTAGGCACTTTCTAATTGGTTCCAGGGGTACACGGGCAGCAGTAGACAGGTCAGTGGAGTAGTATTAGAAAGAAGGGACCGCAGACAGGCTTCGAAGGCCTAACATAAAAAAATTGGGCTGTAGGCACTTTCTAATTGGTTCCAGGGGTACACGGGCAGCAGTAGACAGGTCAGTGGAGTAGTAGTAGAAAGAAGGGACCGCAGACAGGCTTCGAAGGCCTAACATAATAAAATTGGGATGTAGGCACTTTATAATTGGTTCCAGGGGTACACGGGCAGCAGTAGACAGGTCAGTGGAGTAGTAGTAGAAAAAAGGGACCGCAGACAGGCTTCGAAGGCCTAACATAATAAAATTGGGCTGTAGGCAATTTATAATTGGTTCCACGGGTACACGGGCAGCATTGGTGTTGTCAGCGGAGGCTGCCAGCTGAGTGTCTGCCAGTTAGTAGTCCCAAACAATAAATACATGTTAATATCTCGCATGACAACAAAATGAAACCACCAAAGGGTGCAATCATTCGGTACTGGGGTGGGCTCCTCTGCGTAGTTTCAGACCTAGTAATTTGGCACAAAGTATTTATTTGGGTAAATATAGGACACTGCCCCTGACTATGTTAAGTACCATCGTACATGTCAACACAATGGTATTGTCAGTGGCAGGAATTTACGGATGTCAGTGCATAGACTAAACATTGGTGGAACTGTGAGAGATAATTGTGCAAGTGGTTTAGCAATGTTTGAGCTGGGGGTGGGGGAACTGTCTTGTGGCCGGCGGTACAGGCCCAGGGCCCCTCATGTTACAAAAGTGTGTCTGACGTTGGGTCCGCACCACCACCGCCAGAGACACTTTATTGTACTATGAAGGACCCAGTGGCAGTGCCGTCGACCAAAAGCGGGCACACCCACCTCTTCAGACAAACAGCACTCTCGCGGGTGCTGGCGCCAAGTGGCGATACCACGGCCCCGTGTGGGGAGTTTGGCCATTTAGGGAGGTGTAAACATGTCGTATGCTGGACAATCAGGTGCTACAAATTACGAGATTGGAAAAGTCATTCAGAATAGCCCACAGGCAAGACCTTTTCATAGGAAAGCTAGGTGTCGGCCGGGCAAGGTGGGGCAAAAGATTTCAAAATCCAGTTGTGGTTCATTTTAATGAAGGTTAGATCATCTACATTTTGGGTAGCCAGACGAGTCCTTTTTTCGGTTAATATTGAACCTGCAGCACTGAATACTCTTTCGGATAGGACACTAGCTGCCGGGCAAGCAAGCTCCTGCAATGCATATTCTGCCAATTCTGGCCAGGTGTCTAATTTGGATGCCCAGTAATCAAATGGGAATGACGCTTGAGGGAGAACGTCGATAAGGGATGAAAAATAGTTAGTAACCATACTGGACAAATGTTGTCTCCTGTCACTTTGAATTGATGCTGCAGTACCTGTCCTGTCTGCGGTCATAGCAAAATCACTCCACAACCTGGTCAGAAAACCCCTCTGTCCAACGCCACTTCTGATTTCTGCCCCTCTAACACCTCTGGTCTGCTGTTTCCTGCAGCTCGTGTGAGAACGATCACGGGCGCTGTGTGCTGGGAATGCCTTAAGCAAACGGTCAACAAGAGTTGATTGTTTGGTTGTTAATATTAGTTCCAAGTTCTCATGTGGCATTATATTTTGCAATTTGCCTTTATAGCGAGGATCAAGGAGGCAGGCCAACCAGTAATCGTCATCGTTCATCATTTTAGTAATGCGTGTGTCCCTTTTGAGGATACGTAAGGCATAATCCGCCATGTGGGCCAAAGTTCCAGTTGTCAAATCTGCGGTTGTGCTTGGTTGAGGGGCAGTTTCAGGCAAATCTACGTCACTTGTGTCCCTCAAAAAACCCGAACCCGGCCTTGCCACGCCAGCAATTTCCAGTGGCCCCGGAAAAGCTTCCTCATTAAAAATATAATCATCCCCATCATCCTCCTCATCCTCCTCTTCCTCTTCGCCCGCTACCTCGTCCTGTACACTGCCCTGGCCAGACAATGGCTGACTGTCATCAAGGCTTTCCTCTTCCTCTGCTGCAGACGCCTGATCCTTTATGTGCGTCAAACTTTGCATCAGCAGACGCATTAGGGGGATGCTCATGCTTATTATGGCGTTGTCTGCACTAACCAGCCGTGTGCATTCCTCAAAACACTGAAGGACTTGACACAGGTCTTGTAGCTTCGACCACTGCACACCTGACAACTCCATGTCTGCCATCCTACTGCCTGCCCGTGTATGTGTATCCTCCAACAAAAACATAACAGCCCGCCTCTGTTCGCACAGTCTCTGAAGCATGTGCAGTGTTGAGTTCCACCTTGTTGCAACGTCTATGATTAGGCGATGCTGGGGAAGGTTCAAAGACCGCTGATAGGTCTGCATACGGCTGGAGTGTACGGGCGAACGGCGGATATGTGAGCAAAGTCCACGCACTTTGAGGAGCAGGTCGGATAACCCCGGATAACTTTTCAGGAAGCACTGCACCACCAGGTTTAAGGTGTGAGCCAGGCAAGGAATGTGTTTCAGTTGGGAAAGGGAGATGGCAGCCATGAAATTCCTTCCGTTATCACTCACTACCTTGCCTGCCTCAAGATCTACAGTGCCCAGCCACGACTGCGTTTCTTTCTGCAAGAACTCGGACAGAACTTCCGCGGTGTGTCTGTTGTCGCCCAAACACTTCATAGCCAATACAGCCTGCTGACGCTTGCCAGTAGCTGCCCCATAATGGGAGACCTGGTGTGCAACAGTGGCAGCTGCGGATGGAGTGGTTGTGCGACTGCGGTCTGTGGACGAGCTCTCGCTTCTGCAGGAGGACGAGGAGGAGGAGGAGGGGGTGCGAACGGCTACAGCCAACTGTTTCCTAGACCGTGGGCTAGGCAGAACTGTCCCAAAATTGCTGTCCCCTGTGGACCTTGCATCCACAACATTCACCCAGTGTGCCGTGATGGACACGTAACGTCCCTGGCCATGCCTACTGGTCCATGCATCTGTTGTCAGGTGCACCTTTGTGCTCACAGATTGCCTGAGTGCATGGACGATGCGCTCTTTAACATGCTGGTGGAGGGCTGGGATGGCTTTTCTGGAAAAGTAGTCCATCAGGGCTTTGAAAGCTTCGCTTTCAACTAACCGGTAGGGCATCATCTCTAACGAGATTAGTCTAGCTATGTGGGCGTTCAAACCCTGTGTACGCGGATGCGAGGCTAAGTACTTCCTTTTTCTAACCATAGTCTCATGTAGGGTGAGCTGGACTGGAGAGCTGGAGATCGTGGAACTAGCGGGGGTGCCGGTGGACATGGCAGACTGAGAGACGGTGGGAGATGGTATTGTTGCCGCCGGTGCCCTAGATGCAGTGTTTCCTACTACGAAACTGGTGATTCCCTGACCCTGACTGCTTTGGTCTGGCAAAGACACCTGCACAGATACTGCAGGTGGTGCGGAAAATGGTGGCCCTACACTGCCGGAAGGGATGTTGCGTTGCTGACTAGCTTCATTGGCCGAGGGTGGTACAACCTTAAGGTACGTTTGGTAGTTAGTCCAGGCTTGCAAATGCATGGTGGTTAAATGTCTATGCATGCAACTTGTATTGAGACTTTTCAGATTCTGACCTCTGCTTAAGGTAGTTGAACATTTTTGACAGATGACTTTGGGCAGAACAATTGGATGTTGTTTAAAAAAATGCCAGACTGCACTCTTTCTAGCATCGGATACCTTCTCAGGCATTGCAGACTGAGCTTTAACCGGATGGCCACGCTGTCCTCCAACAGGTTTTGACTTTGCCACGCGTTTTGGGCCAGATACGGGCCCGGCAGATGGAACCTGTTGCGATGTTGATGCCTGCTGCGGCCCCTCCTTCTCCGCTTCAGAACTACTGCCGCCTGCACCCTGTTCCCCCAATGGCTGACAATCGGGGTCAACAACTGGGTCATCTATAACCTCCTCTTCTAGCTCGTGCGCAACTCCGTCTGTGTCACCGTGTAAGTCGGTGGTAGAGCGTTCGTGACAGGGCAACATAGTCTCATCAGGGTCTGATTCTGGATCAGTACCCTACGAGGGCAATGTTGTGGTCTGAGTCAAAGGACCAGCATAGTAGTCTGGCTGTGGCTGTGCATCAGTGCACTCCATGTCAGATTCAACTTGTAATGGGCATGGCCTGTTAACTGCTTCACTTTCTAAGCCAGGGACGGTATGTGTAAAGAGCTCCATGGAGTAACCCGTTGTGTCGCCTGCTGCATCCTTCTCTGTTGTTGTTTTTGCTGAAGAGGACAAGGAAGCGACTTGTCCCTGATCGTGAACATCCACTAACGACGCGCTGCTTTTACATTTACCAGTTTCAAAAGAGGAGGCAAATGAGCTAGAGGCTGAGTCAGCAAGGTAAGCCAAAACTTGCTCTTGCTGCTCCGGCTTTAAAAGCGGTTTTCCTACTCCCAGAAAAGGGAGCGTTCGAGGCCTTGTGTAGCCAGACGACGAACCTGGCTCCACAGCTCCAGACTTAGGTGCAATATTTTTTTTACCACGACCACCTGATGCTCCACCACTACCACTACCCTCATTACCAGCTGACAATGAACGCCCCCGGCCACGACCTCTTCCACCAGACTTCCTCATTGTTTTAAAAACGTAACCAAACTAACGGTATATTTTGCTGTCAAACAACTTACACGGTGAGCTATAACTTCAGTATGATTTAGATACCCCTTTACAGGTGGGTGACACCGCAAGGAAAAGCAGGCACAATGTTACACACTCTGTTTTTGGTGGCACCAAATGAGAGAGATGCCACACACGCAGGACTGTCACTCAAGCACAAATGTCAATATTAATCTCCCACTGTTTGTTTTTATTTTTTCAGGGAGAATTTAGAAACCCCCCCCCCCCCAAAAAAAAAAAAGGTTTTTGAAGGAAGAATTTAGAAAACAAAATAAAAAAAAGTGATTTTTTCAGAGAGAATTTAGAAACCAAACAAAAACAAAACAAATAGGCTTTCTATGGCCCACTATCTGAGAGAGAGATGGCACACCCAGGAGTCAGGACTGGCACACAAGCAGAAAGGCCAATATTAATCTCCCACTGTTTTTTTTTTATTTTTTCAGGGAGAATTTAGAAACCCAAAAAAATAAAAAGATTTTTTAAGGAAGAATTTAGAAAACACAATTAAAAAAAGTGATTTTTTCAGAGAGAATTTAGAAAACAAACAAAAAAAAACAAATAGGCTTTCTATGGCCCACTATCTGAGAGAGAGAGATGGCACACCCAGGAGTCAGGACTGGCACACAAGCAGAAAGGCCAATATTAATCTCCCAATGTTTTTTTTTTTATTTTTTCAGGGAGAATTTAGAAACACAAAAAAAAAATGATTTTTTAAGGAAGAATTTAGAAAACAAATTAAAAAAAGTGATTTTTTCAGAGAGAATTTAGAAACCAAATAATAATAAAAAAAAATAGGCTTTCTATGGCACACTATCTGAGAGAGAGAGATGGCACGCTCAGGACTGGCACACAAGCCCAAAGGGCAATATTAATCTCTCACTGTTTTTTTTTTCAGGGAGAATTTATAAAACCAATGAAAAAAAAATAAATAGGCTTTCTATGGGCCACTATTTGAGAGAGAGATGGCACGCTCAGGACTGGCACACAAGCCCAAAGGGCAATATTAATCTGCCACTGTTTTTATTTTTTTCAGGGAGAATTTATACAACCAATGAAAAAAAAAAATAGGTTTTCTATGGCCCACTATTTCACAGAGAGATGGCACGCTCAGGACTGGCACACAAGCCTAAAGGGCAATATTAATCTCCCACTGTTTTTATTTTTTTCAGGGAGAATTTATACAACCAATGAAAAAAAATAAATAGGCTTTCTATGGCCCACTATTTGACAGAGAGATGGCACGCTCAGGACTGGCACACAAGCCCAAAGGGCAATAATAATCTCCCACTGGTTTTTTTTTTCAGGGAAAATTTATAAAACCAATGAAAAAATAATAAATAGGCTTTCTATGGCCCACTATTTCACAGAGAGATGGCACGCTCAGGACTGGCACACAAGCCCAAAGGGCAATATTAATCTCCCACTGTTTTTATTTTTTTAGGGAGAATTTATACAACCAATGAAAAAAAATAAATAGGCTTTCTATGGCCCACTTTTTCACAGAGAGATGGCATGCTCAGGACTGGCACACAAGCCCAAAGGGCAATATTAATCTCCCACTGTTTTTATTTTTTTCAGGGAGAATTTATACAACCAATGAAAAAAAAATAAATAGGCTTTCTATGGCCCACTATTTGACAGAGAGATGGCACGCTCAGGACTGGCACACAAGCCCAAAGGGCAATATTAATCTCCCACTGTTTTTTTTTTTTTCAGGGAAAATTTATAAAACCAATGAAAAAATAATAAATAGGCTTTCTATGGCCCACTAATTCACAGAGAGATGGCACGCTCAGGACTGGCACACAAGCCCAAAGGGCAATATTAATCTCCCACTGTTTTTTTTTTTCAGGGAAAATTTATAAAACCAATGAAAAAATAATAAATAGGCTTTCTATGGCCCACTAATTCACAGAGAGATGGCACGCTCAGGACTGGCACACAATCCCAAAGGGCAATATTAATCTCCCACTGTTTTTATTTTTTTCAGGGAGAATTTATACAACCAATGAAAAAAAAATAAATAGGCTTTCTATGGCCCACTATTTGACAGAGAGATGGCACGCTCAGGACTGGCACACAAGCCCAAAGGGCAATATTAATCTCCCACTGTTTTTTTTTTCAGGGAGAATGTATAAAACCAATAAAAAAAAAAAAAAGCTTTCTATGGCCCACTATTTGACAGAGAGATGGCACGCTCAGGACTGGCACACAAGCCCAGAGGGCAATATTAATCTCCCACTGTTTTTTTTTTCAGGGAGAATGTATAAAACCAATAAAAAATAAATAAATAGGCTTTCTATGGCCCACTATTTCACAGAGAGATGGCACGCTCAGGACTGGCACACAAGCCCAAAGGCCAATATTAATCTCCCACTGTTTTTTTTTTTTCAGGGAGAATTTAGAAACCCCACAAAAAAAAACAGAAAAAAAATTAGGCTTTCTATGGCCCACTATGTGAGATGGCACACACAGGTATGGCACTCGAGCAGAAATGCCAATCTTAATCTCCCACAGCTTTTTTTTAGGGAGAATTAAAAAAAAAAAAAAAAAACACAGGGACTGTCCTACAATTACTGTCTCCCTGCAGTAATCTCAGCCAGATATGGCAGGCAGCAATAAGGAGTGGACTGCTGCACAAATTAAATAAAAAGTGTGGACAAACAAACAAGATAGCTGTGCAGAAAGGAAGGAACAACAGGATTTGTGCTTTGAAAAAAGCAGTTGGTTTGCACAGCGGCGTACACACAGCAATGCAGCTATCAGGGAGCCTTCTAAGGCAGCCCAATGAGCTACAGCGCTGAGGAAAAAAAAAGTAGCTTCCACTATCCCTGCAAACAAAGGTGGTGTTGGACAGTGGAAATCGCTACAGCACAAGCGGTTTGGTGGTTAATGGACCCTGCCTAACGCTATCCCTGCTTCTGACGAAGCGGCAGCAACCTCTCCCTACGCTCAGATCAGCAGCAGTAAGATGGCGGTCGGCGGGAATGCCCCTTTATAGCCCCTGTGACGCGGCAGACAGCAAGCCAATCACTGCAATGCCCTTCTCTAAGATGGTGGGGACCAGGACCTATGTCATCACGCTGCCCACACTCTGCGTCCACCTTCATTGGCTGAGAAATGGTGCTTTTCGCGTTATTGAAACGCGACTTTGGCACAAAAGTTGCGTACCGCATGGCCGACCCCGCACAGGGGTCGGGTTTCATGAAACCCGACTTTGCCAAAAGTCGGCGACTTTTGAAAATGAACGATCCGTTTCGCTCAACCCTAGTGCTCTGTGCTTGTGTGATGTGTGCGCTGTGCTTGAGTAATGTGCACCCTCTGCATGTGTAATGTGTACACTATACTTATGTGATGTGTGTGCTGTGTGTTAGGAGTCGAGTTTCCTCTGCTGCACAGGGGGAATCTCGATCCGTGTCTGCTGCGGTCTCCTATTCTGCTTCGGCCGCAGTGGGCTCTGCTCAGCGGAGGCGTCGCTCCCGGCGTCTTGCTGGGACTGATTCTGTGCAGGGGGTTACTGCTGCCTTTTCTGGCTCTCCTGTTGTACCCTGCACTGATCTGCGGCGAGCGGGCTTCTCTGGGACTAAGTCCTTATTTGCACACACTGAGCATGCCCATGGCAAGATCTCCCGTTGGAGATCGAGGGTCACATGCTCAGGCACTGCAGCACATCCCATTGGTCCTCTTGGCAGGTCCTGAAAGGGCAAAACTTCTGTAGCTACTTCCTGTGCTGCAACTATATAAACTGCGCATGACCGCACGGCCATGCGCTAGTATTGTCTTGATATAATGTGTGTGTGTAGATGGATGTATGTCGATGGATGAAAGCTCCTAAGTATCCCTCCCTAGTGTTGTTGATTGTTCGCGGATGATGGTAGCTATCTAGCGCCCGACTAGCCATCTGTACGTTACACACATCACAGCGTCCTGTGGCTGTGTCCGCCAGTACGGCGCCGTGCGCTTCCTCTGCGCTTTCCTTACCCAAGCCTGGGTGGTTAGTGGCGTCCGTCAGTGCGGCACCGCACGCAGTCTCGTGCCTATAGATTCTATTTAATAAGTATCCTTACACACCCAGTTGCGGTGTTGTGCCAGCATGTGTCTAATCGGACTTCAATCCTGTGTAGGGGTTGAGTTCTGACTTCTTGCTTGCGCTCTATGTGCGGTACTGCGGTCCTGTGACGCAACAGGATCGCTTCCTTCACGCAGGGTGAAGTTAACCCATGTGTGTATACTTAGTACCGCCATATAGTCCGTCTTACTAGCAGCAGGGTCTTTTACCTGCACGGTGGACCTCGGACTGCGAACGCACCTAGTTTCTTATCATCTATACTTGGTGCGTTCCGCCAGTCCCTAACATAATACTAGCGCCAAGGTCTGGCTAGTAAATGACGGACATTCAGCAATATTTGCGGTATATCCAGCAGCTGGAGCGTAGGTTGGCGGCTCTCGAGAGCTCAACCTCAGCTGTAGATGTTACCGCAGTTGCTGTACAGGCTGCTAGCGTGGCTGCAGCAACCTTGTCTACTGCCACCCCTGTTCCGACATTATCTCGCCTCCCGTTGCCAGAAAAATTTTCTGGAGATTGCAAAACTTGTAGGGGATTCGTGAGTCAGTGCTCTATCCACCTTGAGCTCCTGGCTGCACGTTTTCCTACAGAGCGGGCTAAGGTGGGATTTATTGTCTCTCTCTTGTCGGACAGGGCGTTGGAGTGGGCTACGCCGCTGTGGGAGCGTGGTGATCATGTGGTGCAGAGTGCTCCGTTGTTTCTGAGCACTCTGAAAAAGGTCTTTTTAGGACCTCAAGTCACCCATGACACAGCGCTCCAACTACTGGCATTAACTCAGGGTGAGTCCTTGGTCAGCCATTTTTCCGTCCGCTTCCGTACTTTAGCTTCTGAGCTGGAGTGGTCGGATAAAGCCCTTATTCCCATATTTTGGAGGGGCTTGGCTGATCACGTTAAGGACGCTCTGGCCACTAGGGAGATTCCTGCCACACTGGAGGAGTTAATAACTGTCTCTACTCGTATTGACCTCCGTTTTAACGAGCGGAGGTTAGAGCGAGCCCAGTGTAGGCAGAGGTTTCGGCTGGCTCCCACCTTCGCCAAACCTTTGGAATCTCCAATCCAGGCATCTGAGTCACATGAGGCCTTAGAGGTGACACGAGCGGAATCCAAATCTCAGTCCGCCCGTGCACATAGGGTCCGTCATGTTTGCCAGCAGTCAGGACATCTTGCCTCCAAGGGTCCTCAGCGGTCGGGGAAACGTCAGCGTCTAGTGGCAGTTGGAGGAGGTACACTAGACACGGCGACGTTTGCCTCAAAGTTGTCCTTCAAGGGGACAATTACCATAGGCCCATCCACTCTTATGGTCGAGCTATGCATGGATTCTGGGGCAGAGGGTAATTTTATGTCTTCCTCTTTTGCCCAGCGTCACGCAATACCCTTGGTGATGCTCGCCAAGCCTGTAACCGTTCGAGTGGTAAATGGGTCAACACCACCCTCACAGATTACCCACCACACCATTCCTTTCACGCTTTCTGTGTCTCCATCACATCAGGAGATAATCTCCCTATTAGTCATTCCTGAGGGAATTGATGAGGTCCTGTTGGGGATACCATGGCTTCGCTACCATTCTCCTCATATTGAGTGGTCCTCTGGGAGAATTTTGGGATGGAGTAAATCCTGCGAGGGTAGATGTCAAAGGGAGTGCGTTCAGGTTGCTACTACACAGGTACCCGCAGATCTTTCCTCTCTCCCCAAGCACTATTGGCCCTATGCAGACGTGTTCTCCAAAAGAGCTGCGGAGACCCTTCCGCCTCACCGCCCCTATGACTGTCCTATTGACCTCTTGCCTGGTGCTGAGCCTCCCCGGGGTCGAGTCTATCCGTTATCTCTCTTGGAGACGGAGGCAATGTCTCAGTACATCCAACAGAATCTGGCAAGAGGATTCATTAGGAAGTCAGTGTCACCGGCAGGGGCTGGGTTCTTCTTCGTACAGAAGAAGACTGGAGATTTACGTCCATGCATAGACTACAGGGGTCTTAACGCCATCACCGTTAAGAACAAGTGCCCATTACCCCTGATATCTGAGCTGTTTGATAGGCTACGGGGAGCGAGGATATTTACTAAGTTAGATCTGCGGGGTGCTTACAACCTGATTCGCATCCGTGAGGGGGATGAATGGAAGACGGCTTTTAACACCAGGGATGGGCACTATGAATATCTGGTGATGCCCTTTGGGCTCTGTAATGCCCCAGCTGGTTCCAAGACTTTGTGAACGACATCTTCCGGGATATGCTCACCACCTCGGTCGTAGTCTATCTGGATGATATTCTCATCTTCTCTCCAGATATTGACTCCCATCGGAGAGATGTTCGCAAAGTCTTCGACCTCTTGCGGGCAAACTCCCTCTACGCCAAGTTGGAGAAGTGTGTGTTTGAGCAGGAGTCCTTGCCTTTCCTTGGTTATATCATCTCTGCCCAGGGTTTGGCTATGGATCCTGCCAAGCTACAGGCTGTAATGGACTGGCAAGAACCCCATTCTCTTAAAGCGGTGCAGCGCTTTATGGGGTTCATTAATTACTATCGCCAGTTCATTCTACACTTCTCAACTTTGGTAGCTCCCTTGGTTGCCCTCACCAAGAAGGGAGCAAATCCCAAGTTGTGGTCAGAGGAGGTCTCCAAAGCCTTTCGCTCGATCAAGTCACACTTTGCTAGCGCTCCCATCCTACATCGCCCCGATGTTGATAAACCATTTATCTTGGAGGTGGATGCCTCATCCGTTGGTGCTGGAGCAGTCCTTTTCCAAAAGGATGCTCAAGGTCGGAAGCATCCTTGCTTCTTCTTCTCCAAGACCTTCACACCAGTGGAGAGGAATTATTCCATCGGGGACAGGGAGTTGCTAGCCATGAAGTTGGATTCTTCAGAGTGGAGACATCTCTTGGAGGGAGCTCGCTTTCCCTTCCAAGTCTTCACTGACCACAAGAACTTGGTATATCTACAAACAGCCCAGCGGCTGAATTCTCGCCAGGCTAGATGGTCCCTGTTCTTCTCCCGGTTCCATTTTACTCTCCATTTCCTCTCCGGGGAGAAGAACGTTCGTGCTGATGCTCTCTCCCGCTCCGTGGTGTCATCGGAGGAGGAGGAGGAGGAGCCTTGGCTTATTGTCCCTTCTGAGAGCCTGAGAACTGTAGCTCCGGTTTCGTTAGAGTCTGTGCCCCCGGGCAAGACTTTCGTACCAGCTAACTTGCGACTGGAGGTTCTCTCTTGGGCTCACTCCTCCAGAGTGGGTGGGCATTTTGGGACCAAGAGAACATCTGAGCTTTTGGCGAGAACATACTGGTGGCCGCATATGGCCCGAGATGTCAGGGACTATATTCAGGCGTGCGTTTCTTGCGCCCAGAATCGGTCTCCTCGGCAACGGCCTGCTGGGTTGCTTTACCCTCTACCGGTGGCAGACAGGCCCTGGGAGATGGTCGGGATGGACTTTGTGGTGGGCTTACCCAAGTCGCGTGGCTGCTCCATTATTTGGGTTGTCACCAACCATTTCTCTAAGATGGTGCATTTGGTGCCGCTCCCTCGGTTACCCTCAGCACGGGCCTTGGCGGTGTTGTTCATTAAGCACGTTTTCATGGTATGCCTGATAAGATTGTCAGCGATCGGGGTCCCCAGTTCGCGTCTCGGTTTTGGAGAGAGCTCTGCCGTTTACTCAGCATAGAGTTAAACCTCTCCTCTGCATACCATCCCGAGACGAATGGGTTGGTGGAGAGAACCAACCAGACTCTGGTGACATATTTGCGACATTTCGTCTCTGCTAGGCAGGATGACTGGGCATCTTTGCTACCTTGGGCGGAATTTGCCTTGAACAACGCCGTAGCCGATTCCACTGGTCAAACTCCCTTTCTCCTTAATTACGGCCAGCATCCGCGTGTCCCTGTGCCCATGCCCGTGTCATCCACCGATTCTAGAGTGGCAGACTGGGCGGTGGAGGCACGTGACATCTGGGACTGCACACAGGATGCCATCCGGGCCTCCAAGGAGAGAATGTGGGTTTCGGCTGATACACACCGGCGCCCCGCTCCGGTTTTTGCTCCTGGCGACTTAGTGTGGCTCTCCACCCGTAACATCAGGCTGCGAGTTGAGTCCACTAAGTTTGCTCCTCGCTACATTGGCCCGTTTAAGGTTCTGGAACAGGTCAACCCTGTGGTCTACCGTTCGGCTATTCCTCCAGGCCTTGGTATCACTGATACTTTTCACGTTTCCCTCTTAAAGCCCATTCATTTGTCCCGGTTATCTGAGTTATCTGCTGGGACATCGGGTTCATCCACGGATGAGTTTGAGGTGAATGCTATTGTGGGGTGCAAGGTGGTACGTGGCAAGAAATTTTATCTGGTGGACTGGAAGGGTCAGGGCCCAGAGGATAGAACCTGGGAGCCTGTGGAGCACATTCGGGCTCCGCTGCTTATTGCGGCTTTTGAGCGTAGTGAGGCTCAAGGACGGGGGGCCCTAGGAGGGGGGGTAATGTTAGGAGTTGAATTTCCTCTGCTGCACAGGGGGAATCTCGATCCGTGTCTGCTGCGGTCTCCCATTCTGCTTTGGCCGCAGTGGGCTCTGCTCAGCGGAGGCGTCGCTCCCGGCGTCTTGCTGGGACTGATTCTGTGCAGGGGGTTACTGCTGCCTTTTCTGGCTCTCCTGTTGTACCCTGCACTGATCTGCAGTGAGCGGGCTTCTCTGGGACTAAGTCCTTATTTGCACACACTGAGCATGCCCATGGCAAGATCTCCCGT
Organism: Ranitomeya imitator; assembly: GCF_032444005.1. Lineage (NCBI taxonomy): Eukaryota > Metazoa > Chordata > Amphibia > Anura > Dendrobatidae > Ranitomeya > Ranitomeya imitator. The sequence goes on from NC_091284.1 coordinate 643,583,627, forward strand.
TGGAGATCGAGGGTCACATGCTCAGGCACTGCAGCACATCCCATTGGTCCTCTTGGCAGGTCCTGAAAGGGCAAAACTTCTGTAGCTACTTCCTGTGCTGCAACTATATAAACTGCGCATGACCGCACGGCCATGCGCTAGTATTGTCTTGATATAATGTGTGTGTGTAGATTGATGTATGTCGATGGATGAAAGCTCCTAAGTATCCCTCCCTAGTGTTGTTGACTGTTCGCGGATGATGGTAGCTATCTAGCGCCCGACTAGCCATCTGCACATTACACACATCACAGCGTCCTGTGGCTGTGTCCGCCAGTACGGCGCCGTGCGCTTCCTCTGCGCTTTCCTTACCCAAGCCTGGGTGGTTAGTGGCGTCCGTTAGTGCGGCACCGCACGCACTTTCGTGCCTATAGATTCTATTTAATAAGTTTCCTTACACACCCAGTTGCGGTGTTGTGCCAGCAAGTGTCTAATCGGACTTCAATCCTGTGTAGGGGTTGAGTTCGCTGACTTCTTGCTTGCGCTCTATGTGCGGTACTGCGGTCCTGTGACGCAACAGGATCGCTTCCTTCACGCAGGGTGAAGTTAACCCATGTGTGTATACTTAGTACCGCCATATAGTCCGTCTTACTAGCAGCAGGGTCTTTTACCTGCACGGTGGACCTCGGACTGCGAACGCACCTAGTTTCTTATCATCTATACTTGGTGCGTTCCGCCAGTCCCTAACACTGTGTTTGTGTGATCTGTGCTCTCTGCTTATGTGATGTGTGCGCTGTGTTTGTGTGATCTGTGCTCTGTGCTTGTGTGATGAGTCCGCTGTGATTGTGTGATCTGTGCTTGTGTAATGTACGCCCTCTGCATGTGTAATGTGTACACTATGCTTATGTGATGTGTGCGCTGTGTTTGTGTGATCTGTGCTCTGTGCTTGTGTGATGAGTGCGCTGTGGTTGGGTAATGTGCGCCCTCTGCATGTGTAATGTGTACACTATGCAGTTCTGTCATTTGGCACAGGCAGACCAGGTAGAGGCCTGGGGTTCCCCCTGCTGCCCCTTTATAAAGTTACCAGATGGTGTTCAGCAGTAGTGTTGAGCATTCCGATACCGCAAGTATCGGGTATCGGCCGATATTTGCGGTATCGGAATTCCGATACCGAATTCCGATACTTCCCACGTATCGGATACCGGAATCGGAAGTTCCCAGAATTCAAACTGAACGCAGCAGCCAATGAGGAATGATTGGAAGTGTGGGCACATCCTGTTTAGCATGGTGGGCATGTAAGTACTGGCAAGGCTGTGATTGGCTGCTGAAATGATGTCACTCTGCACTATAAAAAACGCTGCCGCCATTTTGCGCTCACTCTGCTGTGATTTCATTTAGGGACAGGACGCTGTGTTCTAACTGAGGGCCAGTTGAGATAGCTAATTGCTTTATTTTCCTTTCCAAATGCTAATTTAGCAAAATGCTGTGTGTTCTTCACTGTTCACCTTGCTCTTGCCTTGCAGCGCTGTTTTAACAGCGTTCTGCAAGGTCTCTGTGTATGTGTGTGCAGCTCACTCTGTAGTCTGTGTGCAGCCATATACCCGGTTGTATTCAGCTCAGGGGGGGTTCACACTGCCTCACACAGTTGTCCTTTTTTGCTCATAGTGCAGCCTGCTGCACATTTTTTCTCAAATTTCCTATTAGTGTTTTTCCACCCGTCTCCAGCTAAATTGTGGAAAAACACTACATAGGATAACCTAGAGGGTGTTTATTGGGCCTTGCAGCGCCGTTTACGGCCTTTTGATTATTCCACGCGGATGGCAAGTGCAGATGATGCACTAGTCAGCATGACTGTCCCCCTTATCTGCCTGCTTCAGCAAACTTTGCAAGGGTTAAAGGATGATGTTGTGGAAGAGGTGGAGGATGAGGAGTGACCTTTTCCATCAGCTTCTGGAGAGTCAGCGCCACGTGGTTCCTCACAAAGGGGTACGCAGGGGCCAATTTGTGAGGAGGCTGAGGAGGAGTCAATGGAGGAGGAAGAGCTCCGTCCAGAGGAGGGAGCGACACAATTGTCCAGTGGTCAGTGTGTACAGTGAGGGTGGGGTGATGACGAGCGGGCAGAGATCATGTCTCAAGCAGGGGACAGCGTTTCTGGGCCAGTTGGCACTCTGCAGCACATGGTGGATTTCATGCTGCAGTGCCTGAGAAACGACCGCCGCATCGACCACATTCTCAACATGCCTGATTATTGGGTGTTCACCCTCCTCGATCCTCGCTACCGGGACAACGTCCAAAACCTCATCCCAGCGTTGACCCGGGAGCGTAAATTGCGGGAGTACCACGACACACTGGTAAATTCCATCATCTTCTCCTGTCCAACTGAGAGGAGTGCTGCTAGTGCTTTACTAAGCAGCTCAGTGCGTCGAGGCAGTGGGGGAGGCTCTGCCCAAAGAGGGAGCAGAAGCAGTGCCTCTGCCCAAGGCAAGCCCAGTATGGCACAACTCTGGCACACTTTTGTGTGCCCGCCCCAAATGTCTACACCATCACCGGCGGCTTCAGTCAGCAGGAGGCAACGGTTCCGTCAGATGGTGACAGACTACATGGCTTGCCCTCTTACTGTACTCCCAGACTGCTCTTCCCCGTTCAAGTTTTGGGTCTCTAAGCTGGATACATGGCCAGAGCTAAGCCAGTATGCATTGGAGGTGCTGGCTTGCCCTGCGGCTAGTGTCTTATCGGAATGTGTCTTTAGTGCCGCAGGTGGTGTACTAACAGACCGTCGCATGCGACTGTCCTCGGATAACGTTGACCGGCTTACTTTCCTGAAAATGAACCAGGCCTGGATCTCGCAAAAATTTTCCACTCCTCTGCCTGATTAAATAATTGGGTGTCATCCAGGTCTCCTGCTGTGTTCATCTTTCTACCACCTGAACTGCTATTCCTGGGCTCCAACACTGCCAGTTGTGGCTCAGAAGTGCAGGCTGCACAGTAAAAACATACGACCCAGTGTTATTGGGTTTCAGTAACGTCAGCTGATCCCCAGCTGTGTAGCCGGCAATGTGTCCTGCGACCGCCACGCTGGCACAACAACCTAAATGTAAGGGAACCTGTCCCCCCCCCGTCGTTTGTTACTGAAAGAGCCATCTTGTGCAGCAGTAATGCTGCACAAGGAAAAGGTAGCTCTATTGGTTTAGCTCCTTGCACACGCAGAACTTAACACTTATAAAATGTGTTCACTGATACCGTTATACCGTCCCGGAGCTGGGACTTTCCTTCGTAATGTGACGCAGCACAGCCGTCATTCCTACCCCCTTGGTGCCATGCGCTGCCTCCTCAGCGTTGTTTTACGCTGTCACGGAGCCTGCGCTGTTCTGTTATCCCTTGGGCATGCCCTATTTGCGCTGCCTGTCTTCTGACATAATTTGGTGTCAGGCTGGCTGCGCCTGTGCGGCCGCGCTGCCCGAGATCCCGCCTCGCAGTGTCTTCTGATTGAGTCACACTGCGGGCCTGGGATCCATGGGCATGCGCAGTGCATATCTTCCCCTCGGGCTCTCGCTCATTTCCCTCCGCCTTCTTTAGACTGTGCGCCGTCAGCTGATCCCTAATAGCATGCCACGGCCGTGACACCGCACAGTCTGAAGAAGAGGGAAGGAGGGGAGTGAGAGTCGAGTATATGCACTGTGCATGCCCATGGATCCAAGGCCCGCAGTGGGATTACGTTAGACGAGACTGCGAGGTGGGATCTGGAGCAGCGTGGACGCACAGGCACTGACAGCCTGACACCAAATTATGTCAGAAGACAGGCAGCGCTAATTGGGCATGGCCAAGGGCTAACAAAACAGCGCAGGCTCCGTGACAGCTTAAAACAACGCTGAGGAGGCAGCGCACGGCACCAAGAGGATAGGAATGACACCTGTGCTGTGTCCCATTACGAAGGAAATTCGCACCTCCGGGACGGTTGAACGTTATAAGGGGACACATTTTTAGTGTTTACTTCAGTGTTTGCAAGGAGCATAATTAAAAGAGCAACCTTTTCCTTTTGCATCCTTAGTGCTGCACAAGATGGCTTTTTCAGCTACAAACGTCTTGGGGGGGGGGTTAAAGGTTCCCTTTCAACTTGCTCCAATCAGGCTTCGGCCCACACTCTGTTCCTTTGCTACTCCTGCTGACCCTGGGCTCTAACACCGCCAGTTGGTGCCTGGAAGTGCTGTGTGCACAGTTATCAGTCGCTCCTCTGTTATTGGGGTTCAGTAACGTCAGCTGATCCCCAGCTGTGTGTGCGGCAATACCTCCAATCTGCTCCTCCTGCTGTCCCTGGGCTCTAACACCGCCAGTTGGTGCCTGGAAGTGCTGTGTGCACAGTTAACAGTCGCTCCTCTGTTATTGGGGTTCAGTAACGTCAGCTGATCCCCAGCTGTGTGTGCGGCAATACCTCCAATCTGCTCCTCCTGCTGTCCCTGGGCTCTAACACCGCCAGTTGGTGCCTGGAAGTGCTGTCTGCACAGTCAACAGTCGCTCCTCTGTTATTGGGGTTCAGTAACGTCAGCTGATCCCCAGCTGTGTATCCGGCAACGTGTCATGCGACCGCCACGCTGGCACAACTAAAATGTAAGGGGACCTGTCCCCCCCCCCTGGCCGTTTGTTACTGAAAGAGCCACCATGTGCAGCACTAATACTGCACAAGGGAAAGGTCGCTCTTGAAATTATGCTCCTTGCAAATGCTGAACTACACACTCATGTAATGTGTCCCCTCACACCGTCCAACCGTCCCGGAGGTGGGACTTTCCTTTGTAATGTGACGCAGCACAGCCGTCATTGCTACCCCCTTGCCACCGTGCGCTGGCTCCTTAGCGTTGTTTGATTCCGTCATGGACCCTGCGCTGTTATGTTATCCCTTGGCCATGCACAGTTTGCGCTGCCCGTCCTCTGACATCATTTGTTGTCGTCCTGGCTGCGCCTGTGCGTCCACGCTGCCCGAAATCCCACCTCGCAGTGTCGTCTAATGTGATCCCACAATGGGCCTGGTATCCATGGCCATGCGCAGTGCATATACTAGCCTCTCACTCCCCTTCTTCACGCTTCTTCAGACTAGGCGGCGTCAGCTGATCCCTAATAGCATGCCACGGCCGTGACGCCGCACAGTCTGAAGAAGCAGGAAGGAGGTGAGTGAGAGGCGATGATATGCACTGCGCATGCCCATGGATCCCTGGCCCGCAGTGGGACTACATTAGATGACACTGCAAGGTTGGATCTCGGGCAGCTTGGACGCACAGGCACTGCCAGCCTGACACCTACATGATGTCAGAAGACGGGCACCGCTAACTGTGCATGGCCAAGGGATAACATTACAGCGCGGGCTCCGTGACAGAACCAAACAACGTTGAGGAGGTGGCGCACGGCACCAAGGGGGTTGGAATGACGGGTTTGCTGTGTCACATTACAAAGGAAAGTCCCACTTCCGGGACGGTTTGACAGTGTGAGGGGACACATTATATGAGTGTGTACTTCAGCGTTTGCAAGGAGCATAATTTTCGGAGCCACCATTTTCCATGTGCAGTATTACTGCTGTACAAGATGGCTCTTTCAGCAACAAATGCCTGGGGGGGTTAAAGGTTCCCTTTCAACTTGCTCCACTGCAGGCTTCGGCCTACACTCTGCTCCTCTTTGATTCCCTGGGTTTCAACACTGTCAGTTGCCACCTGGAAGTGTTGTCTACACAGAAAAAACACTAGGTGATGTGTCAGTGGGGTTCAGCACCGCCAGCTGTTCCCCTGCTGTGTAGTCGGCAACGTGTCCAGCACAAGCCACGCTGGCACAACAGAACAAAAGCTGCCACCAGTGCAGGCTTCGGCCTACACTCTGCTTCCCTCCTCCTCCTGCTGACCCTGGGCTTAAACACCGCTAGTTTTTGCCCGGAAGTGCTAGCTGCACAGAGAAAAACACCAGCCAATGTGTTAGTGGGGTTCAGCAACGCCAGCTGTTCCCCTGCTGTGTAGCCGGCAACGTGACCTGCAAACGCCACGCAGGCACATGAACTGAAATTAAAGGGAACCTGGCCCCACCCCCCCAGGTGTTTCTATGTATAACAGCCACCTAGTACAGCAGTACTGCTGCATTTGTACAAGGTGGCTGATTTTTTATCCTTGCCCACGTAGAATTAAACACATAAAATATGTGTCTCATTACAGACCATTACAATGTCCCTGAGGTGTGACTTTCCTTTTTAATGACACGCACCAACCCCCTTGGTAGCGCTGCCCGTCTTCTGACATCATTGGTTGGCTGCCTGTGCCTGTGCGTCCGCCCTGCCCGACACAACCCCCCTCGTTTCATATATTTTGGCTGCGAGGGTGTGATTGATGGGCATGTGCAGTGCATATGTTCACCTGTCTTAACTCATCTCCTTCCGCCTTCTTCAGACTGTGCGGCCTCCTGGCCGTGGTAGGCGATAGGGGATCAGCTGAGGCCGCCCAGTCTGAAGCAGGTGTAAGGACATGTGTGAGCGGCAAACATATTTACTGCACAAGGCCACGAATCCCAGCCACGCAGTGTGATTTTTTGAAAACACACTGCGGGCCTGGGATTCATATCCATTGCTAACCGCAACGGCCAACATGAAATGAGGTGAGAAGACAGGCAGCGCTCACAGCGCATGGCCAAGGGATCACAATAGCGCAGACTCCTGTACAGCTAATAACAACGCTCAGGAATCTGCGCCCAGCACCTAGGTGTAAATTTTGACACCTGTGCTGCGTATCCTTAAAAAGACAAGTCACGCCTCCACTACTGTTTGACAGTATAATGGGCTAAATAGTGTACGTGTTTTATTCAGCGTGTGCAAGGAGCAAACTAAATAGAGCAACCTTTTACTTGTGCAGCATTAATGCGGCACAAGGTGTGGCTCTTGTACCTTGCAACACCTGAGGGGGGGTTAAAGGTTACCTTTGAAATTGGTTCAACTAGGCTTCGGCCTACACTCTGCTCCTCTCCTCCTCCTGCTGACCCTGGGCTCTAACACCGCTAGTTTTTGCCCGGAAATGCGAGCTTCACAGAGAAAAACACCAGCCAAACCAGGGATTCAAGCTTCAGGAGGCTAATTTGCATATTCCAGGTGCCTTCTGGGAGAAGCGAAGTCTCCCTAAGCTAGAAGATCGTTGGGTACAGCCGGGACCAGCTGCTTCGAAAGCATCACCAAACCAGGGATTCAAGCTTCAGGAGGCTAATTTGCATATTCCAGGTGCCTTCTGGGAGAAGCGAAGTCTCCCTAAGCTAGAAGATCGTTGGGTACAGCCGGGACCAGCTGCTTCGAAAGCATCACCAAACCAGGGATTCAAGCTTCAGGAGGCTAATTTGCATATTCCAGGTGCCTTCTGGGAGAAGCGAAGTCTCCCTAAGCTAGAAGATCGTTGGGTACAGCCGGGACCAGCTGCTTCGAAAGCATCACCAAACCAGGGATTCAAGCTTCAGGAGGCTAATTTGCATATTCCAGGTGCCTTCTGGGAGAAGCGAAGTCTCCCTAAGCTAGAAGATCGTTGGGTACAGCCGGGACCAGCTGCTTCGAAAGCATCACCAAACCAGGGATTCAAGCTTCAGGAGGCTAATTTGCATATTCCAGGTGCCTTCTGGGAGAAGCGAAGTCTCCCTAAGCTAGAAGATCGTTGGGTACAGCCGGGACCAGCTGCTTCGAAAGCATCACCAAACCAGGGATTCAAGCTTCAGGAGGCTAATTTGCATATTCCAGGTGCCTTCTGGGAGAAGCGAAGTCTCCCTAAGCTAGAAGATCGTTGGGTACAGCCGGGACCAGCTGCTTCGAAAGCATCACCAAACCAGGGATTCAAGCTTCAGGAGGCTAATTTGCATATTCCAGGTGCCTTCTGGGAGAAGCGAAGTCTCCCTAAGCTAGAAGATCGTTGGGTACAGCCGGGACCAGCTGCTTCGAAAGCATCACCAAACCAGGGATTCAAGCTTCAGGAGGCTAATTTGCATATTCCAGGTGCCTTCTGGGAGAAGCGAAGTCTCCCTAAGCTAGAAGATCGTTGGGTACAGCCGGGACCAGCTGCTTCGAAAGCATCACCAAACCAGGGATTCAAGCTTCAGGAGGCTAATTTGCATATTCCAGGTGCCTTCTGGGAGAAGCGAAGTCTCCCTAAGCTAGAAGATCGTTGGGTACAGCCGGGACCAGCTGCTTCGAAAGCATCACCAAACCAGGGATTCAAGCTTCAGGAGGCTAATTTGCATATTCCAGGTGCCTTCTGGGAGAAGCGAAGTCTCCCTAAGCTAGAAGATCGTTGGGTACAGCCGGGACCAGCTGCTTCGAAAGCATCACCAAACCAGGGATTCAAGCTTCAGGAGGCTAATTTGCATATTCCAGGTGCCTTCTGGGAGAAGCGAAGTCTCCCTAAGCTAGAAGATCGTTGGGTACAGCCGGGACCAGCTGCTTCGAAAGCATCACCAAACCAGGGATTCAAGCTTCAGGAGGCTAATTTGCATATTCCAGGTGCCTTCTGGGAGAAGCGAAGTCTCCCTAAGCTAGAAGATCGTTGGGTACAGCCGGGACCAGCTGCTTCGAAAGCATCACCAAACCAGGGATTCAAGCTTCAGGAGGCTAATTTGCATATTCCAGGTGCCTTCTGGGAGAAGCGAAGTCTCCCTAAGCTAGAAGATCGTTGGGTACAGCCGGGACCAGCTGCTTCGAAAGCATCACCAAACCAGGGATTCAAGCTTCAGGAGGCTAATTTGCATATTCCAGGTGCCTTCTGGGAGAAGCGAAGTCTCCCTAAGCTAGAAGATCGTTGGGTACAGCCGGGACCAGCTGCTTCGAAAGCATCACCAAACCAGGGATTCAAGCTTCAGGAGGCTAATTTGCATATTCCAGGTGCCTTCTGGGAGAAGCGAAGTCTCCCTAAGCTAGAAGATCGTTGGGTACAGCCGGGACCAGCTGCTTCGAAAGCATCACCAAACCAGGGATTCAAGCTTCAGGAGGCTAATTTGCATATTCCAGGTGCCTTCTGGGAGAAGCGAAGTCTCCCTAAGCTAGAAGATCGTTGGGTACAGCCGGGACCAGCTGCTTCGAAAGCATCACCAAACCAGGGATTCAAGCTTCAGGAGGCTAATTTGCATATTCCAGGTGCCTTCTGGGAGAAGCGAAGTCTCCCTAAGCTAGAAGATCGTTGGGTACAGCCGGGACCAGCTGCTTCGAAAGCATCACCAAACCAGGGATTCAAGCTTCAGGAGGCTAATTTGCATATTCCAGGTGCCTTCTGGGAGAAGCGAAGTCTCCCTAAGCTAGAAGATCGTTGGGTACAGCCGGGACCAGCTGCTTCGAAAGCATCACCAAACCAGGGATTCAAGCTTCAGGAGGCTAATTTGCATATTCCAGGTGCCTTCTGGGAGAAGCGAAGTCTCCCTAAGCTAGAAGATCGTTGGGTACAGCCGGGACCAGCTGCTTCGAAAGCATCACCAAACCAGGGATTCAAGCTTCAGGAGGCTAATTTGCATATTCCAGGTGCCTTCTGGGAGAAGCGAAGTCTCCCTAAGCTAGAAGATCGTTGGGTACAGCCGGGACCAGCTGCTTCGAAAGCATCACCAAACCAGGGATTCAAGCTTCAGGAGGCTAATTTGCATATTCCAGGTGCCTTCTGGGAGAAGCGAAGTCTCCCTAAGCTAGAAGATCGTTGGGTACAGCCGGGACCAGCTGCTTCGAAAGCATCACCAAACCAGGGATTCAAGCTTCAGGAGGCTAATTTGCATATTCCAGGTGCCTTCTGGGAGAAGCGAAGTCTCCCTAAGCTAGAAGATCGTTGGGTACAGCCGGGACCAGCTGCTTCGAAAGCATCACCAAACCAGGGATTCAAGCTTCAGGAGGCTAATTTGCATATTCCAGGTGCCTTCTGGGAGAAGCGAAGTCTCCCTAAGCTAGAAGATCGTTGGGTACAGCCGGGACCAGCTGCTTCGAAAGCATCACCAAACCAGGGATTCAAGCTTCAGGAGGCTAATTTGCATATTCCAGGTGCCTTCTGGGAGAAGCGAAGTCTCCCTAAGCTAGAAGATCGTTGGGTACAGCCGGGACCAGCTGCTTCGAAAGCATCACCAAACCAGGGATTCAAGCTTCAGGAGGCTAATTTGCATATTCCAGGTGCCTTCTGGGAGAAGCGAAGTCTCCCTAAGCTAGAAGATCGTTGGGTACAGCCGGGACCAGCTGCTTCGAAAGCATCACCAAACCAGGGATTCAAGCTTCAGGAGGCTAATTTGCATATTCCAGGTGCCTTCTGGGAGAAGCGAAGTCTCCCTAAGCTAGAAGATCGTTGGGTACAGCCGGGACCAGCTGCTTCGAAAGCATCACCAAACCAGGGATTCAAGCTTCAGGAGGCTAATTTGCATATTCCAGGTGCCTTCTGGGAGAAGCGAAGTCTCCCTAAGCTAGAAGATCGTTGGGTACAGCCGGGACCAGCTGCTTCGAAAGCATCACCAAACCAGGGATTCAAGCTTCAGGAGGCTAATTTGCATATTCCAGGTGCCTTCTGGGAGAAGCGAAGTCTCCCTAAGCTAGAAGATCGTTGGGTACAGCCGGGACCAGCTGCTTCGAAAGCATCACCAAACCAGGGATTCAAGCTTCAGGAGGCTAATTTGCATATTCCAGGTGCCTTCTGGGAGAAGCGAAGTCTCCCTAAGCTAGAAGATCGTTGGGTACAGCCGGGACCAGCTGCTTCGAAAGCATCACCAAACCAGGGATTCAAGCTTCAGGAGGCTAATTTGCATATTCCAGGTGCCTTCTGGGAGAAGCGAAGTCTCCCTAAGCTAGAAGATCGTTGGGTACAGCCGGGACCAGCTGCTTCGAAAGCATCACCAAACCAGGGATTCAAGCTTCAGGAGGCTAATTTGCATATTCCAGGTGCCTTCTGGGAGAAGCGAAGTCTCCCTAAGCTAGAAGATCGTTGGGTACAGCCGGGACCAGCTGCTTCGAAAGCATCACCAAACCAGGGATTCAAGCTTCAGGAGGCTAATTTGCATATTCCAGGTGCCTTCTGGGAGAAGCGAAGTCTCCCTAAGCTAGAAGATCGTTGGGTACAGCCGGGACCAGCTGCTTCGAAAGCATCACCAAACCAGGGATTCAAGCTTCAGGAGGCTAATTTGCATATTCCAGGTGCCTTCTGGGAGAAGCGAAGTCTCCCTAAGCTAGAAGATCGTTGGGTACAGCCGGGACCAGCTGCTTCGAAAGCATCACCAAACCAGGGATTCAAGCTTCAGGAGGCTAATTTGCATATTCCAGGTGCCTTCTGGGAGAAGCGAAGTCTCCCTAAGCTAGAAGATCGTTGGGTACAGCCGGGACCAGCTGCTTCGAAAGCATCACCAAACCAGGGATTCAAGCTTCAGGAGGCTAATTTGCATATTCCAGGTGCCTTCTGGGAGAAGCGAAGTCTCCCTAAGCTAGAAGATCGTTGGGTACAGCCGGGACCAGCTGCTTCGAAAGCATCACCAAACCAGGGATTCAAGCTTCAGGAGGCTAATTTGCATATTCCAGGTGCCTTCTGGGAGAAGCGAAGTCTCCCTAAGCTAGAAGATCGTTGGGTACAGCCGGGACCAGCTGCTTCGAAAGCATCACCAAACCAGGGATTCAAGCTTCAGGAGGCTAATTTGCATATTCCAGGTGCCTTCTGGGAGAAGCGAAGTCTCCCTAAGCTAGAAGATCGTTGGGTACAGCCGGGACCAGCTGCTTCGAAAGCATCACCAAACCAGGGATTCAAGCTTCAGGAGGCTAATTTGCATATTCCAGGTGCCTTCTGGGAGAAGCGAAGTCTCCCTAAGCTAGAAGATCGTTGGGTACAGCCGGGACCAGCTGCTTCGAAAGCATCACCAAACCAGGGATTCAAGCTTCAGGAGGCTAATTTGCATATTCCAGGTGCCTTCTGGGAGAAGCGAAGTCTCCCTAAGCTAGAAGATCGTTGGGTACAGCCGGGACCAGCTGCTTCGAAAGCATCACCAAACCAGGGATTCAAGCTTCAGGAGGCTAATTTGCATATTCCAGGTGCCTTCTGGGAGAAGCGAAGTCTCCCTAAGCTAGAAGATCGTTGGGTACAGCCGGGACCAGCTGCTTCGAAAGCATCACCAAACCAGGGATTCAAGCTTCAGGAGGCTAATTTGCATATTCCAGGTGCCTTCTGGGAGAAGCGAAGTCTCCCTAAGCTAGAAGATCGTTGGGTACAGCCGGGACCAGCTGCTTCGAAAGCATCACCAAACCAGGGATTCAAGCTTCAGGAGGCTAATTTGCATATTCCAGGTGCCTTCTGGGAGAAGCGAAGTCTCCCTAAGCTAGAAGATCGTTGGGTACAGCCGGGACCAGCTGCTTCGAAAGCATCACCAAACCAGGGATTCAAGCTTCAGGAGGCTAATTTGCATATTCCAGGTGCCTTCTGGGAGAAGCGAAGTCTCCCTAAGCTAGAAGATCGTTGGGTACAGCCGGGACCAGCTGCTTCGAAAGCATCACCAAACCAGGGATTCAAGCTTCAGGAGGCTAATTTGCATATTCCAGGTGCCTTCTGGGAGAAGCGAAGTCTCCCTAAGCTAGAAGATCGTTGGGTACAGCCGGGACCAGCTGCTTCGAAAGCATCACCAAACCAGGGATTCAAGCTTCAGGAGGCTAATTTGCATATTCCAGGTGCCTTCTGGGAGAAGCGAAGTCTCCCTAAGCTAGAAGATCGTTGGGTACAGCCGGGACCAGCTGCTTCGAAAGCATCACCAAACCAGGGATTCAAGCTTCAGGAGGCTAATTTGCATATTCCAGGTGCCTTCTGGGAGAAGCGAAGTCTCCCTAAGCTAGAAGATCGTTGGGTACAGCCGGGACCAGCTGCTTCGAAAGCATCACCAAACCAGGGATTCAAGCTTCAGGAGGCTAATTTGCATATTCCAGGTGCCTTCTGGGAGAAGCGAAGTCTCCCTAAGCTAGAAGATCGTTGGGTACAGCCGGGACCAGCTGCTTCGAAAGCATCACCAAACCAGGGATTCAAGCTTCAGGAGGCTAATTTGCATATTCCAGGTGCCTTCTGGGAGAAGCGAAGTCTCCCTAAGCTAGAAGATCGTTGGGTACAGCCGGGACCAGCTGCTTCGAAAGCATCACCAAACCAGGGATTCAAGCTTCAGGAGGCTAATTTGCATATTCCAGGTGCCTTCTGGGAGAAGCGAAGTCTCCCTAAGCTAGAAGATCGTTGGGTACAGCCGGGACCAGCTGCTTCGAAAGCATCACCAAACCAGGGATTCAAGCTTCAGGAGGCTAATTTGCATATTCCAGGTGCCTTCTGGGAGAAGCGAAGTCTCCCTAAGCTAGAAGATCGTTGGGTACAGCCGGGACCAGCTGCTTCGAAAGCATCACCAAACCAGGGATTCAAGCTTCAGGAGGCTAATTTGCATATTCCAGGTGCCTTCTGGGAGAAGCGAAGTCTCCCTAAGCTAGAAGATCGTTGGGTACAGCCGGGACCAGCTGCTTCGAAAGCATCACCAAACCAGGGATTCAAGCTTCAGGAGGCTAATTTGCATATTCCAGGTGCCTTCTGGGAGAAGCGAAGTCTCCCTAAGCTAGAAGATCGTTGGGTACAGCCGGGACCAGCTGCTTCGAAAGCATCACCAAACCAGGGATTCAAGCTTCAGGAGGCTAATTTGCATATTCCAGGTGCCTTCTGGGAGAAGCGAAGTCTCCCTAAGCTAGAAGATCGTTGGGTACAGCCGGGACCAGCTGCTTCGAAAGCATCACCAAACCAGGGATTCAAGCTTCAGGAGGCTAATTTGCATATTCCAGGTGCCTTCTGGGAGAAGCGAAGTCTCCCTAAGCTAGAAGATCGTTGGGTACAGCCGGGACCAGCTGCTTCGAAAGCATCACCAAACCAGGGATTCAAGCTTCAGGAGGCTAAATTGCATATTCCAGGTGCCTTCTGGGAGAAGCGAAGTCTCCCTAAGCTAGAAGATCGTTGGGTACAGCCGGGACCAGCTGCTTCGAAAGCATCACCAAACCAGGGATTCAAGCTTCAGGAGGCTAATTTGCATATTCCAGGTGCCTTCTGGGAGAAGCGAAGTCTCCCTAAGCTAGAAGATCGTTGGGTACAGCCGGGACCAGCTGCTTCGAAAGCATCACCAAACCAGGGATTCAAGCTTCAGGAGGCTAAATTGCATATTCCAGGTGCCTTCTGGGAGAAGCGAAGTCTCCCTAAGCTAGAAGATCGTTGGGTACAGCCGGGACCAGCTGCTTCGAAAGCATCACCAAACCAGGGATTCAAGCTTCAGGAGGCTAAATTGCATATTCCAGGTGCCTTCTGGGAGAAGCGAAGTCTCCCTAAGCTAGAAGATCGTTGGGTACAGCCGGGACCAGCTGCTTCGAAAGCATCACCAAACCAGGGATTCAAGCTTCAGGAGGCTAATTTGCATATTCCAGGTGCCTTCTGGGAGAAGCGAAGTCTCCCTAAGCTAGAAGATCGTTGGGTACAGCCGGGACCAGCTGCTTCGAAAGCATCACCAAACCAGGGATTCAAGCTTCAGGAGGCTAATTTGCATATTCCAGGTGCCTTCTGGGAGAAGCGAAGTCTCCCTAAGCTAGAAGATCGTTGGGTACAGCCGGGACCAGCTGCTTCGAAAGCATCACCAAACCAGGGATTCAAGCTTCAGGAGGCTAATTTGCATATTCCAGGTGCCTTCTGGGAGAAGCGAAGTCTCCCTAAGCTAGAAGATCGTTGGGTACAGCCGGGACCAGCTGCTTCGAAAGCATCACCAAACCAGGGATTCAAGCTTCAGGAGGCTAAATTGCATATTCCAGGTGCCTTCTGGGAGAAGCGAAGTCTCCCTAAGCTAGAAGATCGTTGGGTACAGCCGGGACCAGCTGCTTCGAAAGCATCACCAAACCAGGGATTCAAGCTTCAGGAGGCTAATTTGCATATTCCAGGTGCCTTCTGGGAGAAGCGAAGTCTCCCTAAGCTAGAAGATCGTTGGGTACAGCCGGGACCAGCTGCTTCGAAAGCATCACCAAACCAGGGATTCAAGCTTCAGGAGGCTAATTTGCATATTCCAGGTGCCTTCTGGGAGAAGCGAAGTCTCCCTAAGCTAGAAGATCGTTGGGTACAGCCGGGACCAGCTGCTTCGAAAGCATCACCAAACCAGGGATTCAAGCTTCAGGAGGCTAATTTGCATATTCCAGGTGCCTTCTGGGAGAAGCGAAGTCTCCCTAAGCTAGAAGATCGTTGGGTACAGCCGGGACCAGCTGCTTCGAAAGCATCACCAAACCAGGGATTCAAGCTTCAGGAGGCTAATTTGCATATTCCAGGTGCCTTCTGGGAGAAGCGAAGTCTCCCTAAGCTAGAAGATCGTTGGGTACAGCCGGGACCAGCTGCTTCGAAAGCATCACCAAACCAGGGATTCAAGCTTCAGGAGGCTAATTTGCATATTCCAGGTGCCTTCTGGGAGAAGCGAAGTCTCCCTAAGCTAGAAGATCGTTGGGTACAGCCGGGACCAGCTGCTTCGAAAGCATCACCAAACCAGGGATTCAAGCTTCAGGAGGCTAATTTGCATATTCCAGGTGCCTTCTGGGAGAAGCGAAGTCTCCCTAAGCTAGAAGATCGTTGGGTACAGCCGGGACCAGCTGCTTCGAAAGCATCACCAAACCAGGGATTCAAGCTTCAGGAGGCTAATTTGCATATTCCAGGTGCCTTCTGGGAGAAGCGAAGTCTCCCTAAGCTAGAAGATCGTTGGGTACAGCCGGGACCAGCTGCTTCGAAAGCATCACCAAACCAGGGATTCAAGCTTCAGGAGGCTAATTTGCATATTCCAGGTGCCTTCTGGGAGAAGCGAAGTCTCCCTAAGCTAGAAGATCGTTGGGTACAGCCGGGACCAGCTGCTTCGAAAGCATCACCAAACCAGGGATTCAAGCTTCAGGAGGCTAATTTGCATATTCCAGGTGCCTTCTGGGAGAAGCGAAGTCTCCCTAAGCTAGAAGATCGTTGGGTACAGCCGGGACCAGCTGCTTCGAAAGCATCACCAAACCAGGGATTCAAGCTTCAGGAGGCTAATTTGCATATTCCAGGTGCCTTCTGGGAGAAGCGAAGTCTCCCTAAGCTAGAAGATCGTTGGGTACAGCCGGGACCAGCTGCTTCGAAAGCATCACCAAACCGCGAGCTGCACAGAGAAAAAAAACAGCCAATGTGTTTGTGGGGTTCAGCACCGCCAGCTGTTCCCCTGCTGTGTAGCCTGCATCGTGTCCAGCACAAGCCACGCTGGCACAACTGACCAAAAGCTGCCACCAGTGCTGGCTTCGGCCTACACTCTGCTCCTCTCCTCCTCCTGCTGACCCTGGGCTCTAACAACGCTAGTTTTTGCCCGGAATTGCTAGCTGCACAGAGAAAAACACCAGCCAATGTGTTAGTGCGGTTCAGCACCGCCAGCTGTTCCCCTGCTGTGTAGCCGGCATCGTGTCCAGCACAAGCCACGCTGGCACAACCAACCAAAAGCTGCCACCAGTGGAGGCTTCGGCCTACACTTTGCTCCTCTCCTCCTCCTGCTGACCCTGGGCTCTAACACCGCTAGTTTTTGCCCGGAAATGCGAGCTTCACAGAGAAAAACACCAGCCAATGTGTTAGTGGGGTTCAGCACCGCCAGCTGTTCCCCTGCTGTGTAGCCGGCATCGTGTCCAGCACAAGCCACGCTGGCACAACCAACCAAAAGCTGCCACCAGTGGAGGCTTCGGCCTACACTTTGCTCCTCTCCTCCTCCTGCTGACCCTGGGCTCTAACACCGCCAGTTTTTGCCCGGACATGCGAGCTGCACAGAGAAAAACACCAGTCAATGTGTCAGTGGGGTTCAGCAACGCCAGCTGTTCCCCTGCTGTGCAGCTGACAACGTGTCCTGCAAACACCACGCAGGCACATGAACTGAAATTGAAGGAAGCCTGCCCCCCACCCCCAGGTGTTTCTATGTATAACAGCCACCTTGTACAGCAGTACTGCTGCATTTGTACAAGGTGGCTGACTTTTTCTCCTTGCCCACGTTTAATTAAACACGTACTAAATGTGTCTCATTGAGACCATTCCACTGTCCCTGAGGTGTGACTTTCCTTTCTAATGATACGCAGCACCACCCTTGTTAGCGCTGCCCGTCTTTTGACATCATTGGTTAGCTGGCTGCGCCTGTGCGTCTGCCCTGCTCGAAACAACGCCCCTCGGTGTCTTATTTTTTTGGACAGTGAGGGTGTGATTGATGGGCATGTGCAGTGCATATGTTTGCCTGTGTTCACTCATCTCCTTCCGCCTTCTTCAGACTGGGTGGCCTCATGGCCGCGGCATGCGATAAGGGATCAGATGAGGCCGCCCAGTCTGAAGCAGGTGTAAGGACATGTGTGAGCGGCAAACATATTTACTGCACAAGGCCACGAATCCCAGCCACGCAGTGTGATTTTTTGAAAACACACTGTGGGTCTGGGATTCATGTCCATCGCTAACCGCAACGGCCGACATGAAATGAGGTCAGAAGACAGGAAGCGCTCACAGCGCATGGCCAAGGGATAACAAGAGCGCAGACTCCTGTACAGCAAATAACAACGCTCAGGAAGCTGCGCCCATGCACCAAGGTGTTATTTTCGACACCTGTGCTGCTTTTCTTTAAAAAGAAAAGTCACGCCTCCACTACTGTTTTACAGTAGAATGGGCTAAATAGTGTACGTGTTTTATTCAGCGTGTGCAAGGAGAAAAATTAAGAGAGCAACCTTTTACTTGTGCAGCATTAATGCTGCACAAGGTGTGGCTCTTGTACCTTGCAACACCTGAGGGGGGGTTAAAGGTTACCTTTGAAATTGGTTCAACTAGGCTTCGGCCTACACTCTGCTCCTCTCCTCCTCCTGCTGACCCTGGGCTATAACACCGCCAGTTGTAGCCTGGAAGTGCTAGGTGCACAGAGAAAAACACCCGCCAATGTGTTAGTGGGGTTCAGCACCGCCAGCTGTTCCCCTGCTGTGTAGCCGGCATCGTGTCCAGCACAAGCCACGCTGGCACAACTGACCAAAAGCTGCCACCAGTGCAGGCTTCGGCCTACACTCTGCTCCTCTCCTCCTCCTGCTGACCCTGGGCTCAAACACCGCTAGTTTTTGCCCGGAAATGCGAGCTGCACAGAGAAAAAAAACAGCCAATGTGTTTGTGGGGTTCAGCACCGCCAGCTGTTCCCCTGCTGTGTAGCCTGCATCGTGTCCAGCACAAGCCACGCTGGCACAACTGACCAAAAGCTGCCGCCAGTGCTGGCTTCGGCCTACACTCTGCTCCTCTCCTCCTCCTGCTGACCCTGGGCTCTAACAACGCTAGTTTTTGCCCGGAATTGCTAGCTGCACAGAGAAAAACACCAGCCAATGTGTTAGTGCGGTTCAGCACCGCCAGCTGTTCCCCTGCTGTGTAGCTGGCAATGTGACCTGCAAACGCCACGCAGGCACATGAACTGAAATTGAAGTGAGCCTGCCCCCCACCCCCAGGTGTTTCTATGAATAACAGCGACCTTGTACAGCAGTACTGCTGCATTTGTACAAGGTGGCTGACTTTTTCTCCTTGCCCACGTGGAACTCAACACGTACAAAATGTGTCTCATTAGAGACCATTACAATGTCCCTGAGGTGTGACTTTCCTTTTTAATGACACGCAGCACCACCCTTGGTAGCGCTGCCCGTATTCTGACATCATTGGTTGGCTGCCTGTGCCTGTGCGTCCGCCCTGCCCAACACAACGCCCCTCGTTGTCTCATATATTTTGGCTGCGAGGGTGTTATTGATGGGCATGTGCAGTGCATATGTTCGCCTGTCTTAACTCATCTCCTTCCGCCTTCTTCAGACTGTGCGGCCTCATGGCCGCGGCATGCGATAAGGGATCAGATGAGGCCTCCCAGTCTGAAGCAGGTGTAAGGACATGTGCGAGCGGCAAACATATTAACTGCACAAGGGCACGAATCCCAGCCACGCAGTGTGATTTTTTCCAAACACACTGTGGGTCTGGGATTCATGTCCACCGCTAACCGCATCGGCCAACATGAAATGAGGTCAGAAGACAGTCAGCGCTCACAGCGCATGGCCAAGGGATAACAAGAGCGCAGACTCCTGTGCAGCAAATAACAACGCTCAGGAAGCTGCGCCCATGCACCAAGGTGTTATTTTCGACACCTGGGATGCTTTTCTTTAAAAAGACAAGTCACGCCTCCACTACTGTTTTACAGTAGAATGGGCTAAATAGTGTACGTGTTTTATTCAGCGTGTGCAAGGAGAATAATTAAGAGAGCAACCTTTTACTTGTGCAGCATTAATGCTGCACGAGGTGTGGCTCTTGTACCTTGCAACAGTTTTTGCCTGGACGTGCTAGCTGCACAGAGAAAAACACCAGCCAATGTGTTAGTGGGGTTCAGCACCGCCAGCTGTTCCCCAGCTGTGTAGCCGGCAACGTGACCTGCAAACGCCACGCAGGCACAGCAGAACAAAAGCTGCCACCAGTGCAGGCTTCGGCCTACACTCTGCTCCTCTCCTCCTCCTGCTGACCCTGGGCTCATAACACCGCCAGTTTTAGCCCGGAAGTGCTAGCTGCACAGAGAAAAACACCAGCCAATGTGTTAGTGGGGTTCAGCACCGCCAGCTGTTCCCCAGCTGTGTAGCCGGCAACGTGACCTGCAAACTCCACGCAGGCACAGCAGAACAAAAGCTGCCACCAGTGCAGGCTTCGGCCTACACTCTGCTCCTCTCCTCCTCCTGCTGACCCTGGGCTCATAACACCGCCAGTTTTAGCCTGGAAGTGCTAGCTGCACAGAGAAAAACACCAGCCAATGTGTCAGTGGGGTTCAGCACCGCCAGCTATTCCCCAGCTGTGTAGCCGGCAACGTGACCTGCAAACGCCATGCAGGCACATGAACTGAAATTGAAGGGAGCCTGCCCCCCACCCCCAGGTGTTTCTATGTATAACAGCCAGCTTGTTCAGCAGTACTGCTGCATTTGTACAAGGTGGCTGAGTTTTTCTCCTTGCCCACGTGGAACTCAACACGTACAAAATGTGTCTCATTGAGACCATTCCACTGTCCCTGAGGTGTGACTTTCCTTTCTAATGATACGCAGCACCCCCCTTTGTAGCGCTTCCCGTCTTTTGACATCATGGTTAGCTGGCTGCGCCTGTGCATCCACCCTGCGTGAAACAACGCCCCTCGTTGTCTTATTTATTTTGTCAGCGAGGGTGTGGTTTATGGGCACGAGCAGTGCATATGTTCGCCTGTCGTAACTCATCTCCTTCCGCCTTCTTCAGACTGTGCGGCCTCATGGCCGCGGCACGTGAAAAGGGATCAGCAGAGGCCGCCCAGTCTGAAGCAGGTGTAAGGACGTGTGTGAGCGTCGAAAATATTTACTGCTCAAGGCCACGAATCCCAGCACCGCAGTGTGACTTTATGAAAAGGCACTGTGGGTCTGGGATTTATGGCCATCGTTAACCGCAGCGGCCAACATGAAATGAGGTCATAAGACGGGCAGCGCTAACAGGGCATTGCCAAGGGATAACACAAGAGCGCAGACTCCTGTACAGCAAAAAGCAACGCTCAGGAAGCTGCGCCAAGCACAAAGGCGTTATTTGGGACACCTATGCTGCGTCTCCTTAAAAATACAAGTCACGCCTCAACTACAGTTTGACTGTAGAATGGGCTAAATTGTGTACGTGTTGCATTCAGCGTGTGCAAGTAGAAAAATTAATAGAGCAACCTTTTACTTGTGCAGCATTAATGCTGCACAAGGTGTGGCTCTTGTACTTTGTAACACCTGAGGGGGGGTTAAAGGTTACCTTTGAAATTGGTTCAACTAGGCTTCGGCCTACACTCTGCTCCTCTCCTCCTCCTGCTGCCCCTGGGCTATAACACCGCTAGTTTTTGCCCGGAAGTGCTAGCTGCACAGAGAAAAACACCAGCCAATGTGTTAGTGGGGTTCAGCACCGCCTGCTGTTCCCCCACTGTGTAGCCGGCAAAGTGTCCTGCAAACGCAACGCAGACACAAAGCTGACTCCAGTGCAGGCTTCGGCCTACACTCTGCTCCCCCTGCTTACCCTTTGCTCCAACACCGCTAGTTGGGGCTGTAGGAAGACAATCTTTGATAGGCAACGCATCCGGGTTCCAGCACCGCCAGCTGGTTCTCGGCAGTGTTTTTGTCACAGGTACTCCCTCGTGCCAAACCTGGTTTCAGCACCGTCAGCTGTTTCCGGGTAGTGTCAAGCTCACTGAGACGCCTATGCTTGCCCCGTCGTGGTGCGGTCGGGTTAGCCAACTCCAGGGTGCCTCCAGTTTAGGAGCTTCCTATGTGGGCTGCGTGAACTGGTAGTCAAGGCTGGTTCTGTAGTGCCAGTAGACCCTGCTCCCCCTGTAGGACTGTTGGGGTTCGGTAACTGCGGCTGCCTCGCGGCCTAGCTGTTCTCTCCTCTCCTGTGGGCCTTGGGGTCCACCACCTGGTTCCAGCAAAGTCAGCTGGTTCCAGGCCGAGCCTTTGGCTTAGGTGCCTCCTCCTGGGTATCCGAGTTCCGCCAACGTCATGCGGTCCTTGGTAGTGCTTTTAAGCGCGGGCACAAACAGCTTAGAAACCGGGTTCCAGCACCGTCAGCTGGTCCTCGGTCGTGCCACTGGCTCTTGCACACTGGGGCAACGCATCTGGGTTCCAGCACCGCCAGCTGGTTCTCGGCAGTGTTTTTGTCACAGGTACTCCCTCGTGCCAAACCTGGTTTCAGCACCGTCAGCTGTTTCCGGGTAGTGTCAAGCTCACTGAGACGCCTATGCTTGGCCCGTCGTGGTGCGGTCGGGTTAGCCAACTCCAGGGTGCCTCCAGTTTAGGAGATTCCTATGTGGGCTGCGTGAACTGGTAGTCAAGGCTGGTTCTGTAGTGCCAGTAGGCTCTGCTCCCCCTGTAGGGCTGTTGGGGTTCGGTAACTGCGGCTGCCTCGCGGCCTAGCTGTTCTCTCCTCTCCTGTGGGCCTTGGGGTCCACCACCTGGTTCCAGCACCGTCAGTTGGTTCCAGGCCGAGCCTTTGGCTTAGGTGCCTCCTCCTGGGTATCTGAGTTCCGCCAACGTCAGGCGGTCCTTGGTAGTGCTTTTAAGCGCGGGCACCTACAGCTTAGTAACCGGGTTCCAGCACCGTCAGCTGGTCCTCGGTCGTGCCATTGGCTCTTGCACACTGGGGCAACGCATCTGGGTTCCAGCACCGCCAGCTGGTTCTCGGCAGTGTTTTTGTCACAGGTACTCCCTCGTGCCAAACCTGGTTCCAGCACCGTCAGCTGTTTCCGGGTAGTGTCAAGCTCACTGAGACGCCTATGCTTGCCCCGTCGTGGTGCGGTCGGGTTAGCCAACTCCAGGGTGCCTCCAGTTTAGGAGCTTCCTATGTGGGCTGCGTGAACTGGTAGTCAAGGCTGGTTCTGAAGTGCCAGTAGGCCCAGCTCCCCCTGTAAGACTGTTGGGGTTCGGTAACTGCAGCTGCCTCGCGGCCTAGCTGTTCTCTCCTCTCCTGTGGGCCTTCGGGTCCACCACCTGGTTCCAGCACCGTCAGCTGGTTCTCGTCAGTGTCTTTTGCTCTTGTACCTTCTGCTCCCCATCCTGGTTCCAGTACCGTCAGCTGGTTCCTGGCAGAGCCTTTGGCTTAGGTGCCTCCTTCTGGGTATCCAAGTTCCACCAACGTCAGGTGGTCCTTGGTAGTGCTTTCAGGCACGGGTACCTCCTGCTTAGTAACCGGGTTCCAGTAACGTCAGCTGGTCCTCGGTAGTTCCATTGGCTCTTGGACCTTCGGCTACCCATCCGGGTTCCAGTACCGTCAGCTGGTTCTCGGCAGTGTCTTTTGCCCTTGTACCTTCTGCTCCCCATCCTGGTTCCAGTAACGTCAGCTGGTTCCGGGCAGAGCCTTTGGTTTAGGTGCCTCCTTCTGGGTATCCGAGTTCCGCCAACGTCAGGCGGTCCTTGGTAGTGCTTTTTAGCACGGGTACCTCCTGCTTAGTAACCGGGTTCCAGTAACGTCAGCTGGTCCTCGGTAGTTCCATAGGCTCTTGAACCTTCGGGTAGCCATTCGAGTTCCAGTTCCATCATCAGGTTCTTGGCATTTTCTCAGCCTTCTTGTACCTTCTGCTACATTTCCAAGTTGAAGACCCTAAAGTCGACGACCCGGAAGACAACCCCGATGACGACGACGACGACGACAACCCGGAAGACCACCCCGATGACGACGACGACGGCGGAGACGACGACGGCGGAGACGACGACGGCGGAGATGACGACACTGGAGACGACGACATGGAAGACCGAGAAGCAGAAGAACAAGAGGCTGCAGAACAAAGAGCAGAAGAACATTAAGCATAACACTTAATATCAGAGCAAAAGATATAATCTCAATTATATGCAGAAGAAGACTAAGCAGTGTATGGGGGTGTGTCCGTTCCTCCTCGTGGTGCCCCTGGATAAAGCCTGATGCTGCAGGCCAAACTGAACGCGGACAAATGTAACTTTTGTGACTGGCAGAACGGAAGGTGTAATCTTCCAACTTTTATAGATATCAACTACGGGAATGCCTGTCACAAATGAGAATATGATGAAGAAGTAGAATAGGAAGAATAATACAGTTGAATAAAATGAATATGTAGAATAGGAAGAATAATAATAGTTGAATAAAATGAATATGAAGAATGTAATAAAAAAAAAAAAAAAGGTAAAGGATGAAGAAGACGATGAATAAGGTGAAGAAGAAGTTGATGTCAAAGATGCTGATGATGATGAAGATGAAAATGTGGGAAAAGTAAAAAAAAAAAAGAAGGGGAAGGTCGTGGAATAGTGAAACATCAATATCTGACAAAATAAAAAAAATATTTACATAGTCAATATCTTTGTCACTCCGAACGTCTTTAAAAAAAAACAAAAAAAAACATGCTATTCTATTTGATTGGGCTAAACCTCTCTGACTTTAATGTCTCCGCCACCTCCCCAAATACATCCTGCATTATTCTTAGTTGTTTTCCTTCATGTAGAATGAACCTACAAGGAAAGAAAGGGTTTATTTTAATTCCGATATTTTGGTCCCATTGACTTGCATTGGGATCGGGTATCGGTATCGGCGATATCCAATATTTTTTGAATATCGGCCGATCCTATCCGATACCGATACTTTCCGATATCGGAAGGTATCGCTCAACACTATTCAGCAGTGAATAATGCTGTGCATTGCTCTGTAGTCCCAGAGCATCTCTCCCAAACCTCCCTTGAGACCCCCTCAGTGCAGTGATTTACTCACTGTGGTCCCGGGAGCTCTGTGCTGATTGCTGTAGGATCAGGTTTCACAGTCACATACAGCAGCCATCAGCTGGGCTCTGACCACAGTCACTTAATCACTGCTTTTAATCTGACAGGGTGACCTCCTGTCACTACTGTCTGGATGACACAAGACAGGAATATTGTCTGCTGAATCAGGGCATTTATTATATAGAAATAAATGAATTCCCACGTGAAATAATAAGATTAAACGATACACATATAGTACAGGTGTGCATAGGAATCAGCGTTTTTGGTGCATTTTTTCGCAGCCAAAACCTGCTCTCTTGGCAGTAAAAACACTGCTTTCAAAGCACCCATTTTTTAGGGTATGTGCAGAGTATCCAAAAATGGCAGCCCTTTGGACGCAGTGGACACGTGCCACAAAGTGATGCCATCTTTTGAACACAGGTGATTCCGCATGTGTTTATTTACGGCGAAATTACCACGTTTTTTGTGCGGTTTTCAACAGCGTCTTTACACCTGCGGATTCCTATTATTGAGCAGGTGTAAAACGCTGTGGAATCTGCACAAAGAATTGACATGCTGCAGAAAATACAATGCTATGTTTCTGCGCGGTATTTTCCACAGCATGTGCACGGCGGATATTGTTTTCCATATGTTTACATGGTACTGTACAACGCATGGAAAGCTGTTGCAGATCCACAGCAAAATCCGCAGTGTGTGCACATACCCTGAGAAACACATCACCACTACTGTACTTATCACCCTCAGATTTTGGCTTACACATACTGATGTGAAAATACTGACCAAATACTGATCATATGAATGTGGTGTTAAAGATACTGTAGACAAAGCAAACCTCCTCACTCCAAAAAAAAAGCTGAGAAAAGTGTGAAGAACTGTCAGAATATAAGAGGTAGAACGGCACTAAGGTAGGGCAAATCCAGGTAGATAGGACTATTAGTGGACAGCTATGTGTTCAGGCGCCACAATCGCTAAGAGGACTGGTGCTCAGCATAAACGTCCACAAAGTAATCCAAGTATAATAGAAGAGAAGAAAAAATGCGGCACTCACCCCGAGATAGCTGTGAAGATTGTGGTCTTTTATTGGAGAACAAATGGAAATAACATCCGTCAGGACATCAGGTATGTACGAGGGTGCGGTATAGGAGCCGTTTCGCACACACAGGTGCTTCGACGGGTGAAGAACACCACAAAGCAAGCTGAAATACAGGTGTTTTGAACGCAACATTTTTACTGCTAATAGAAAAGGTTTTGACTACTGAAAAAAATGCATGTGAGCATATTCTTACTCTGAAACGCTATGTCTATCTGTGGTCTTACATAGGACTGCAGGTGACATCTACTAAATTACCTGTACTCAGAGAGTTATCACTGTATTATCTGTGGTGTTAAAAAAAAATTAAGAGGGGGTTGGGGGTAACTCTTTGTCTTGGGGCATGGGCCCCCAATCTTTTCTGACCCTAGCAACGCCCCTGCATACAGCTAATAGTGGCAGACCTTTTGGCTGGTATAAGGCCCCTAATTATGGGGGCCACAGTGTGAGCACTGGCTCAGGCCCCTCCACCAACTGTATCCGCATCCTGCTCATGTAATCTATATATATAATTGTCTAAGGGTTTTTCCGTCTGTCTGTCCTGGAAATCCCGCGTCTCTGATTGGTCGAGGCCGCCAGGCCTTGACCAATCAGCGACGGGCACAGCATGGCGACGATGATGTCATAAAGAACGTAGACATCCCGCGTCTCTGATTGGTCGAGACTGCAAGGCCTCGACCAATCAGCAACAAGCACAGTATCGACGTAGATGTCATAATGGTTGCCATGGCGACGATGATGTCATAAAGGTTGCCTCGACCAATCGGCGACGGGCACAGTCTGCCGCGAATTCTGGAATCATCATTGTCCATATACTACGGGGACATGCATATTCTAGAATACCCGATGCGTTAGAATCGGGCCACAATCTAGTATAACATAAATGGGAATATCTAAAATATTTGCACTAAAAACTCAGTTAAGAACGTAAATAAATAAGAATGTAAGTGAAAACACCATCTTCATCTCATATAAATGTCCAAATAAATGGCAACATGGGATTACCTCAATCCTAAGGACTTTATTCAGATCTTGCCTGTTGAGTCTGAGAAAGTCCTTTAGTTGTATAATAAGGGGCGTGCGTCTGGATCCTTGTCTGGATTTTCATTCCAATAATGCCCGATACCAGAGAGCAATAGTGAGTATTGAATGATAATACAGGGGACGCTGTCCCGGTCGGTGACTAGCGTACCCCTTTAGAAGCTCCAAATCTGCCGTGCACTGGCAGTTGCAGCATAATTACAGAGTATAGAGCCGGCAAGATACAGGACCTTGCGTGACGTCACAGACACGTGATGCCTTCACGTGACCGGCTACGAGGCGCACACAGGACCACACTATCCTACGTGTTTCGGAGTCGCTGACTCCTTCCTCAGGGTTCTTAACTGAGTTTTTAGCACAAATATTTTAGATATTATCTTTTGTATATTATTTTCTGGATGAATAAGAGTGGTTTCGTCCTCATATTTGCTGCAATCAACTTCAGGTGAGGGTGCAGTGCCTTCTGGTTCATTTCTTATTCACATTTAATATAACATAAATGTTTGTGTGATTTTACAATGTTAGCATTTGGGGCCCCACTTAAAATTTTTGCCTAAAAAACTTTGTCTAAAACCGGCCCTGTGTCTATGCGATGTGTGCGCTGTGTTTGTGTGATCTGTGCTTTGTGCTTCTATGATGAGTGTGCTGTGCTTGTGTGATCTGTGCTTGTGTAATGTGCGCCATCTGCATGAGTAATGTGTACACAATGCTTATGTGATGTGTGCGCTGTGTTTGTGTGATCTGTGCTTTGCGCTTGTGTGATTTGTGTCCTGTGATTTTTTGACAAGTGGGCAGTTATTGTGTGATATGTGCTCTGCACTTATGTGACATGTTGTCAATGGTTGCATGACAGTGCACACTGATTGTGTAATGTGTTTGGAGGACACGTGTGGCATGCATTTCGTCATTTTGTTTCATATGTGTACTGTGATGTCTTTATGTGTGTTCTACATGGTTTTATTGTATGCAATGCATTACTTAAGGGAGGGACCCAGGGGTGGACATATTATAGTGCAATCTGTGCTGACGCACAGAGGCCCAAGAAGTCAGGGACCCCTGTACCACCTCCAAAACACTCGGAATGGTGTATTATGATGAGATATTAGACCACAAAGGGCTGATATACTGTCCTTGCACAGGAGCCCTCTACTGTCTGTGGTCACCAGTGGAGCGATCCATACACAATTCCTTTACAAGCACCCTTTGACTTTAGTGAACTACAACATGGAAATAATATCAGCTCATCTATCGAGAGGATCAGTGCACAGAAGCTCACAGAGCCATAAGTCCAAAGAAAAGAAAATGCATCTTGCAATTAAATCCCCTTCTAAAATCACTCTTTATTTGTAAATATAAAAACACACAGTAGCCATCACCGGATAAAAAATGCAAACCCTTTTCAGATAAGTCAATAATCAATAATACACCATTCCACTGAAACTGCCCTAACTAAGGTCACCAATGACCTCTTAACCGCCAAGAGCAAGCGACACTACTCTGTCCTCCTCCTCCTCGACCTGTCGGCTGCCTTTGACACATTGGACCATTCCCTATTATTACAGACCCTCATCCCTTGGCATCACAGACTTGGCCCTATCCTGGATCTCATCATACCCAACAGACCGGACATTCAGCGTCTCCCACTCACACACCACCTCCTCACCTCGCCCCCTATCTGTCGGAGTCCCACAAGGCTCAGCCCTTGGGCCCCTGCTCTCCTCCATTTACACCTTTGGCCTGGGACAGCTCATAGAATCTCATGGCTTTCAGTATCATCTCTATGCTGATGACACACAGATCTACATTTCTGGACCAGATATCACCTCCCTATTAACCAGAATCCCTCAATGTCTGTCCACTATTTCATCCTTCTTCTCCGCTAGATTTCTCAAACTTAACATGGACAAAACAGGATTCATCATCTTTCCCCCATCTCACGCGACCCCCCCCAACGAACCTATCCATTACTGTAAATGGCTGCCCACACTCCCCAGTCCCACAAGCTCGCTGCCTCGGGGTAATCCTTGACGCTGATCTCTCCTTCAAACCACATATCCAAGCCCTTTCCACTTCCTGCTGACTTCAACTCAAAAATATTTCACAAATCCGTTCATTCCTCAACCAAGAATCTGCAAAAATCCTAGTCCATGCCCTCATCATCTCTCGCCTTGACTACTGCAACCTCCTGCTCTGTGGCCTCCCCTCTAACACTCTCGCACCCCTCCAATCTATTCTAAACTCTGCTGCCCGACTGATCCACCTGTCCCCCCGCTATTCCCCGGCCTCTCCCCTCTGTCAATCCCTTCACTGGCTCCCCATTGCCCAGAGACTCCACTACAAAACCCAACCATGACGTACAAAGCCATCCACAACCTGTCTCCTCCATACATCTGTGACCTCGTCTCCCGGTACTTACCTACACGCAACCTCCGATCCTCACAAGATCTCCTTTTCTACTCCCCTCTTATCTCCTCTTCTGACAATCGTATACAAGATTTCTCTCGCGTATCACTCCTACTCTGGAACCCTCTACCACAACACATCAGACTCTCGCCTACCATCGAAACCTTTAAAAAGAACCTGAAGACCCAACTCTTCCGACAAGCCTGCAACCTGCAGTAACCACCGATCGACCAAACCGCTGCATGACCAGCTCTATCCTCACCTACTGTATCCTCACCCATCCCTTGTAGATTGTGAGCCTTCGCAGGCAGGGTCCTCACTCCTCCTGTACCAGTTATGACTTGTATTGTTTAAGATTATTGTACTTGTTTTTATTTTGTATAACCCTCCTCACATGTAAAGCGCCATGGAATAAATGACGCAATAAATAATAATAATAATCATTGCTATGTAAAGATTCATTCAATGATCTAGGACTTTGTCTGAAACACGTTGGCCAGCGCTATACCCAGTGATAGTCATCTGGTCTTATACACTTTGCAGACACCGAGCTCAGACAATGTGTAGTGTTCACAGCACAGCAGCATGATGATTTAAAACACAGCAGTGACAGCAGCAGTAAGCTCATGTTGGGCATCCTGATATTACACTAATACTTTGCCAGATTACAGAGCTATTCTCACTTCTTGATGAAGTCACCATCAAAGTACTGCTATCACTGCTCATAGCAGTGCTGCGGTGGTAACATCTTCTAGTAGTGAAAACCATTTGGTCAGCTGGCATTAGTAGTACAATGCCGTTAGTAATACAGTGGCCTTAGCACATAGGTACATAGTTACATAGATTGAAAAAAGACCCAGGTCCATCAAATTCAACCTTTCTCCATCAATTGTGTATTTTGTCACTAATTTATCTATAACCCATAATGTTATGTGTATTGAGGAAATCATCCAGCCCTTTTTTTAAAGCTAAATAACACGGAGAAAAAGTAGTATAACAGGTATAAATTATTTATTATATTATCAAAAGAGAAGAAGATCATACATAGTAACAAAGAGTAACATTACACATATAGATGCCAATAAGGTGCACAAGGATGGTAGAAGGGAAACAGGTAACCACCGGTGTGTGATATGCCCCTAATAAAGTAGCCAGTTTGACATGGTCAGAATGCTGGTAATAGCAGAGCGGCATGTCACCGCCATAGTAAAAGATAAAGTGTCTACATATATTGTTTGCGCAGGACTTACCACAAATTGCAGGGCAATAAAACACACCGAGCTGGAACCAAAATGGAATAAAAAGCCCCCGACGTGCGTTTTGCTTGGAAATGTGCTGCTTTCTCAAGGGGAATACGGTATATGGTAAGTCCTGCGCAAACAATATATGTAGACACTTTATCTTTTACTACGGCGGTGACTTGCCGCTCTGCTATTACCAGCATTCTGACCATGTCAAACTGGCTACTTTATTAGGGGCATATCACACACCGGTGGTTACCTGTTTCTCTTCTACCATCCTTGTGCACCTTATTGGTATCTATATGTGTAATGATACTCTTTGTTACTATGTATGATCTTCTTTTCTTTTGATAATATAATAAATAATTTATACCTGTTATACTCCTTTTTCTCTGTGTTATTTTGCTCTGATATGGAGTGGGTTGCCTTGTTTCCAGGCATTGGGCTTTTTTTCACTATTTAGTGCTAACATCCCAATTTTTCCTTTCAGTAATATGTGGTCCTGTTTTGCTTTTTTTTTTAAAGCTGTCATCGTGTCTGCCATTACTACCTCTTGTAGGGCAGAGAAAGAACCCTTTCCTATTTAGCTGATGAAATTGCCTATCTTTCATCCACAATGAATGCCCACTAGTCCTAAGTATGGTCCTTGGAAGGAATTAGTCATGTGCCAGTCGTTTGTACTCATCACATATATACAGTACAGACCAAAAGTTTGGACACACCTCATTTAAAGATTTTTTTGTATTTTCATGACTATGAAAATTCTACATTCACACTGAAGGCATCAAAACTATGAATTAACACATGTGGAATTTTATACTTAACAAAAAAGTGTTAAACATCTGAAATTATTTCTTATATTCTAGGTTCTTCAATGTAGCCACGTTTTGCTTTGATGACTGCTTTGCACACTCTTGGCATTCTCTTGATAATCTTCAAGAGGTAGTCACCGGGAATGGTTTTCACTTCACAGGTGTGCCCTGTCAGGTTTAATAAGTTGGATTTCTTGCCTTATAAATGATGTTGGGACCATCAGTTGTGTTGTGCAGAAGTCTGGTGGATACACAACTGATAGTCCTACTGAATAGACTGTTGGAATTTGTATAATGGCAAGAAAAAAGCAGCTAAGTAAAGGAAAACAAGTGGCCATCATTACTTTAAGAAATGAAGGTCAGTCAGTCTGAAAAATTGGGAAAACTTTGAAAGTGATCCCAAGTGCAGTGGCAAAAACCATCTGTTAGGGTTGGCGGAAAGCACCGAGTATATCTATAATATAATGCTTGGAGCGTCACTCTGTCCGAAGCCTTTATAGACTGCGCAAGCGACGGTGCAGTCTGGACCCCACAGAGTGACGCAGCCCAGGAGATTGCGGTATGCATAAGCACTGAACGCACACCGTGATCTCCAACGGAGAAGCAGGGACGTGCCAGGAGGGTGAGTATAAGCTAAATTCACCTGTCCCGTTCCAGTGCTGCGTGCCGCTCCATCTTCCGGGTCCTCTACCTGTGACGCAGACGTTCAGTTCACAGGGCGCGATGACGCGCTTAATGCGCGCCGCCCTCTGACTGAACAGTCACAGCCAGAGGACCGGGAAGACGGCGGCGCGCACCGCTGGAACGGGACAGGTGAATATAGCAAGTGTCGGGGTCCCCACAGCACGCTGGTGTCCCCGCCTGCTCAGGCCCCCCAGCACTCGGTGCCCAGCGACGATAGGTGAATATGTTGTTTTTTTTTATATATCGCAGCAGCATACGGGGCAAACAATGCAATGGAGCATCTTATGGGGGCCATCAACATTTATGGAGCAGTATACGGGGCATATACTATGGAGCATCTTATGGGGGCCATCAACCATAATGGAGCAGCATATGGGGCATATACTATGGAGCATGTTATGGGGGCCATCAACCATAATGGAGCAGCATATGAGGCATATACTATGGAGCATCTTATGGGGGCCATCAACCATAATGGAGCAGCATACGGGGCATATACTACGGAGCATCTTATGGGGGCCATCAACCATAATGCAGCAGCATATGGGGCATATACTATGGAGCATCTTATGGGGGCCATCAACCATAATAGATCAGCATATGGGGCATATACTATGGAGCATCTTATGGGGGCCATCAACCATAATGGAGCAGCATATGAGGCATATACTATGGAGCATCTTATGGGGGCCATCAACCATAATGGAGCAGCATACGGGGCATATACTATGGAGCATCTTATGGGGGCCATCAACCATAATGCAGCAGCATATGGGGCATATACTATGGAGCATCTTATGGGGGCCATCAACCATAATAGATCAGCATATGGGGCATATACTATGGAGCATCTTATGGGGCCATCAACCATAATGGAGCAGCATATGGGGCATATACTATGGAGCATCTTATGGGGGCCATCAACCTTTATGGAGCAGCGTATGGGGCATTGTAATGATAAGGTAATTCAGTACCACAATGGACATAGAGGTCAGAGCACATACAGTGACCTGACAATAACCCAAAAACAAAGAACGAGCTCTGAGACGTGGGAACTCTGCTGACCGCAATCCCTAATCCTCTCCAACAACACTAGAGGCAGCCGTGGATTGCGCCTAACGCTCCCTATGCAACTCGGCACAGCCTGAGATACTAGCTAGCCTGAAGATAGAAAATAAGCCTACCTTGCCTCAGAGAAATACCCCAAAGGAAAAGGCAGCCCCCACATATAATGACTGTGAGTTAAGATGAAAAGACAAACGTAGAGATGAAATAGATTTAGCAAAGTGAGGCCCGACTTTCTGAACAGAGCGAGGATAGGAAAGGTAACTTTGCGGTCAACACAAAACCCTACAAAAACCACACAAAGGGGGCAAAAAGACCCTCCGTACCGAACTAACGGCACGGAGGCACACCCTCTGCGTCCCAGAGCTTCCAGCAAGCAGGAAAAAACAAATAGACAAGCTGGACAGAAAAATACAGCAAACAAAATAGCAAAGCAGAACTTAGCTATGCAGAGCAGCAGCCCACAGGAACGATCCAGGAGGAAACAGGTCCAATACTAGAACATTGACTGGAGGCCAGGATCAAAGCACTAGGTGGAGTTAAATAGAGCAGCACCTAACGACTTCAGCACATCACCTGAGGAAGGAAACTCAGAAGCCGCAGTACCACTTTCCTCCACCAACGGAAGCTCACAGAGAGAATCAGCCGAAGTACCACTTGTGACCACAGGAGGGAGCTCTGCCACAGAATTCACAACAGTACCCCCCCCTTGAGGAGGGGTCACCGAACCCTCACCAGAGCCCCCAGGACGACCAGGATGAGCCATATGAAAGGCACGAACAAGATCGGGAGCATGAACATCAGAGGCAAAGACCCAGGAATTATCTTCCTGAGCATAACCCTTCCACTTAACCAGATACTGGAGTTTCCGTCTTGAAACACGAGAATCCAAAATCTTCTCCACAATATACTCCAACACCCCCTCCACCAAAACCGGGGCAGGAGGATCAACAGAAGGAACCATAGGTGCCACGTATCTCCGCAACAATGACCTATGGAATACGTTATGTATGGAAAAAGAATCTGGAAGGGTCAGACGAAAAGACACAGGATTAAGAACCTCAGAAATCCTATACGGACCAATGAAACGAGGTTTAAACTTAGGAGAGGAAACCTTCATAGGAATATGACGAGAAGATAACCAAACCAAATCCCCAACACGAAGTCGGGGACCCACACAGCGTCTGCGATTAGCGAAACGTTGAGCTTTCTTCTGGGACAAGGTCAAATTGTCCACTACATGAGTCCAAATCTGCTGCAACCTGTCCACCACAGTATCCACACCAGGACAGTCCGAAGACTCAACCTGCCCTGAAGAGAAATGAGGATGGAACCCAGAGTTGCAGAAAAACGGCGAAACCAAGGTAGGCGAGCTGGCCCGAATATTAAGGGCGAACTCAGCCAAAGGCAAAAAGGACACCCAGTCATCCTGATCAGCAGAAACAAAGCATCTCAGATATGTTTCCAAGGTCTGATTGGTTCGTTCGGTCTGGCCATTAGTCTGAGGATGGAAAGCCGAGGAAAAAGACAAGTCAATGCCCATCCTAGCACAAAAGGCTCGCCAAAACCTCGAAACAAACTGGGAACCTCTGTCAGAAACGATATTCTCTGGAATGCCATGTAAACGAACCACATGCTGGAAGAACAATGGCACCAAATCAGAGGAGGAAGGTAATTTAGACAAGGGTACCAAATGGACCATCTTAGAGAAGCGATCACAGACCACCCAAATGACTGACATCTTTTGAGAGACGGGAAGATCTGAAATAAAATCCATAGAGATATGAGTCCAAGGCCTCTTCGGGACCGGCAAGGGCAAAAGCAACCCACTGGCACGAGAACAGCAGGGCTTAGCCCGAGCACAAATCCCACAGGACTGCACAAAAGTATGCACATCCCGCGACAGAGATGGCCACCAAAAGGATCTAGCCACTAACTCTCTGGTACCAAAGATTCCAGGATGACCAGCCAACACCGAACAATGAACCTCAGAGATAACTCTACTCGTCCATTTATCAGGGACAAACAGTTTCTCCGCTGGGCATCGATCAGGTTTATTAGCCTAAAATTTTTGCAGCACCCGCCGCAAATCAGGGGAGATGGCAGACACAATTACTCCCTCTTTGAGGATACCAGCCGGCTCAGATAAACCCGGAGAGTCGGGCACAAAACTCCTAGACAGAGCATCCGCCTTCACATTTTTGGAGCCCGGAAGGTACGAACTCACAAAGTCAAAACGGGTAAAAAACTACGACCAACGAGCCTGTCTAGGATTCAACCGCTTGGCAGACTCGAGATAAGTCAAGTTCTTATGATCAGTCAAGACCACCACGCGATGCTTAGCTCCTTCAAGCCAATGACGCCACTTCTCGAATGCCCACTTCATGGCCAGCAACTCTTGATTGCCCACATCATAATTTCGCTCAGCAGGCGAAAACTTCCTGGAAAAGAAGGCGCATGGTTTCATCACCAAGCAATCAGAACTTCTCTGCGACAAAACAGCCCCTGCTCCAATCTCAGAAGCATCAACCTCGACCTGGAATGGAAGCGAAACATCTGGTTGACACAACACAGGGGCAGAAGAAAAACGACGCTTCAACTCTTGAAAAGCTTCCACAGCAGCAGAAGACCAATTGACCACATCAGCACCCTTCTTGGTCAAATCGGTCAATGGTTTAGCAATACTAGAAAAATTGCAGATGAAGTGACGATAAAAATTAGCAAAGCCCAGGAACTTTTGCAGACTTTTCAGAGATGTCGGCTGAGTCCAATCATGGATGGCTTGGACCTTAAAAGGGTCCATCTCGATAGTAGAAGGGGAAAAGATAAACCCCAAAAGTGAAACCTTCTGAACACCAAAGAGACACTTTGATCCCTTCACAAACAAAGAATTAGCACGCAGGACCTGAAACACCGTTCTGACCTGCTTCACATGAGACTCCCAATCATCCGAGAAGATCAAAATGTCATCCAAGTACACAATCAGGAATTTATCCAGTTACTCTCGGAAGATGTCATGCATAAAGGACTGAAACACTGATGAAGCATTGGCAAGTCCGAATGGCATTACTAGATACTCAAAATGGCCCTCGGGCGTATTAAATGCAGTTTTCCATTCATCGCCTCGCTTAATACGCACAAGATTATACGCACCACGAAGATCTATCTTGGTGAACCAACTAGCCCCCTTAATCCGAGCAAACAAATCAGATAACAACGGCAAGGGGTACTGAAATTTAACCGTGATCTTATTTAGAAGGCGGTAATCTATACAAGGTCTCAGTGAACCATCCTTCTTGGCTACAAAAAAGAACCCTGCTCCTAATGGCGATGATGACGGGCGAATATGCCCCTTCTCCAAGGACTCCTTCACATAACTCCGCATAGCGGCGTGCTCAGGCACAGATAAATTAAACAGTCGACCTTTTGGGAATTTACTACCAGGAATCAAATCGATAGCACAATCACAATCCCTATGCGGAGGTAGGGTATCGGACTTGGGCTCATCAAATACATCCCGGTAATCAGACAAGAACTCTGGAACCTCAGAAGGGGTGGATGACGAAATAGTCAGAAATGGGACATCACCATGTACTCCCTGACAACCCCAGCTGGACACAGACATGGATTTCCAATCTAATACTGGATTATGGACTTGTAGCCATGGCAACCCCAACACGACCACATCATGCAGATTATGCAACACCAGAAAGCAAATAACCTCCTGATGTGCAGGAGCCATGCACATGGTCAGCTGGGTCCAGTACTGAGGCTTATTCTTGGCCAAAGGCGTAGCATCAATTCCTCTCAATGGAATAGGACACTGCAAGGGCTCCAAGAAAAACCCACAACGCCTAGCATACTCCAAGTCCATCAAATTCAGGGCAGCGCCTGAATCCACAAATGCCATGACAGAATACGATGACAAAGAGCAGATAAAGGTAACGGACAGAAGAAATTTTGACTGTACCGTACCAATGGTGGCAGACCTAGCAAACCGCTTAGTGCGCTTAGGACAATCAGAGATAGCATGAGTGGAATCACCACAGTAGAAACACAGCCCATTCAGACGTCTGTGCTCTTGCCGTTCAACTCTGGTCAAAGTCCTATCGCACTGCATAGGCTCAGGTTTAAGCTCAGGTAATACCGCCAAATGGTGCACAGATTTACGCTCACGCAAGCGTCGACCGATCTGAATGGCAAAAGACATAGACTCATTCAGACCAGCAGGCATAGGAAATCCCACCATGACATCCTTAAGGGCTTCAGAGAGACCTTTTCTGAATATAGCTGCGAGCACACCTTCATTCCATTGAGTGAGTACGGACCACTTTCTAAATTTCTGACAATATACCTCTATCTCATCCTGACCCTGACACAGAGCCAGCAAATTTTTCTCTGCCTGATCCACTGAATTAGGTTCATCGTACAGCAATCCGAGCGCCAGGAAAAACGCATCGATATTATTTAATGCAGGATCTCCTGACGCAAGAGAAAATGCCCAGTCCTGAGGGTCGCCACGTAAAAAAGAAATAATGATCCTAACTTGTTGAACTGGGTCACCAGAGGAGCGAGGTTTCAAAGCCAGAAATAGTTTACAATTATTTTTGAAACTCAGAAATTTAGTTCTATCTCCAAAAAACAAATCAGGAATAGGAATTCTCGGTTCTAACATAGAATTCTGAACCACAAAGTCTTGAATATTTTGTACTCTTGCCGTGAGCTGATCCACACATGAAGACAGACCTTTAATGTCCATCGCTACACCTGTGTCCTGAACCACCCAAATGTCTAGGGGAAAAAAAAGGCAAAACACAGTGCAGAGAAAAAAAAAATGGTCTCAGAACTTCTTTTTTCCCTCTATTGAGAATCATTAGTACTTTGGGCCTCCAGTACTGTAATGATAAGGTAATTCAGTACCACAATGGACATAGAGGTCAGAGCACATACAGTGACCTGACAATAACCCAAAAACAAAGAACGAGCTCTGAGACGTGGGAACTCTGCTGACCGCAATCCCTAATCCTCTCCAACAACACTAGAGGCAGCCGTGGATTGCGCCTAATGCTCCCTATGCAACTCGGCACAGCCTGAGAAACTAGCTAGCCTGAAGATAGAAAATAAGCCTACCTTGCCTCAGAGAAATACCCCAAAGGAAAAGGCAGCCCCCACATATAATGACTGTGAGTTAAGATGAAAAGACAAACGTAGAGATGAAATAGATTTAGCAAAGTGAGGCCCGACTTTCTGAACAGAGCGAGGATAGGAAAGGTAACTTTGCGGTCAACACAAAACCCTACAAAAACCACACAAAGGGGGCAAAAAGACCTTCCGTACCGAACTAACGGCACGGAGGTACACCCTCTGCGTCCCAGAGCTTCCAGCAAGCAGGAAAAAACAAATAGACAAGCTGGACAGAAAAATACAGCAAACAAAATAGCAAAGCAGAACTTAGCTATGCAGAGCAGCAGGCCACAGGAACGATCCAGGTCCAATACTAGAACATTGACTGGAGGCCAGGATCAAAGCACTAGGTGGAGTTAAATAGAGCAGCACCTAACGACTTCAGCACATCACCTGAGGAAGGAAACTCAGAAGCCGCAGTACCACTTTCCTCCACCAACGGAAGCTCACAGAGAGAATCAGCCGAAGTACCACCTGTGACCACAGGAGGGAGCTCTGCCACAGAATTCACAACAGGGCATATGGATGGGAGCAGCAAATTACAGAATGGTGGCGCAGGATGGGGAGCAGCACATGACAGGATGGGGGCGCATGATGGAAGCAGCACATGACAGGATGGGGGCGCAGGATGGGAGCAGCAATTGACAGGATGGGGGCGCAAGATGGTAGCAGCACATGAAAAGATTAGGGCGCAGGATGGAAGCAACACATACCAGGATGGAGACCATATACCAATATAAATGATCGCCACCCGGGCATAGAATGGGTTCAATAGCTAGTATATGTATAAATAGGTGCGTTCGCAACCCGGGGTCCACCGTGCAGGAGAGGAACCTGCTGCTGGCAAATGGCGGCGCTATATGGCGGTATAAGCGAACTCTGTTAACTCCACAGAGTCGCTAGAAATAAGATGCTGTGCCCTGTTAGCGTCACAGGGGAACACAACTAACTGCTGAGCTGGAGGCAGTCAGTGGTCACGCACCCAGAAAAGCATACAAACAGTCCTCACAGGAGGAGCCGGTATTCTAGGGGCTTATTTCAGCCGGGTCCCTGAATACATACATGCAATACTCCTCACCGGAGGAGCCGGTATTCTAGGGGCTTATTTCAGCCGGGTCCCTGAACAGAAAAAGGAGAAAAGCCAATGCATAAATGTGTGCACACCTGCTACAAGATGAAGGAAATATCAAAATTTATTGTAAACATGCAAGGACACATATATCACATAAAACCAATTAAAAACATAACATTAAAACACCCTTCCCCATCAGGTGTAATCAAATATACTCCTCTATATATAACACTGTAAGTCAGGGCCCATAAAAGACTACTACAGGCAAGAAAATTGCATCAATATGTTATAATACAAAACACAGCAACCTATATACATATATATCAGATAATAGTAGGCAAAACCTAGAAGCCTGTATGTGGTCAATTGAAGGATTGAATCCTATATTTGAAGACAAAATGAGGGCGTCCCCACAACTTGTCTGAAGCAAATAACCATGGTGCCTGTGAGGCAACACCCAGATAAATATGAACTCTGTTGGAGTAAGAAGGATATGCAAAGGATATACCAAACCAGTGGGGCATATCCTAAATAAGGTTTTGAGGCAATAATTGGCAAACTGCCATGAATGAAATCAGTGCAAAAGCACCTAAGAGTATAAGCCTACCCCAAACATGGATGACCTGTGAACCACACACTCCAATATGGAGTGGATCTGCAGATAAAAAATGAATGAAAAACCTGCAGAGGATGCAGCTCCAATACAGAGTCCAGAGGAGTGAGGGGAGGGAGAAGGGTATATGTATATGTATATAGGTTGCTGTCACAAATTACGGGCTACCCCACTCCAGTTTTTTTGTTAATTTTTTCAATTTATTCACTAGTACAGTAAAATACACACCCAAGGTAACCTAATTTATAACTTCTGGTGTTCCAGCAGCTCGTAACTTCAGTAACCTTAAATGTCCTCCAAAGTTTCATATGAGGTTTCCGTGACCTGAGTTCAAGCCACTTGGTGTCATGATAGCTCCAATTTTGGACTGCTGAATGCCAAAGTGCTGAGTGCCAGACTTGCGGCCATTCATCAGTCCGATACTGGCACTTGCAAGGCAAGAGAAACAGTTGTTACGAACTCAGGTGACCATACTCTTTTTGTTGACAATTAAAGAAATTGAAAAAAATGCGTGGTCATCCCCTATAATTTTTATAATCAGCAGAGGGAAAGCCAATGGAGACAATATTTAGAAAGCTTCCCAGGTGATTAATATCAGCTCACAGCTGTATACTTAGCCTTTCCTGGTTCTTAAAGTGGGGAACCCCAAAATATGATGTAGGTTCCCCCTATATACAGTATTATAACCAGCAAAGGCTAGGCAGACAGCTGTGGGCTGATATTAATAGCCTAGGAAAGAGCCATAGATATGGGCTGCTCCCAGACTAAAAGCATCAGTTCTCAGCTGCCCCAGCAATGGCACATCCATAAGATTGAGGGGTTGATGTCACCTTTGCAATGTCATGTGACATCACCCAGAGGTTAGCAATGGAGAGACGTCTGTAAGACACCCCATTATAATAATAAACAACAATTTTAGCCACCTGTCCGCAAAGAAGATAATCCATTTGTCCTGCAACAGGTCTAGCTCTGCTGCATCTAGATGGCAGGCTATATTGTTGCATGATTTAACTATGTAGCCTGCCATCCACCAGAGACACTGAACAAAGTGTGCTACCCACTGCTCTCTGTTTCTTGGTGTACTTGTATTATCTGACTGATGTCACCGTGAGCGTGAGCAGACTGTATAGCTCCATCATGCAGCAATGCAGCCTGCCATTTAGGTTTAGCAGAGCTATTCCCATTGTGGGACAAATGGATAATTATCTTCTCGGTGAACAGGTAAAGAATGTTGTGGTTCATTATTATAATTCTGTTACAGGAGACCATGGCTTCTGTGGACTGGGCAATGATGTAACATCCAAATGACTCTGATCAAAAGTTCACATACCCTGATGATTTTGGCCTGATAACCAGGGATGCTGCTATCATGAACCAAGTTGAATCTATTCTCTCAGCGGCAGAGCTGCAGGGGGCGGCAGAGTGACAGCTAGAACACGTGGTGCCGACTCTCCCTGCAATCCCTGCTCTGAGTCTCTGACACTTCCTGATGCTGGTGATGTGTTCCTGAAGGAGCCATTGAGCCCACACAAAGAGCCGGCTCCCTGCTGAGCCTGGGAAGGAAAGGAGTCTGCAGTGCAGGGTGAGTGAGCTCAGCCAACTCCTAGTCTTTTTTTTTTTCTTTCTTGGCTGGTGCCTGCATGCTTACAGCTTATCAGATTCAGCTAGTGAAGTGTGACTGGGAGGAGCAGTGAGGAGAGAGGTAGCTGTGGACTGTCTGTTAACCCTTAAGTGCCCTCAGACTGCAAGGATTAGTGTTAGGCTAGGTTCACATTGCTTTAATGGGTTAACGCTAACGGACTGCGATGCATGGTGAAAATGTCGCATTTAACGCTGTCCAACGGGTCCGTTAGCGCACCCATTGACTGCAATGTGATTTCTGCCTGTAGCGCATCGCTAGCGCATGCCATTTTCGGCACGCGCTAGCGATGTGCCATTCTTTTGTGATGGACCTCGGACACTGCTTGCAGTGTCCGAGGTGCGTCCGAGGTCCGTCCCTCGCTAGCGCAGATCGGGGATCTGTGCTAGCGGGGACGCCGAACGCCGACCCTAAACAAAAATTGCATTAGCGCAATCCGCTAGTGCTATGCACTTAACAGATTGCCCTAATGCAATGTGAACCTAGCCTTACACCATCCTTCGGTGCTGGAGTCAGGATTTGAGTTACCATAGTCCCAAATAAAGATATACTTTACTGGCCTCATCCATGGCATTATATACTGATATATATATATATATATATATATATATTCCAAAGACATACTGATAGGGAATTTAGATTGTGAGCCCCATCGGGGACAGTGATGATAATGTGTGCAAAACTGTAAAGCGCTGCGGAATATGTTTAGCGCTATGTAAAAATAAAGATTATTATTATATACTAGATGGTGGCCCGATTCTAACGCATCGGGTATTCTAGAATATGCATGTACACGTAGTATATTGCCCAGCCACGTAGTATATTGCACAGCCCATGTAGTATATTGCCCAGCCACGTAGTATACTGCCCAGCCACATAGTATATTGCCCAGCCACGTAGTATACTGCCCAGCCACGTAGTATATTGGCCAGGGACGTAGTATATTGCCCAGCCACGTAGTATATTGCCCAACCACGTAGTATATTGCACAGCCCACGTAGTATATTGCCCAGCCACATAGTATACTGCCCAGCCACGTAGTATATTGGCCAGTGACGTAGTATATTGCCCAGCCATGTAGTATATTGCCCAACCACGTAGTATATTACACAGCCAAGTAGTATATTGCCCAGTGACGTAGTATATCGCACATCGACATAGTATACAGCACAGAGCCACGTAGTATATTGGCCA
Source organism: Ranitomeya imitator (assembly GCF_032444005.1). Taxonomy (NCBI): domain Eukaryota; kingdom Metazoa; phylum Chordata; class Amphibia; order Anura; family Dendrobatidae; genus Ranitomeya; species Ranitomeya imitator. The sequence continues at coordinate 643,625,921 of NC_091284.1, forward strand.
GTGACGTAGTATATTGCCGAGTGATGTAGTATACAGCACAGAGCCACATAGTATATTGCACAGCGAAGTAGTATATTGCACAGAGCCACGTAGTATATTGGCCAGTGACGTAGTATATTGCCGAGTGACGTAGTATACAGCCGAGTGACGTAGTATACAGCACAGAGCCACGTAATATATTGCACAGCGAAGTAGTATACAGCACAGAGTCACGTAGTATATTGCCCAGCTACGTAGTATATTGCCCAGCCAGGTTTGTCACAGGTGAAAAAAATAAAAAACAAACATATACTCACCTTTCCAAAGGCCCTTTGTAGTCCACGGCAGCTTCCGGTCCCAGGGTTGGTATGGGCGCAGGACCTGTGTTGACGTCGCGGTCACATGAACGTGACGTCATGGCAGGTCCTTCTGCCATACCATCTTTACCACCGGAGACTGCAGCGGAATATGGCGGCCGGCGGGAGCGGCTCAGCGGACTACAGAGGGTGAGTATAGCAGGTTTATTTTTTTAAAATTATTTTTAACATTACATTTTTTACTATTGATGCCGCATAGGTAGCGTCAATAGTAATAAGTTTGGGACACACAGGGTTAATAGCGGCGGTAACAGAGTGCATTACCCGTGGCATAATGCGGTCCGTTACCGCCGGCATTAACCCTGTGTGAGCGGTGACCGAAGGGGTGTATACGGGCGACAGGCACTGACTGCGGGGAGTAGGAGGCGGCCATTTTCTTCCGGACTGTGCCTGTCGCTGATTGGTCCCGGCAGCCATGACAGGCAGCTGGCGAGACCAATCAGCGAATGAATAACCGTGACAGACAGACAGACAGAAGGACAGACGGAAGTGACCCTTAGACAATTATATAGTAGATATATATATATGTATAGGAGGAGGGACTCAGCAGATTGTTTGGTAGCATAGTATTAGGACTGAGGAGGATTCAGGACAGGAACATACAGGAGGAGGATGGACGATGTCGGTTGTTGCTGCTGAGGGTAATATAAAGTGATTTTAGGCATAACCTGTGGTGAGATCTAGCACAGCTCCAATCATTATATAGAGTTACGCTGGTTTCACACTTGCATATTTTGCATTGCGTGTGACAATGGCTGCATACGGATCCGTTTTGGTCTCCACTGACTTTCAATGGCGACAGGTGGGACTTGCGTGTGCATCCAGTTGTCACCAGTTTCCCACAGATCCATGTGTCTCCATATTTTACCAGACGCAGAAAAATTATTATTATTATAATAACTTGTTGCAGCTTTGTGTCATCTGAAAAACACGCAGACACAGGGACCCGCACGGACCCGTGGCTGCACGTCTGAAAATACAATGGAGCTCTATGGAGCACGGATCCGTTATGTGGGATTGACAGTGATGCTGCTACCATGAGGCGATTTGAGCTCTTTGGCTCAGGCGGCAGAAGAGAGGGGGCAGCAGATCCCTGCAGTCCGTGCTTCTTCCAGCGCTGCAGATTCTTCCTGTACTGAGTGGTCACATGGTACTGCTCATTACAGAAATGAATATGCGGCTCCACCTCCCATAGGTAACTGTGACCGCTCAATACAGGAAGAAGATGCAGCGGTGAAAGAAGCAGAGACTGCACCACGCCAGCAGTAGGTGAGTATACAGGGAGGGGGAGTGCAGCGCTGCGTGATATTTACCTCTCCTCGGTCCGGTGCGGCTCTGTCTTCAGCGTCCTCTGGCAGTGACGCTCAGGTCAGAGGGCGCGGTGACATAGTCAGTGCATGCCCTCTGCTGAACGTCAGTGCTGAGGACGGAGCCGCACGAGGAGCAGGTAAATATTGCCAGTGCCGGGGTCCTGAGCGAAGAGAGGTGAGTATGTGATTTTTTTTTTTATCGCAGCAAAAGCTTATGGGGCCATAAGACTTGTGCAGCAATATATAGGGCAAATATCTCTATGGAGCATCTTATGGGGCCCTTATTACCCTTTATGCAGGATTATATAAGGCATATTTTAATATGGAGCATCTAATGGGGCCCATCAAACTTTATGGAGCATTATATGGGGCTCCTTATTCAATATGGATATTCAGAAACACTTAACCTACTGATGTCTCAATTAATTTTACTTTTATTGGTATCTATTTTTACTCTTGAAATTTACCGGTAGCTGCTGCATTTTCCACCCTAGGCTTATACTCGAGTCATTAAGTTTTCCCAGTTTTTTGTGGCAAAATTGGGGCGGGGTCGGCTTATACTCGGGTCGGCTTATACTCGAGTATATACGGTGTTAGGGCTAGCGGAACGCACCGAGTAAATAGAGATGTTTATTGATATTGGTGCGTTCGCAGCCCGGGGTCCACCGTGCAGGAGTACCTGCTGCTAGCAAACGGCGGAGCTATATGGCGGTATAGACTAACTCAGTTAATTCACTGAGTAGCCGTGAAAGGAAAGCACTGTGCCCTGTTAGACTCCACAGAGGCACAGGCTAACTGCCCAAACAGAGAGCAGTCAGTAGTCACACAAACACACAAAACTCCTCGCCGGAGGAGCCAGCATTCTAGGGGCTTATTTCAGCCGGGTCCCTGAATACACTCAGACTCAATCTCCTCGCCGGACGAGCCAGCATTCTAGGGGCTTATTTCAGCCGGGTCCCTGAACACACATACATGTGACCACACTGGCGCAAAGCACATAACATAAGACAATACTAGCGCATGGCCGTGCGGTCATGCGCAGTTTATATAGTTGCAGCACAGGAAGCTGCTACTGAAGTTTTTTCCCTTTCAGGACCTTCCAGAAGAACCAATGGAAAGTGCTGCAGTACCTGAGCATGTTTTGCCCTTTCAGGACCTTCCAGAAGGACCAATGGAATGTACTGCAGCACCTGAGCATGTGACCGAACATGTGGCCCTCGACCTCCAATGGGAGACCCTGCCCTGGGCATGCTCAGTGTGAGTAAACAAGGACTTAGTCCCAGAGAGGCTCGCTCGCCACAGATCAGTGCAGGGTACCATAGGAAAGCCAGAAAAGGCAGTAGTGACCCTATGCACTGAATCAGCCCCAGCAAGACGCTGGGAGCGACGTCTCCGCTGAGCAGAGCCCACTGCGGCCGATACCGAATGGGAGACCGCAGCGGACACGGATCGAGATTCCCCCTGTGCAGCAGAGGAAACTTGACTCCTAACATACGGTAACTGGATTTTCGCTGCTAGGTTGTTGTTTTTTTTTTATAAAACTCCGGGGTCAAGTGCCCGCCCCCCCTCCTCCCTCTCTCCTAACCCGCCCCCCCCCCTCCAGCAGGGACTGTGTGTTTGGGGGGGCGCCATTGTTCCGTTCGCCTCAGGCAGCAGAGAGGCTAGTTTCATCCCTGCTGATAACATTCACAGAAGTTGACACAAATGGTTTTGAATGGCTACTAAAGGTAACATCCTCACCTGTAACCTGTTCACTTATAATCAGTGTGTGTGTATAAAAGTGAGTTTCTGGGATCGAGACAGACTCTTGCATCTTTTCTCCAGCCACTGATGTTTCTGGATTGTGAGTCATGGGGAAAGCAATAGAATTGTCAACGGATCTACAGGAAAAGGTAGTTGAACTTTATAAAACAGGAAAGTGATACAAAAATATATCCAAGGAATTGATTATGCCAGTCAGCAGCGTTCAAACTGTGATTAAAAAATGGAAAATTAGAGGTTCTGTAAAAACAAATCTATGATCACGTAAACCAACAAGAGTTTTGTCCACAACTGCCAGGAAAATTATTGATGCAAAGAAAAACCCACAAATAACATCACCTGACATACTGGACTCTTTTAAAACTAGCAGTGTGGCTGTTTCAAGATGCACAATAATGAGGCACTTGAAGAAAAATGGGTTGCATAGTCGAGTCGCCAAAAGAAAGCCATTAGTGTGCAAATGCCCCAAAGTATTTCACCTACAGTACACAAAACAGCACAGAGACAAGCCTCAAAACTTCTGGAGCAAGGTAATTTGGAGTGTGGAGACCAAAATTGAACTTTTTGGCGACAACCGTAAATGTTATATTTTGAGATTTAAAATTGCTCACAAAATAGGTTTGTTTTGCCTTCAACTTTATTAAGAAGGTATGCTGCAAGTTCTGTAACCTGGGCAGGTAAATACAGTTAACCTTTTATGCAAAATTAACTTTTAAATTTATTGAGGGAATTTTAATTCCTCTTTCTGTGTCCTTGTTTTTTAGATTAGATTAGGGTTAGCAGAAAAAAAAATATTAAAATATAAATGCTGAATCTGTAAATTTTATTTTGCCTTCAAAATAAATGATTATACAGTATAATAAATAATTATTAGCTATTAGTTTCTGATATGCTCACTAGTAACTTTTGCTCGCTACCAATGGTGTTCCCATTCTCCCACCCCTATAAACCAGTTGTAGCTTTGTAGGGTCTGGTAGGGTTCCCTATTGAGGATGGATAGCCTAGGTCACTTGCACAATTAGCTCACCTCTGATGCTGACCCTGATTCAAGTATATTATGGGAAAGCACGTAGGACTGTGCCTGATATCATTAGCCCACTCTGTATGTATGTGAAAGGAAACCTGGCATTTTTTTCCAATCTTCACAAATTGAATCACAAATTGCACTGCTCAAATTTCTGGGGACCTGCTAAAAAACTGGAAATTGGGCTCAAAGTCTATTTTTTTGCGGATGTATCCACTCAATTCTAATTAATGCCACAAAGGCATGCTGAATGCAGGAATAAAATGTCTGTTGACATTATTCACAATACATAAAATAAAAGTCTATCTGTAGATTCAATTGAATATCTAAAATCATTAGAAGAAATTCCTAATTGATGTATCCCTAGAGGTTCTACTAATGCTTTGCGGTGGTGATTAACTGCTTGTCCTATTTCATCATGTTATAAACCAAATTCTTTTGAATCACTGCAGTTTGGAAAATTAGCTAACTTGATAATTATTAAATGACCCTATCACTTGCAATACCCACAGTGATATGTCTCAGGCCTCAGAATCGCAGCAGGTTTAAGCAGTAAGGGCATATTTTAATTGGCTTGGTATTATCAAATGATCTAACTAATAAAGCTGTCAAAAAGTAATGTCTTTAATTAATAGATTCCGTATTGTGAGACTTTAAGGCACATTTGTAGTTATCTAAATGTAACTACATTCCCTAGGCTTTATTATAGCTTTAAAGGGACCAGAAATATGGATGAACTTAACCATTTACCACTGAATTGTATCAATAGGTAATTGTTGATTTGCTTGCTTTTATATATGGTAAGAATATAAAATATTGTTTGCAGCCTGGATATAACAGCTGTTACAGTATGTTCTTCAGTACTTCAGGCAAATATTTAGCTTATATTTAGCTTATTCATTATGAATTTGCCTACAGGCATCACAAAGGCAAACTAAGTAACCTTGTAGTTCTTTCAAATGTAACACTTAAAAACTTTTGTTTATTGCACAGATGAAAACTAAACTTTGTGATGATGCACATTCATAAAAAAATGGCAAGGAAGGTTTGCTAAGTGACTGTGCAGATTTTTAGCAGAATTTAGTGTAGTACATACACAAAAATTGCAATCTTTTCTTGTTTTGCTTAACCCCTTAAGCCCCGAGGGTGGTTTGCACGTTAATGACCGGGCCAATTTTTACAATTCTGACCACTGTCCCTTTATGAGGTTATAACTCTGGAACGCTTCAACGGATCTTGGCGATTCTGACACTGTTTTCTCGAGACATATTGTACTTCATGATAGTGGTAACATTTATTCGATATAACTTGCATTTATTTGGGAAAAAAACGGAAATTTGGCGAAAATTTTGAAAATTTCGCAATTTTCCAACTTTGAATTTTTATACCCTTAAATCACAGAGATATGTCACACAAAATACTTAATAAGTAACATTTCCCACATGTCTACTTTACATCAGCACAATTTTGGAACCACATTTTTTTTTTGTTAGGGAGTTATAAGGGTTAAAATTTGACCAGCAATTTCTCATTTTTACAACACCATTTTTTTTTAGGGACCACATCTCATTTGAAGTCATTTTGAGGGGTCTATATGATAGAAAATACCCAAGTGTGACACCATTCTAAAAACTGCACCGCTCAAGGTGCTCAAGACCACATTCAAGAAGTTTATTAACCCTTCAGGTGTTTTACAGGAATTTTTGGAATGTTTAAATAAAAATGAACATTTAACTTTTTTTCACACAAAATTTATTTCAGCTCCAATTTGTTTTATTTTACCAAGGGTAACAGGAGAAAATGGACCCCAAAAGTTGTTGTACAATTTGTCCTGAGTATGTTGATACCCCATATGTGGGGATAAACCACTGTTTGGGCGCATGGCAGAGATCGGAAGGAAAGGAGTGCCATTTGACTTTTCAATGCAAAATTGACTGGAATTGAGATAGGACGCCATGTTGCCTTTGGAGAGCCCCTGATGTGCCTAAACATTGAAACCCCCCACAAGTGACATCATTTTGGAAATTAGACCCCTTAAGGAACTTATCTAGATGTGTGGTGAGCACTTTGACCCACCAAGTGCTTCATAGAAGTTTATAATGCAGAGCCGTAAACATAAAAAATCATATTTTTTCACAAAAATGATCTTTTTTCCCCCACTTTTTTATTTTCACAAGGGTAAGAAAAGAAATTAGACCACAAAAGTTGTTGTGCAATTTGTCCTGAGTACGCTGATACCCCATATGTGGGTGTAAACCATTGTTTGGGCGCATGGCAGAGCTCGGAAGGGAAGGAGCGCCATTTGACTTTTCAATGCAAAATTGACTGGAATTGAGATGGGACGCCATGTTGCGTTTGGAGAGCCCCAAAAATAAAAATTCTTTTTTTTTCACAAAAATGATTTTTTAGCCCCCAGTTTTGTATTTTCACAAGGGTAACAGGATAAATTGGACCCCAAAAGTTGTTGTCCAATTTGTCCTGAGTACGCCGATACCCAATATGTGGGGGGAACCACTGTTTGGGCGCATGGCAGAGCTCGGAAGGGAAGGAGCGCCATTTGGAATACAGACTTAGATGGATTGGTCTGCAGGCATCACGTTGCATTTGCAGAGCCCCTGATGTACCCAAACAGTACAAACCCCCCACAAGTGACCCCATATTGGAAACTATACCTCCCAAGGAACTTATCTAGATGTGTCGTGAGAACTTTGAACCCCCAAGTGTATCACTGCAGTTTACAACGCAGAGCCGCGAAAATAAAAAAATCTTATTTTTCCCACAAAAATTATTTTTAGCCCCCCACATTTTTATTTTCCCAAGGATAACAAGAGAACTTGGACCCCAAAAGTTGTCCAATTTGTCCTGAGTACGCTGATACCCCATATGTTGGGGTAAACCCCTGTTTTGGCGCACCGGAGAGCTCGGAAGGGAAGGAGCACTGTTTTACTTTTTCAACGCAGAATAGGCTGGAATTGAGATCGGACGCCATGTCGCGTTTGGAGAACCCCTGATGTGCCTAAACAGTGGAAACCCCCCAATTCTACCTGAAACCCTAATCCAACAACACCCCTAACCCTAATCCCAACGGTAACCCTAACCACACCCCTAACCCTGACACACCCCTAATTCTAATCCCAACCCTAATCTGTTGTGAATTCTGTGGCCAAGCTCCCTCCTGTGGTCGAGAGTGGTACTTCGGCTGGTTCTGTCTATGAGCTTCCTTTGGTGGATGAGAGTGGTACTGCGGCTTCTGAGTTTCCTTCCTCAGGTGATGAGGTTAAGTCGTTAGGTGCTGCTCTATTTAACTCCACCTGGTGCTTTGATCCTGGCCTCCAGTCAATGTTCTGGTATTGGTCTTGCTTCCTCCTGGATCGTTCCTGTGGCCTGTCTCTCCTGCATAAGCTAAGTTTTGCTTGTGTTATTTTTGTTTGCTATTTTTTCTGTCCAGCTTGCTTTATTGGTTTTTCTTGCTTGCTGGAAGCTCTGAGACGCAGAGGGAGCACCTCCGTACCGTTAGTCGGTGCGGAGGGTCTTTTTGCCCCTCTGCGTGGTTGTTTGTAGGTTTTTGTGTTGACCGCAAAGCTATCTTTCCTATCCTCGGTCTATTCAGTAAGTCGGGCCTCACTTTGCTAAATCTATTTCATCTCTGTGTTTGTATTTTCATCTTACTCACAGTCATTATATGTGGGGGGCTGCCTTTTCCTTTGGGGAATTTCTCTGAGGCAAGGTAGGCTTATTTTTCTATCTTCAGGGCTAGTTAGTTTCTAAGGCTGTGCCGAGTTGCATAGGGAGCGTTAGGCGCAATCCACGGCTACCTCTAGTGTGGTGTGTTAGGATTAGGGATTGCGGTCAGCAGAGTTCCCACGTCTCAGAGCTCGTCCTTTGTTTTTGGTAATTGTCAGGTCACTTTGTGTGCTCTGAACTTCAATGTCCATTGTGGTTCTGAATTACCTCTTCATAACAGTACTGGAGGCCCAAAGTACTAATGCTTCTCAATAGAGGGAAAAGAGAAGTTCTGAGACCATTTTTTTTTCTTTGCACTGTGTTCTGTCTTTCTTTTCCCCTTTACATCAGGGTGGTTCAGAACACAGGTGTGGACATGGACATTCAAGGTCTGTTCTCTTTGTTCTCGCTATAAATGTACAGAATATTCAAGATTTAGTGGTTCAGAATCCTATGTTAGAACCTAAAATTCCTATTCCTGAGTTATTTTCTGGAGATAGAGCTAAGTTTTTGAATTTTAAAAATAATTGTAAACTATTTCTGGCTTTGAAACCCCGCTCCTCTGGTGACCCAGTTCAACAAGTTAAGATGATTATTTCTTTATTACGTGGCGACCCTCAAGACTGGGCATTTTCCCTTGCGCCAGGAGATCCTGCATTATGTAATGTTGATGCGTTTTTTCTGGCGCTCGGATTGCTGTACGACGAACCTAATTCAGTGGATCAGGCAGAGAAAAATTTGCTGGCTCTGTGTCAGGGTCAGGATGAGATAGAGATTTATTGTCAGAAGTTTAGAAAGTGGTCCGTGCTCACTCAATGGAATGAATGTGCGCTGGCAGCTATTTTCAGAAAGGGTCTCTCTGAAGCCCTTAAGGATGTCATGGTGGGATTTCCTATGCCTGCTGGTCTGAATGAGTCTATGTCTTTGGCCATTCAGATCGGTCGACGCTTGCACGAGCGTAAATCTGTGCACCATTTGGCGGTATTATCTGAGCATGAACCTGAGCCTATGCAGTGCGATAGGACTTTGACCAGAGCTGAAAGGCAAGAACACAGATGTCAGAATGGGCTGTGTTTCTACTGTGGTGATTCCACTCATGCTATCTCCGATTGTCCTAAGCGCACTAAGCGGTTCGCTAGGTCTGCCACCATTGGTACGGTACAGTCGAAATTTCTTTTGTCCGTTACTTTGATCTGCTCTTTGTCTTCCTATTCTGTCATGGCATTTGTGGATTCAGGCGCTGCCCTGAATTTGATGGACTTGGAGTATGCTAGGCGCTGTGGGTTTGTCTTGGAGCCCTTGCAGTGTCCTATTCTATTGAGAGGAATTGATGCTACACCTTTGGCCAAGAATAAGCCTCAGTATTGGACCCAGCTGACCATGTGCATGGCTCCTGCGCACCAGGAGGATATTCGCTTTCTGGTGTTGCATAATCTGCATGATGTGGTCGTGTTGGGGTTGCCATGGCTACAAGTCCATAACCCAGTATTAGATTGGAAATCAATGTCTGTGTCCAGCTGGGGTTGTCAGGGGGTACATGGTGATGTTCCATTTCTGTCTATCTCATCATCCACCCCTTCTGAGGTCCCAGAGTTCTTTTCTGATTACCGGGATGTATTCGATGAGCCCAAGTGCAATGCCCTACCTCCGCATAGGGATTGTGATTGTGCTATCGATTTGATTCCTGGTAGTAAGTTTCCTAAGGGTCGACTGTTTAATTTATCTGTACCTGAGCACGCCGCTATGCGGAGTTACGTGAAGGAGTCTTTGGAGAAGGGTCATATTCGCCCGTCATCGTCGCCATTGGGAGCGGGGTTCTTTTTTGTGGCCAAGAAGGATGGTTCGCTGAGACCTTGTATTGATTACCGCCTTCTAAATAAAATTACGGTCAAATTTCAGTACCCCTTGCCGCTGCTGTCTGATTTGTTTGCTCGGATTAAGGGGGCTAGTTGGTTCACCAAGATAGATCTTCGTGGTGCGTATAATCTAGTGCGTATTAAACGGGGCGATGAATGGAAATCAGGATTTAAAACGCCCAAATGCCATTTTGAGTACCTGGTTATGCCATTCGGACTTTCTAATGCTCCATCAGTGTTTCAGTCCTTTATGCATGACATCTTCCGAGAGTACTTGGATAAATTCCTGATTGTATACTTGGATGATATTTTGGTCTTCTCGGATGATTGGGAGTCTCATGTGAAGCAGGTCAGAATGGTGTTCCAGGTCCTGCGTGCTAATTCTTTGTTTGTGAAGGGGTCAAAGTGTCTCTTTGGTGTTCAGAAGATTTCATTTTTGGGGTTCATTTTTTCTCCTTCTACTATCGAGATGGACCCTGTTAAAGTTCAGGCTATTTATCATTGGACTCAGCCAACATCTCTGAAGAGTCTGCAGAAGTTCCTGGGCTTTGCTAATTTTTATCGTCACTTCATCGCTAGTGTTGAGTGATACCGTCCGATACTTGAAAGTATCGGTATCGGATAGTATCGGCCGATACCCGAAAAGTATCGGATATCGCCGATACTGATATCCGATACCAATACAAGTCAATGGGACATCAAGTATCGGAATGTATCCTGATGGATCCCAGGGTCTGAAGGAGAGGAAACTCTCCTTCAGGCCCTGGGATCCATAGTGAGGTGTAAAATAAAGAATTAAAATAAAAAATATTGTTAGATTCACCTCTCCGGCGGCCCCTGGAACATCACCGCGAGGAACCGGCGTCCGGCAGACTTCTTTGTTCAAAATGAGCGCCTTTAGGACCTGCGGAATGACGTCGCGGCTTCTGATTGGTCGCGTGCCGCCCATGTGACCGCCACGCGACCAATCAGAAGCCGCGACGTCATTCCACAGGTCCTAAAGGCACTCATTCTAGGAATTTATCTGAGGAATGACGTCGCGGCTTCTGATTGGTCACGTGGCGGTCACATGGGCGGCACGCGACCAATCAGAAGCCGCGACATCATTCCGCAGGTCCTAAAGGCGCTCATTTTGAACAAAGAAGCCTGCCGGACGCCGGTGACTCGCGGTGATGTTCCAGGGGCCGCCGGAGAGGTGAATATAACAATATTTTTTATTTTAATTCTTTATTTTACACCTCCGATACCAATACCCGATACCACAAAAATATCAGATCTCGGTATCGGAATTCCGATACCGCAAGTATCGGCCGATTTCCGATACTTGCGGTATCGGAATGCTCAACACTATTCATCGCTAATTTTTCTAGCGTTGCTAAACCGTTGACTGATTTAACCAAGAAGGGTGCTGATGTGGTCAATTGGTCTTCTGCTGCTGTGGAAGCTTTTCAGGAGTTGAAGCGTCGTTTTTCTTCTGCCCCTGTGTTGTGCCAACCAGATGTTTCGCTTCCGTTCCAGGTCGAGGTTGATGCTTCCGAAATTGGAGCAGGGGCTGTTTTGTCGCAGAGAAGTTCTGATTGCTCGGTGATGAAACCATGCGCCTTCTTTTCCAGGAAATATTCGCCTGCTGAGCGAAATTATGATGTTGGCAATCGAGAGTTGCTAGCCATGAAGTGGGCATTCGAGGAGTGGCATCATTGGCTTGAAGGAGCTAAGCATCGCTTGGTGGTCTTGACTGATCACAAAAACTTGACTTATCTCGAGTCTGCCAAACGGTTGAATCCTAGACAGGCTCGTTGGTCGCTGTTTTTCTCCCGTTTTGACTTTGTGGTTTCGTACCTTCCGGGCTCTAAAAATGTGAAGGCGGATGCCCTGTCTAGGAGTTTTGTGCCCGATTCTCCGGGTTTGCCTGAGCCGGCGGGTATTCTCAAAGAGGGGGTAATTTTGTCTGCCATCTCCCCTGATTTGCGGCGGGTGCTGCAAAAATTTCAGGCTAATAGACCTGACCGTTGCCCAGCGGAGAAACTGTTTGTCCCTGATAGGTGGACGAATAAAGTTATCTCTGAGGTTCAGTGTTCGGTGTTGGCTGGTCATCCTGGAATCTTTGGTACCAGAGATTTGGTGGCTAGATCCTTTTGGTGGCCGTCTCTGTCGCGGGATGTGCGTTCTTTTGTGCAGTCCTGTGGGATTTGTGCTCGGGCTAAGCCCTGCTGTTCTCGTGCCAGTGGGTTGCTTTTGCCCTTGCCGGTCCCGAAGAGGCCTTGGACACATATCTCTATGGATTTTATTTCGGATCTCCCCGTCTCTCAAAGAATGTCGGTCATTTGGGTGGTTTGTGATCGCTTCTCTAAGATGGTCCATTTGGTGCCCTTGTCTAAATTGCCTTCCTCCTCTGATTTGGTGCCGTTGTTTTTCCAGCATGTGGTTCGTTTACATGGCATTCCAGAGAACATCGTTTCTGACAGAGGTTCCCAGTTTGTTTCGAGGTTTTGGCGAGCCTTTTGTGCTAGGATGGGCATTGATTTGTCTTTTTCCTCGGCTTTCCATCCTCAGACAAATGGCCAGACTGAACGAACCAATCAGACCTTGGAAACATATCTGAGATGTTTTGTTTTTGCTGATCAGGATGATTGGGTGACCTTTTTGCCTTTGGCTGAGTTCGCCCTTAATAATCGGGCCAGCTCGGCTACTTTGGTTTCGCCATTTTCCTGCAATTCTGGGTTCCACCCTCATTTCTCTTCAGGGCAGGTTGAGTCTTCGGACTGTCCTGGTGTGGATACTGTGGTGGATAGGTTGCAGCAGATTTGGACTCATGTAGTGGACAATCTGACTTTGTCCCAGGAGAAGGCTCAACGTTTCGCTAACCGCAGGCGCTGTGTGGGTCCCCGACTTCGTGTTGGGGATTTGGTTTGGTTGTCATCTCGTTATATTCCTATGAAGGTTTCCTCTCCTAAATGTAAGCCTCGTTTCATTGGTCCATATAGGATTTCTGAGGTTCTTAATCCTGTGTCTTTTCGTTTGACTCTTCCAGCTTCTTTTTCCATCCATAACGTGTTCCATTGTTGCGGAGATACGTGGCACCTGTGGTTCCATCTATTGATCCTCCTGCTCCGGTTTTGGTTGAAGGGGAATTGGAGTATATAATGGAGAAGATTTTGGATTCTCGTGTTTCGAGACGGAAACTCCAGTATCTGGTTAAGTGGAAAGGTTATGGTCAGGAAGATAATTCCTGGGTCTTTGCCTCTGATGTCCATGCTGCCGAGCTGGTTCGTGCCTTTCATGTGGCTCATCCTGGCCGGCCTGGGGGCTCTGGTGAGGGTTCGGTGACCCCTCCTCAGGGGGGGGTACTGTTGTGAATTCTGTGGCCAAGATCCCTCCTGTGGTCGAGAGTGGTACTTCGGCTGGTTTTGTCTATGAGCTTCCTTTGGTGGATGAGAGTGGTACTGCGGCTTCTGAGTTTCCTTCCTCAGGTGATGAGGTTAAGTCTTTAGGTGCTGCTCTATTTAACTCCACCTGGTGCTTTGATCCTGGCCTCCAGTCAATGTTCTAGTATTGGTCTTGCTTCCTCCTGGATCATTCCTGTGGTCTGTCTCTCCTGCATAAGCTAAGTTTTGCTTGTGTTATTTTTGTTTGCTATTTTTTCTGTCCAGCTTGCTATATTGGTTTTTCTTGCTTGCTGGAAGCTCTGAGACGCAGAGGGAGCACCTCCGTACCGTTAGTCGGTGCGGAGGGTCTTTTTGCCCCTCTGCGTGGTTGTTTGTAGGTTTTTGTGTTAACCGCAAAGCTATCTTTCCTATCCTCGGTCTATTCAGTAAGTCGGGCCTCACTTTGCTAAATCTATTTCATCTCTGTGTTTGTATTTTCATCTTACTCACAGTCATTATATGTGGGGGCTGCCTTTTCCTTTGGGGAATTTCTCTGAGGCAAGGTAGGCTTATTTTTCTATCTTCAGGGCTAGTTAGTTTCTCAGGCTGTGCCGAGTTGCATAGGGAGCGTTAGGCGCAATGCACGGCTACCTCTAGTGTGGTGTGTTAGGATTAGGGATTGCGGTCAGCAGAGTTCCCACGTCTCAGAGCTCGTCCTTTGTTTTTGGTAATTGTCAGGTCACTTTGTGTGCTCTGAACTTCAATGTCCATTGTGGTTCTGAATTACCTGTTCATAACACTAATCCCAACCGTAAATATAATCCAAACCCTAACCCTAACTTTAGCCCCAACCCTAACCCTAACTTTAGCCCCAACCCTAACCATAACTTTAGCCCCAACCCTAACCCTAACTTTAGCTCTAACCCCAACCCTAACCCTAACCCTAGCCCCAACCCTAACCCCAACCCTAACCCTAGCCCTAACCCTAGCCCTAACCCTAGCCCTAACCCCAGCCCCAACCCTAGCCCCAACCCTAGCCCCAACCCTAGCCCTAACCCTAGCCCTAACCCTAGCCCTAACCCTAGCCATAACCCTAGCCTTGATTGGAAAATGGAAATAAATACATTTTTTTAATTTTATTATTTTTCCCTAACTAAGGGGGTGATGAAGGGGGGTTTGATTTACTTTTATAGCGTTTTTATATCGGATTTTTATGATTGGCAGCTGTCACACACTAAAAGACGCTTTTTTATAGCAAAAAAGTTTTTGCGTCTCCACATTTTGAGACCTATAATTTTTCCATATTTTGTTCCACAGAGTCATCTGAGGTCTTGTTTTTTGCGGGACGAGATGACGTTTTTATTGGGAACATTTTTGGACATGTGACAGTTTTTGATCACTTTTTATTCCGTTTTTTGTGAGGCAGAATGACCAAAAACCAGCTATTCATGAATTTCTTTTGGGGGAGGCGTTTATACCGTTCCACGTTTTGTAAAATTGATAAAGCAGTTTTATTCTTTGGGTCTGTACGACTACAGCGATATCTCATTTATATCATTTCTTTATGTTTTGGCGCTTTTATACGATAAAAACTATTTTATAGAAAATATAATTATTTTGGCATCACTTTATTCTCAGGACTATAACTTTTTAATTTTTTTGCTGATGTTGCTGTATGGCAGCTCATTTTTTGCGGGACAAGATGACGCTTTCAGCGGTACCATGATTATTCACATCGTTTTTTTTGGTCGCGTGTTATTCCACTTTTTGTTTGGCGGTATGATAATAAAGCGTTGTTTTTTGCCTCGTTTTTTTTTTTTCTTACGGTGTTCACTGAAGGGGTTAACTAGTGGGACAGTTTTATAGGTTGGGTCGTTACGGACGCGGCGATACTAAATATGTGTACTTTTATCGTTTTTTTTAGATAAAGAAATGTATTTATGGGAATAATATTTTTTTATTTATTTTTTTATTTAGTTATTTTTTTTATTTTTTTTTACACATGTGGAAATTTTTTTTAAACTTTTTTACTTTGTCCCAGGGGAAGACATCACAGATCGCCGATCTTACAGTTTGCACAGCACTCTGTAAGATCGGCGATCTCACATCGCTGCAGGCTTACAGAGCTGCAGCTGCAGCCTGCTCCTGACCCAGAAGTACTCCCTGCAGGACCCGGATGCAGCCCCGTGGCCATTTTGGATCCGGGGCCTGCAGGGAGAAGACGCTCGGTACAAGGTGAGCACATCACCTTGTACCGATCGTCTCAGGGAAGCACGCAGGGAGCGCCCTCCCTGAGCGATGCTTCCCTGCACCGCTGGCACACCGCGATCATGTTTGATCGCGGTGTGCCAGGGGTTAATGTGCCGGGGGCGGTCCGTGACCGCTCCTGGCACATAGTGCCGGATGTCAGCTGTGATAGTCAGCTGACACCCGGCCGCGATCGGCCGCGCTCCCCCCGTGAACGTGGCCGATTGCTATGACGTACTATCCCGTCGGTGGGAATTAAGGCCCACCTCGACGGGATAGTATGTCATATGGGATTAAGGGGTTAAACTAAATTGCTAAATATGTCAATAAATAAAGTCACATAAAAAGCTAATTTAGTCAAGTAAAGTTGATTTGAACTGGTATTTTACATTAATTCATATTCTCCAAAATACTAATTTTTTTTAAATTTGCTCCCTGCAAATTCAGCAATATGCAACCTTCTGTGGCCATCTTTTTGATAAACTATAGAGATCTGACCCCTTCATGACCGGAGGTAGTTAAGTTTTTGTGTTTCCATTTTTAGCCTCCCTAAAGTCCTAACTAGTGTTGAGCCACCTCCCTAGTGTTCCGGTTCGGTTCGTTGAACAGGGACGTGTTCGACGAAATGTTCGTCGAGCGTTCGACGAACACCGTCGAACCCCATTGAAACCAATAGCAGGCAAATACAAACACATACAAACACATGGAAAACACATAGAAAACGCCTTAAAGGGTGTTGAAAAGCTGACAAACTGCTCAGAATACACAACAAACACATGGAAAAGTCAACACTACAAATAGTCATGCGAAAAGAAAAGAGGTGGAGGAGTAAAAAGAGGGGGAGACACAGATATAGGCATGTCATGCCCTTCTAAAATCAAGAAAGGCTGAAGTAAAAATGTACACTCACTCTACCAACACCCAGACGTCTTGACAAAAAAAATAAAAAAATAAATATCTTTAGGTAGAATGGCGGCGGGTCCATTCAGAACACTTTCCTTAGAGGACGTAGTGGTACCCCCATTGGGAGTTGTGCCAAAAAATGAACCCAATACATTCAGACTAATCCACCATTTGTCATATCCAAGGGGCAGGTCATTAAACGACAACATCGGCGCGGAACCAAGTACAGTACTATGTACTGTACCTCCTTTGACGAGGCTATCAGGCAGGTCAAGAGGTTGTTAAGGGGCACCCTAATGGCCAAAACAGACATTGAGGGGGCGTTCTGGTTACTACCTGTGCCTCCGAATAGTGTCCTCCCATTGGGCTGCTGCTGTTAAGGAGCATACTACATAGATCGCTGTTTGCCCATGGGGTGCTCCATAGCCTGCTCACTATTTGAGGCATTTAGTTGCTACCTCGAATGTGTCATCATGGATGTTTGTAAGGCGGCACATATTATCCATTACCTCGACGACTTCTTATGCCTGGGCCCAAAAGATTTGCCACAGTGTGAAAACACATGGTAGTCCACCTGTGAGAAGGAGATAGCTGGAGGAAGAGAGGACACCCCAGAGCCGAGGGGTTAGATTGAGAAAGAAAGAAGGCAGTGTAGCTTGCTTCATGAGTGGGGTACTCTGCTGAGTAGCAGAAATTGCTACTAGGCCCAAAAGGATTTCCTGGGCCAAATGCCGTTAAAAAATAGTACTTAGGTAAACAGGCAGTGTGGCTTGCTTCAAGGGTGGGGTACGCTGCTGAGTTGCACCAAATTCTACTAGGCCCAAAAGGATTTCCTGGGCTAGATGCCGTTAAAAAATAGTACTTAGGTAACCAGGCGGTGTAGCTTGCTTCATGGGTGAAATACGCTGCTGAGTAGCACCAAATTCTATTAGGCCCAAAAGGATTTCCTGGGCTAGATGCCATTACAAAATAGTAGTTAGGTAAACAGGCGGTGTAGCTTGCTTCATGGGTGGGATATGCTGCTGAGTAGCACCAAATTCTACTAGGCCCAAAAGGATTTCCTTGGCTAGATGCTGTTAAAAAATAGTACTTAGGTAAGTAGGCGGTATAGCTTGCTTCATTGGTGGGGTCCACTGCTGAGTAGCACCAAATTCTACTAGGCCCAAAAGGAATTCCTGGGCTAGATGCCGTTACAAAATAGTAGTTAGGTAAACAGGCGGTGTAGCTTGCTTCATGGGTGGGTTACTTTGCTGAGTAGCACAAAATGCTATTAGGTACAAAATGATTTCCTGGGCTAGATGCAGTTAAAAATTAGTAATTAGATCAACAGGTGGTGTAGCTTGCTTCAAGGGTGTGGTACGCTGCTGAGCTGCACCAAATTCTACTAGGCCCAAAAGGATTTCCTGGGCTAGATGCCGTTAAAAAATAGTACTTAGGTAACCAGGCGGTGTAGCTTGCTTCATGGGTGAAATACGCTGCTGAGTAGCACCAAATTCTTTTAGGCCCAAAAGGATTTCCTGGGCTAGATGCCATTACAAAATAGTAGTTAGGTAAACAGGCGGTATAGCTTGCTTCATGGGTGGGATATGCTGCTGAGTAGCACCAAATTCTACTAGGCCCAAAAGGATTTCCTGGGCTAGATGCTGTTAAAAAATAGTACTTAGGTAAATAGGCGGTGTAGCTTGCTTCATTGGTGGGGTCCACTGCTGGGTAGCACCAAATTCTACTAGGCCCAAAAGGAATTCCTGGGCTAGATGCCGTTACAAATTAGTAGTTAGGTAAACAGGCGGTGTAGCTTGCTTCATGGGTGGGTTACTGTGCTGAGTAGCACAAAATGCTATTAGGTACGAAATGATTTCCTGGGCTAGATGCAGTTAAAAATTAGTAATTAGATCAACAGGTGGTGTAGTTTGCTTCATGGGTGAAGTACGCTGCTGAGTAGCACCAAATTCTACTAGGCCCAAAAGGTTTTCCTGGGCTAGATGCCATTACAAAATAGTAGTTAGGTAAACAGGCGGTTTAGCTTGCTTCATGGATGGGGTACGCTGCTGAGTAGCACCAAATTCTACTAGGCCCAAAAGGATTTCCTGGGCTAGATGCCGTTAAAAAATAGTAGTTAGGTAAACAGGCGGTGTAGCTTGCTTCATGGGTGAAATACGCTGCTGAGTAGCACCAAATTCTATTAGGCCCAAAAGGATTTCCTGGGCTAGATGCCATTACAAAATAGTAGTTAGGTAAACAGGCGGTGTAGCTTGCTTCATGGGTGGGATATGCTGCTGAATAGCACCAAATTCTACTAGGCCCAAAAGGATTTCCTGGGCTAGATGCTGTTAAAAAATAGTACTTAGGTAAATAGGCGGTGTAGCTTGCTTCATTGGTGGGGTCCACTGCTGGGTAGCACCAAATTCTACTAGGCCCAAAAGGAATTCTTGGGCTAGATGCCGTTACAAATTAGTAGTTAGGTAAACAGGCGGTGTAGCTTGCTTCATGGGTGGGTTACTGTGCTGAGTAGCACAAAATGCTATTAGGTACGAAATGATTTCCTGGGCTAGATGCAGTTAAAAATTAGTAATTAGATCAACAGGTGGTGTAGTTTGCTTCATGGGTGAAGTACGCTGCTGAGTAGCACCAAATTCTACTAGGCCCAAAAGGTTTTCCTGGGCTAGATGCCATTACAAAATAGTAGTTAGGTAAACAGGCGGTTTAGCTTGCTTCATGGATGGGGTACGCTGCTGAGTAGCACCAAATTCTACTAGGCCCAAAAGGATTTCCTGGGCTAGATGCCGTTAAAAAATAGTAGTTAGGTAAACAGGCGGTGTAGCTTGCTTCATGGGTGAAATACGCTGCTGAGTAGCACCAAATTCTATTAGGCCCAAAAGGATTTCCTGGGCTAGATGCCATTACAAAATAGTAGTTAGGTAAACAGGCGGTGTAGCTTGCTTCATGGGTGGGATATGCTGCTGAATAGCACCAAATTCTACTAGGCCCAAAAGGATTTCCTGGGCTAGATGCTGTTAAAAAATAGTACTTAGGTAAGTAGGCGGTGTAGCTTGCTTCATTGGTGGGGTCCACTGCTGAGTAGCACCAAATTCTACAAGCCCCAAAAGGAATTCCTGGGCTAGATGCCGTTACAAAATAGTAGTTAGGTAAACAGGCGGTGTAGCTTGCTTCATGGGTGGGTTACTTTGCTGAGTAGCACAAAATGCTATTAGGTACAAAATGATTTCCTGGGCTAGATGCAGTTAAAAATTAGTAATTAGATCAACAGGTGGTGTAGCTTGCTTCAAGGGTGTGGTACGCTGCTGAGTTGCACCAAATTCTACTAGGCCCAAAAGGATTTCCTGGGCTAGATGCCGTTAAAAAATAGTACTTAGGTAACCAGGCGGTGTAGCTTGCTTCATGGGTGAAATACGCTGCTGAGTAGCACCAAATTCTATTAGGCCCAAAAGGATTTCCTGGGCTAGATGCCATTACAAAATAGTAGTTAGGTAAACAGGCGGTATAGCTTGCTTCATGGGTGGGATATGCTGCTGAGTAGCACAAAATTCTACTAGGCCCAAAAGGATTTCCTGGGCTAGATGCTGTAACAAAATAGTAGTTAGGTAAACAGGCGGTGTAGCTTGCTTCATGGGTGAAGTACGCTGCTGAGTAACACCAAATTCTACTAGTCCCAAAAGGATTTCCCAGGCCAGATGCCGTTAAAAATAGTACTTAGGTAAACAGGCGGTGGGTGGCTGGGCTACTCTGCTGACTAGCAGACACTGAAGCTTTGGAGCAGACCTCTGAATCCCAGGCCATAGTATGAGGAAACAACTCTGCAGACAACGCCACCCACCTGGAATTGACGATGGCAACATCATGTAAAACTCAGCAAGGGGACTAAATAAGAGTCTCCATTTTTTCCAAAAATTCGGCCACAGACACCACTCAAGTGGCATCAATTTCGCCAGAGTTTTTTAAAATGGTTGGTGAGGTGGTTTTCAAAAATCATCAAGCTTTTAGTCTCCCCAAGATGACACAGGGTAGAAAAGTCCTTGCGGATCCTGGATTTGTTCATCTTGATGAACGTTAGTCTATCTACATTGTCACTGGACAGCCGCGTGCGCTTATCTGTCAGCACACCACCAGCAGCGCTGAACACATGTTCATAGAGAACGCTGGCTGTGGGGCATGACAAGATCTCCAAGGCGTGAGTGGCAAGCTCAGGCCATTTTTCAAGATTGGAAGCCCAAAATGAGCAAGGGTCCAGTTCCACAGTTATGGCATCGATGCTAACTTGGAGATACTCTTGTACCATCCTTTCTAGGCGATGGCTGTGCGTCAGACTTCTCTTCTCCTGCGGCCTTGCAAAGGATGGTCTAAAAAAATCTTGAAACGATTGGAAAAAATTGCTGTTACCACCAGATACGATGTTACTGTTACGGTTTGATTGATGACTCGATAGTCCCACGGTTGACACATTAGAACTCAGAGATTCACTACGTGCACCACTGGTGTTTTGTGGAAAAGCAGATGTTAGATTCTGTAACAGTCTCTGCTGATACTCCTTCATGCGTGAATTCCTTTCTATGGCAGGAATTATTTTGCCAAATTTGCTTTTGTACCGGGGATCTAAGAGTGTGGCAACCCAGTAGTCGGCATTACTTCAGATTTTGACAATCCGAGGGTCATGTTGCAGGTAGTGCAGCAAGAAGGCACTCATGTGTCTTGCACATCCAGGAGGACCAAGTCCTTGGTGTCTTGGTGGTGGTGAGGTGAGAATCATACTTCCTTTCTCTGCCCTCTCCCCCAACCTCGCACAACAGAAATTTAATCAAGGTCTCCCTCATCTGATGAGTCTTCCATGCCCAGTGCCAGTTCATCCTCGACTTTTTCCTCACCTGCTGCACCTTCCTCAACAGTTTGGCTGCTACTATGCGCCCTCGGTAATCCCTCTCCCCCAGCCTCCAATACCAGCCGCCTTGGTGCTACCAACCTTCTTGATCTTGGAGATATGATCCCTTCCACATACGACTCCTCCTGTTCCTCCTCCTCCTCCTCTTGTTTCACCACCTGACTCCGAACACTGTGTAAGGTGTGCTCCAGCATGTAAATCACCGGAATGGTCATGCTGATAATGGCATCATCAGCACTAAACATCTTCGTCGCTATTTCAAAACTGTGCAGAAGGGTGCATAGGTCCCTGATCTGAGACCACGCCTGCAGCGTGATTTGCCCCACCTCTTGATCTCGTTGGCCCAGGCTATACATCATAACGTATTGCACCAGGGCTCGTCAGTGCTGCCACAGTCGCTGCCACATGTGCAGAGTTGAATTCCACAATATGGGCACATCGCATTTCAGCCAGTGAACTGGCAGGCCAATGACTTCTGTAGAGATGCAAGTCGTCGAGCTGCGGGATGCGAACGGCGGAAGTGAGCACACATCGACCGTGCCCTCTGCAGAAGCCCATCTAGTCCGGGATAGTAGGATAAAAATTGCTGGACAACCAGGTTCAAAATGTGAGCCATACAAGGCACGTGTGTGACATTGCCATGGCGAAGGGCTGCACCCAGGTTTGCAGAATTGTCGCACACAGCCTTCCCTGGCTGCAGGTTGAGTGGAGACAACCATTGATGGAACTCGGTCTCTAGAGTTAACCACAAATGCAAACACTGCCTGATGCAGTTGAGCCCTGGTGACAGCATAGTGAGGAGGTGTGCAGGATTCCTTCTGCGCAGTTACAACACG
Source organism: Ranitomeya imitator (assembly GCF_032444005.1). Lineage (NCBI taxonomy): Eukaryota > Metazoa > Chordata > Amphibia > Anura > Dendrobatidae > Ranitomeya > Ranitomeya imitator. Next base: position 643,648,196 of record NC_091284.1, read on the forward strand.
GGTGGCATTACCATACAGGCTTTGGGTGCAGGTGGAGGACCGAGAGGAGGTTGAGGAGCAGAAGCAGTGGAGGAACTTCTAGATACAGAGGATCGACGAGCAACTCGTGGCAACGGCAAGACTTGGACAGCAGCCCCTTCTCCTGATGTCACCGTAGTTACCCAGTGCCCAGTCACCGACATGTAACGCCCCTGTCCATGTCTACTCATCCAAGTGTCAGTGGTGAAATGCACCCTGTCTCACACAGAGTTTCTCAAGGAACTGGTGATGTTGTGTGTGACATGCTGGTGTAGAGCAGGCACAGCTTTCTTTGAGAAGTAGTGGCGACTGGGCATCTGGTACTGGGGCACTGCGACGGACGTAAGGTCTCAAAAATCCTCTATGTCCACCATGCGGAAAGGCAGCATTTCTGTAGCCAACAGCTTGCAGATGGAGAAATTCAACCTCTTAGCTTTGTCATGGCTAGGAGGAAATGGTATTTTACTTGTCCACATCTGAGGGACTGAGGGCTGGCTGCCATGCTTAGATGGAGTTGAGTAGGGTGTCCCCGGCAAACTGCCGGTCTGTGAGGAAGGAGGAGGCGGAGATGCTATGTAGCCTTGATCAAAATGTGGTGTCGATGTCGGAGAGCACTCAACACCAACAGGTATTTCCACTTGCAAATGTCCTGACGACCTGCCAATCACACTGGCTGTTGCGGGTAAAGAGGTGGAAGGTCTGCATCCAAAACCATGTGCGACTGCGGTCCCCACAGTCACAGAGAATGAAGAGGATGCGGATGCACTTGATGGGGCAGACAGTGGTTGACCCGGCCCACTAGGCCATTGTAGCACAGTGAGCTTCCCACTGCAACTTATGCCTCATATCCATGTGACGGTTCATGCATGAAGTACTCAAGCTAGTGATTTTTTTATTCTCTAGTGAGATTTTGTTGACAAATCTTACAGACAACATGAGTTGGGTCATCCTTTGTGATGTCAAAAAATGCCCAGGCTATGCATGGCTTAGGGCCCATGCGACTTGAAGAGCCACCATGACTTCTGGTCTGAGGCACAGTTGGGGTTGAGGATGGAGTTGTTGACATGCTTCCAGTACTCCGTCTGTGTCCAGGAAGGCGCATCGTTACCTCTGATTCCCAGGCTATAGTATGCGTAAACAGCTTTACAGACTCAACCATGTGTGTTACCCCATGCTCAGATGGGCAGCTGGAGACTTGGGAGCTGTGAGGAAGCAAGTGCGATTGGGGTGGCAACTCTGAGGACTGGAGTAGTTGTGATGTTGAAGTTGACATGGAGGAGAGCCCACTTCAATGAGCACTTGATATCCGTTCAAGCACCTGCTGTTTTTGTGCCTCATCTGGAATTTTTGGCGATGCTTGTAGCGATGGTCGTAAGAAAGGGATCATATCAGATTGTCCACGAAAAGAAGTAGACACCTTACTTTGGCTGGAAGATGGTCTTTCTTCTGCAGATGTTACTGTTGCTTTACCACCTACCCCACGGACACAACCTTTTTTTCCCTTTCCAACATACCTATTCCCCTTTCCACCAGCAGCAGGCCTTTTGCCACTCATTTTAGTGCTTAACTAATTGGCAACTCTGTATCTGTAGTTGTTGGCACAACAACCGATGGATGAAAATCGAGCAGAACTGAGTGGCCAAACTGTGGTACTAGGCCCAAAACTAATAACTGGATTAGATGCAGTGAAAATTGAGATACACAGGCGGTGTAGTTAGTTTCACAGGTGGGCTACTCTGCTGACATGCAGACATTGTTCCTAGGCCCTAAACTATTAACTGGATTAGATGCAGTGAAAATAGAGATACACAGGTGGTGTAGTTAGTTTCACAGGCGGGCTACTCTGCTGACATGCAGACACTGCTCCTAGGCCCTAAACTAATAACTGGATTAGATGCAGTGAAAATTGAGATACACAGGCGGTATAGTTTGTTTCACAGGTGGGCTACTCTGTTGACGTGCAGACACTGCTCCTAGGCCCTAAACTATTAACTGGATTAGATGCAGCTAAAATAGAGATACACAGGCGGTGTAGTTAGTTTCACAGGCAGGCTACTCTGCTGACGTGCAGACACTGCTCCTAGGCCCAAAACTATTAACTGGGTTAGATGCAGTAAAAATTGAGATACACAGGCGGTGTAGCTAGCTTCACAAGCAGGCTAGTCAGATGACTATCAGACAATGCTACTAGCCCAACAGGATTGGCTGAGCTAGATTACACCAAATTCTGTGACAAACACTTGCACAGCACTGGCACAGACCTGCCTGGAAAACAATGCTATGAACTGCTGTAACCTTCCGTAAAAAGGGCTGATATTACAACTAGTCCCGACTCCTCTCAACTCCCTAAACCTATCTCTCTGACAATTCGCTCCAAGAAAACACTCTTAGTCTGTATAGCGCCCACAGCAGCAGCTGTGCCATCTAACACTAAGCTGCAGCAGTGAGGAAGTGGTAGCAACAGGGCAAATGACTGGTTGTTATAGGGCAAGGAGGACATGTGACATACACAGCCAATGACACATGCCCTTGCTTGTGTGCATCACATGCACATTGCTGTGTGTGTGTGCACTGCTGATAGGCTGAGAGACTGCACCGCCTCACTGTAAATGAGGGAAAGAAAAAAAATGGAGATCGGCGTTATTTCAGCCCAGATCTATCAAACCCCCACGGCCCACTATACACTGAAACAGTCTATTAACAATGATAAACAGTTTTAATGTGCAAATCAAGCTAGCCTTTTGGTGAACAGAAACTCGAACAGCCGAATTTTAAGAAAATTGTTCGGGTTCAACGAACGCCTCAACACCGCCCAAAACAGCTCAAATTTGAAATTGGCAAACAGTTCGACTCGAACACCGCTCATCTCTAGTCCTAAGTTTTTGATTTTTCTGTCAAAATGGCTTGCTTTTTGCTGAACAAGTTGTACTCTTGAACTACACTATTGACTTTAACATATTGTGTACTGGAAAACAGGAAAAAAATTCAAAGTGCTGTGAAATTGCAAAAAAAGTGCAATCTACAGTTGTTGTTTGTTTTTTACCATGTTCACTAATTGCTAAAACTGACCTGCAATCTGATTCCCCAGGTAATTACAAGTTCCTAGACACCAAACATGTCTAAGTTCTTTTTTTATTCTTTACTTAAAGTATTTAAAATCTAAACTTTGGTAAAAAAGTGGTGCCATTTTCCGAGACCTGTAGTGTCTCCATTTTATGTGATTGTGGGCTATGTCAGGGCTTATTTTTTGAGTGCCAAGCTGACATTTTTATTGATACAATTTTGGTGTAGATACAATCATTTGATAATCCGTTACTGCATTTTCTTGCAATGTAGCGACGACCAAAAAAATGTAATTCTGTTTTTTTAAATTTTTTTCTTGTTACACCATTTACCAATCAGGTAATGCTTTTTTTATCTTGATAGATCGGGCGATAGTGAACACGGCGATACCAAATACTTGTATGTTTGAGCTTTTTTATTGCTTTCTTTTGAATGGAGCAAAAGGGGGGTGATTTGAACTTTTCTATTTTATTAATTTTTAATATTTACATTTTTTTACTCTTTGCATGCTTTAATAGTCTCCATGGGAGACTAGAAGCTGCAGTCATCAGATCGGCTCTGCTACATACAGGCGATGATCAGAAGCAGAAATGTTCACGTGCTATGAGCTCTGATCAGAGAGCTATGACAACCACAAAGGTCTGCTGAAGACCTCTGGTTGTCATACCAACCCTTTGGTGACCCACAATTACATGACGGGGTCACCAATTGGCTGGATTTCCGGTGCACTTACCGGAAGCGCGAGTTAAATGCTGCTGTTAGAGATTTACAGTGGCAATTAACAGGTTAACAGATGTGAGTGAATCGTGATTCCACCTGAATCTGTTAGAGGCACCGCTGACATGTCCCGGGAATTATGTGGGTTCAGCGTTGGAGCCCACATCAAAGGGAGGGATCCCAATTTGAACATACTATTACGTCAAAAGTCAGGCTGCATATTTGCACTTGCATTCCAAGGATTGGGGTAAGGACCACTGAATGCTGCGCTGGGACAAGGACGTGGACGTGCTTGCTGATGGTGCTAGTTGAGTGACAGGTGCAGGGCAGGTGGCATGTTCGCATGTACCATGGACATGAGATTAGCTTGCACACACAACAGCAGAAGAAGCAGTGGTATCACCCGCAAACACCATTCTTGGACCCTGGAGTTCGGGCAACAAAGTCGGGTGTTTTGCTGCCATGTGCGTGATCATGCTGGTGGTGGTAAAACTGGTAGTTTTGCTGTTCCTGCTGATGCTGGCCTGAAAGGTGGTGCAAATGGCCTTTTGTGGGTTATTGGCAGAGTCTTTAAAAAAAAACCATTTCAAAAACCTGACCTGCACATCCAAACATAGACTGAGTGTGAACAGGTGCTGAACCCAGAGTCGCCAACTCGTATATAGTTAAGTAAAAAGGGCAGCACACTGCAGCGCCAAAACATGCAAACTTGAAAACACGAAATTTGAACTGCATTACTGCACTAGAAATATGAAAAATGAGAGCTTTTAGCGCATAAAAATGGCCATATTTATGTGTATCTCGTAGCCACTTTACGGCATCTCTCTTATACGAGGTCCTACGCTTGACCTACCTCACCGAGAATAAACGTCTCCATCTGAATGGGTACATGTGAAACCTCTTCTTGGACTCAAATTCTCTCTTTCTGTGGAGGGGTATTGGACCTACTATAATTAAAACACCTGTGGCTAGGAGGCGGGGAGTGCACGATCAGAAGGCTAAAGAATACATTTCAAAAACCTGACCTGCACATCCAAACATAGACTGAGTGTGAACAGGTGCTGAACCCAGAGTCGCCAACTCGTATATAGTTAAGTAAAAAGGGCAGCACACTGCAGCGCCAAAACATGCAAACTTGAAAACACGAAATTTGAACTGCATTACTGCACTAGAAATATGAAAAATGAGAGCTTTTAGCGCATAAAAATGGCCATATTTATGTGTACCTCGTAGCCACTTTACGGCATCTCTCTTATACGAGGTCCTACGCTTGACCTACCTCACCGAGAATAAACATCTCCATCTGAATGGGTACATGTGAAACCTCTTCTTGGACTCAAATTCTCTCTTTCTGTGGAGGGGTATTGGACCTACTATAATTAAAACACCTGTGGCTAGGAGGCGGGGAGTGCACGATCAGAAGGCTAAAGAATACATTTCAAAAACCTGACCTGCACATCCAAACATAGACTGAGTGTGAACAGGTGCTGAACCCAGAGTCGCCAACTCGTATATAGTTAAGTAAAAAGGGCAGCACACTGCAGCGCCAAAACATGCAAACTTGAAAACACGAAATTTGAACTGCATTACTGCACTAGAAATATGAAAAATGAGAGCTTTTAGCGCATAAAAATGGCCATATTTATGTGTACCTCGTAGCCACTTTACGGCATCTCTCTTATACGAGGTCCTACGCTTGACCTACCTCACCGAGAATAAACGTCTCCATCTGAATGGGTACATGAAGAGGTTTCACATGTACCTTGGGTCGGGACCCAAGCTCCTGTCAAGCAACCCTGGAAATGCTCAGCGAGCTCCAAGCATCTTGAGCAATGAGATGCTTGGGCGAGTATCGAGTAGTGGCGAGCATGCTTACTCATCACTACTTCTAGCCTGAGAGATGTATCCTATAAAGATTAGGGTCCCAACAAAGGGGTACACCTTTTTGTGGGTTGTTGGCCAATTTATGCACTAAGTACATTCATTTTGCATATTTTATACAGTAGTAATGCAATTCCAATTTCATTTAGCTAATGTTTACATAATATAGCATTTCAGAGAGCAGCTATAATTTGTTAGTTCTATCTATCTAAGTGGCTCACCTAACTTGCACCTGTTCACATTTGTCTTTCTGTTTGAAGATGATTGTCAGTCTTTTGGTAGTTTTGTAGATTAGGTAATTCATGACATGGCAACACCAAATATGTGTAAGTGCTTTATTTATTTTAGTTCTTATGTAACCATATTTAGTGGCATAACATATTTATTTATTTTTCTTTGTATTTTACTATAGTTTTACAATTTTGTTTGAACTTTTTTGCTTACTCACTTTATGGGACATTAACTTTTATAAGTCTGATCCTTGGACTAATAAATTGCAATGCATTAGACCTGTCAGACACTGGCAGAATGTCTCTTAGGCTCTGCTTGTGGCTGGGTCTAGCAGGTGACCATATCTGGAAGACCCAGACGGTATTATTTGACGTTTGGCTGCCATGACTGTCATTGGCTTCTCTTGATCACATTACCAAGGTGTCGATAGGGTGAGAAAGAGAGCCCCCTCTAATAATTTTGCAAATGCCGCAACTGCTATTTACTAACGCATTTACAGGGTTAAACAGCAGGGTGCTGTCCTGGCACCAAGCCTGATTTTTTGCAGCAGGAGCTTGGTTGTCAGCACAAGAAGCACTCTCAGGAATTCAAAATTTTTATCTTTTTAGTTTATTGCAGTATTCCTATTCTGTAGGACTATCTACTCACAATTTCTAATTTGCCCTTCTACTCACTTAATTCTTCCGTTTTCCATTAGGTCTATGACTTCACATGATTAAAAACTGACTAGCTAAATCCTTCTAAGCTGTATGTACATATAGGAGGTCAATTCTACCTGTATAAAATCCTTTTAAGCTGTATGTACAAATAGGAGGTCAATTCTACCTGTATAACTCATCAGTTACTGCAAAAGAAAATTGCAGCTGGCTCAGGAGTTAAAGAGAGAAATGATTTCTGTATACTTCCTGACTCTATATAGAGCAGTGACAAGAGAAGAATTAACTGTGTAGAAAGGCAAAATGAGTAATTGTAAGTACACAGTGATATATAATATAATGACTACAATATATTAAGAGGATGAAAACTTTTGAAATGCTTCTATAAGTCAAGCCTCCGGTAATGATTGTGTGGTCACAGCTGCTGTTCCTGCAAATTTGTCAGGACATACTGGTACTATAAAACCATTTGCATAAAAACACTGCAAAATAGGATGCACCGGTACTTACAATGTTTGAAAATGGGTTAATAAGCATAATACTGTAAGGCACAACTTATAAGAGAGCCATTTAAAAAAAAAAAGATATGGAGATACAACTTATTAAAAAAGTATTTTATGTCATATTCAATATTTAGAGTTGGCTGCTATTTTAAGTCTAAATAATGGTGCAGTAGTTAATTATCTGAACAAAATAAAAAATATAGCCCATTTTAGTTCAGAAGGTCAACTAATTAGTTGCTAAACCCTTTATTTGATGAGGAATGGACAAGGGAAGAACTAGTAAGTGGTTTAAATTTTCATCAGGATTCATATTATTAAGATAAATAGAAAACAAATATGGTGAATATATCAATAATATGATTTTATAAGTATTCCTCTAGGGATGGAAAAGTAGCATTTTATTGAAAACTGGCACATATATCTGCATCATATTTACAGATATGACTTGTCTTAACATTCTTTTAGAGGGTTTCCACTAATTTTATGTAATTTAAAATGCTTCATAAGCAAATAAGGTGGGACAACGTGTGTTTAGATTTTGATGTTGGTGGTCATTGGATATGAGTTAGATCACTGGAAAGTAGAAATAGTATGAGTAGTAGAGTATAGTAGTATGAATAGAATAGTATAAATAATTAAGTAAATCACTATGTCCTTTTACAGTTATTTAAAAGCATATGCATTTTATGTCACTTAATTTATTGCATTATTCTGTTACAAGTTTAATTTTCAAAAGGCAGATCTAAAGCTTAATTATTGAATAATAATGCTACTAAGCTGACCGTATCATTAATACTATGTTGTTGAGGTTAAGTTTGAATTGATTTTCCATTGAATAGGTCCCCAAAAAAGCCCCTCAAAACCTCTCTTTAATTATGTTCGATTAAAATTCAGACCTATACAAGAAAAATGTAGTAAGCTGGTAATTAAGTAAAACCCGAAGGTGATGTTTAATGAGTCTTGTGCTAAACAAATATTCTGCTGCCTAATTACAATTTGCCAATATTAAGAACTCTAATGGACTTCACAGTCTCCTCAATGAAATGCTCAAAAAGTGTTTAGCTTTCTTCTCATTTGTTTTTTATTCATTTTCATTTCATGCTGACTTTACATAAAATGTAACTGAGCTGATAAATGTTTTGGTAGAAACAGATTGTTACCTAAATAAAAAATATTATATATGCATCACTAGTTCACATATTCTAACACTGGAAGCTTTACTGGTTACAAATACAGGAGTATTGATCCCCGTTTCTACTGTCCGCCATTGCAACTGAATGCTTACAAATCCTGTCTTCATTGTCTATGAGCTTTTGATTCTTTGCACCTTTAACCCCTTCCCGACCTTTGACGCCACGTAGGCGTCATGAAAGTCGGTGCCAATCCGACCCATGACGCCTATGTGGCGTCATGGAAAGATCGCGTCCCTGCAGATCGGGTGAAAGGGTTAACTCCCATTTCACCCGATCTGCAGGGACAGGGGGAGTGGTAGTTTAGCCCAGGGGGGGTGGCTTCACCCCCCGTGGCTACGATCGCTCTGATTGGCTGTTGAAAGTGAAACTGCCAAACAGAGCGATTTGTAATATTTCACCTATTAAAACTGGTGAAATATTACAATCCAGCCATGGCCGATGCTGCAATATCATCGGCCATGGCTGGAAACACTTATGTGCCCCCACCCCACCACACCGATCGCCCCCCCAAGCCACCGATCTGTCCGGTACACTGCTCCGGCTCCCCTCCGTCCTGTGCTCCGCTCCCTCCATGCTCTTGTCCGCTCACCCCCGTGCTCCAATCACCCCCCGTGCTCCAATCACCCCCCCTGCACTCCGATCCACCCCCCCATGCTCCGTTCCACCCCCCATGCTCCGTTCCACCCCCCGTGCTCCGTTCAACCCCCCGCGCTCCGATCCCTTCCCCCATGCTCCGATTCCCCCCCCTGTGCTCCCCCCACCCCATCATACTTACCGATCCTGCCGGGGTCCGTCCGTCTTCTCCCTGGGCGCCGCCATCTTCCAAAATGGCGGGCGCATGCGCAGTGCGCCCGCCGAATCTGCCGGCCGGCAGATTCGTTCCAAAGTGCATTTTGATCACTGAGATATAACGTATCTCAGTGATCAAAATAAAAAAAATAGTAAATGACCCCCCCCCCTTTGTCACCCCCATAGGTAGGGACAATAAAAAAATAAAGAATTTTTTTTCCACTAATGTTAGAATAGGGTTAGGGTTAGGGGTAGGGTTAGGGCTAGGGGTAGGGTTAGGGGTAGGGCTAGGGGTAGGGTTAGGGGTAGGGTTAGGGCTAGGGTTAGGGTTAGGGCTAGGGTTAGGGTTTCGGAATGTGCACACGTATTCTGGTCCTCTGCGGATTTATGGCAGATTTACTGCGTTCTTTCTGCGCATTTCACTGCGGTTTTACAACTGCGATTTTCTATTGGAGCAGTTGTAAAACCGCTGCGGAATCCGCAGAAAGAAGTGACATGCTGCGGAATGTAATCCGATGTGTACAGCAATTTTTGTTTCCCATAGGTTTACATTGAACTGTAAACTCATGGGAAACTGCTGCGGATCCGCAGCGTTTTCCGCAGCGTGTGCACATAACTTTAGAATTAGGCTATGTGCACACGGTGCGGATTTGGCTGCGGATTCGCAGCAGTGTTTCATCAGGTTTAAAGTTCCATGTAAACCTATGGAAAACCAAATCCACTGTGCCCATGGTGCGGAAAATACAGCGTGGAAACGCTGCGTTGTATTTTCCGCAGCATGTCAATTCTTTGTGCGGATTCCGCAGCGTTTTACACCTGTTCCTCAATAGGAATCCGCAGGTGAAATCCGCACAAAAAACACTGGAAATCCGCGGAAAATCCGCAGGTAAAACGCAGTGCCTTTTACCCGCGGATTTTTCAAAAATGGTGATGAAAAATCTCACACGAATCCGCAACGTGGGCACATAGCCTTAGGGTTATGGTTGGAATTAGGGTTGTGGTTAGGGTTAGGGGTGTGTTGGGGTCAGGGTTGTGGTTAGGG